>NC_085841.1:110097062-110414754 GCF_035594765.1 Anolis carolinensis
CAGAATCAGACATCACGATTAACAACAAACCAAAGACAACAGGGATCTCAAGCAATTACCAATCAACACAAAAATTGAAGAAGGTAACAGACTTCAAATACTACTACTAATGTGAGTATAAAGAAGGGTGGAGGTCACAGCATAAATACAACCTAATGTAGACTGACCAACACCACCAGACTAAGCCACAGCAACGCATGGCCGGGCACAGCTAGTAACGTATATATGGCACCATTCAATGCCGGAACATAAAATAAACCATAAATATACATAAACACTAAAATCAGTTATCTTCATATTAAAACCATTATTTAAAATCATCACAAGTTGAATGAATGTAGTCTGGTACCACTTTAACTGATATGGCTCAATGCTATAGAATCCTTGGAGCTGTAGGTTTACAGGGTTTTTAGCCTTCTCTGCCAAAGACTGCTGGTGCCTTACCAAACTATAACTTATAGGATTCCATAGCATTGAGTCATGGCAGTTAAAGTTGTGCCAAACTGCATTAATGTTACAGTATAGATCACCCTGGTGTTAGTATTCCTTATGGTTTGGCTTGCTAGAGCCTAGGATGAATCAGAGTTCTTGCAGAAGTGTAGGGCTCTTTATTTGTGCAAAATTGGCTTTAAATAAATGGGAAAAGTAGGGTGCAAAAGTAATATATGATATGAAAAATAAAAAACATTGTTCATAATATTTAATCAACAACATTGTGCCTTTTAATAGAAAGCAATATCAATGTTACCATTTTGGGCCATGTTAATATTTTATTACTTTGTTTATATTTTTAAAAAGCAAGAACTGCAGATAAGTAGCAGGTTACCTGCTGCTTGTGGCTAACACAAAAGATATAACACAAAATATCTTATAGGCAGGATGTATTTTCATTGACTGGGCCAAATTCGGCACAAATATCCAATACACCCAAATTTGAATACTGATGGGGTTGGGGGGGATTGATTTTGTCATTTGGGAGTTATAGTTAACCTAATATCAAAGAGCATTCTGAACTCCACCAACGATAGAATTGAACCAAACTTGGCACAAAGAACTCCCATGACCAACAGAAAATACTGGAAGGGTTTGGTGGGCATTGACCTTGAGTTTTGGAGCTTTAGTTCACCTACATCCAGAGAGCACTGTGGACTCAAACAATGATAGATCTGGACCAAACTTGGCACCAATATTCAATATGCACAAATATGAACACTGGTGGGATTTGGGGAAAATAGACCTTGACATTTGGGAGTTGTAATTGCTAGGATTTATAGTTCACCTGCAATCAAAGAGCCCCTTGAATCCCACCAATGATAGAATTGGGCAAATTGGGCTTTCGATGGGAGGATTCGCCATCTGTTTCCAAAAATGAAGAGTGGGACAGGCAAAGTGATAGCCTTCTCTGTCAAAGGGGTTCCTAAGACCATCAGAAATATGTGCTTACTGATGGTCTTTGGTGACCCCTCGGACACCCCCTCATGACCCCTCCCCCAGGAGTCCCGACCTCCAGCTTGAGAAACGCTGGTATAGATCACCCTGGGGTTAATGCTTCTTCTGGTTTGGCTTGCTAGAGCCTAGGATGAATCAAATTGCTTGCAGAAGTGTATGGCTCTTTATTGTCCAAAGTTGGTGTTACTCCCCTAGGCAGTGAGAGCACTGAAAACCAACACAGAGGCCAATAACAATATAATATCTTTATTGAAGCAAATAAAGTTCCAAAAGGAAATAAGCAGCAAAGTTGAATAAGCAATTGACCTTTCAGGAAAGATAAAAATTAGTCCAATAGGTGAAAGTCTTATGTCCAATATTAAAGTCCAAAGTCCAGAAACCGAAACACACTCAAACTCGGCTTGAGTATTGAGTGGGGAAAAAGAGCTAAGTGTCATGAAAGAGTTCTCTGGAGTAAATGTCCAAAAGCAGGATTTCAGGGCAAGGCATGAACTAGATGTGCAAGGAGCTGAAACGCAGTCCAAACTTGGGCAAGGAGGTAGACCGGTGCCCGGTCTACTCAAGAGTAAGCACACTTTTAGGCCACTTGGATTCCAAGAGCTAGAGACGATGATGCTTCTCAGTCAGAAGTAAAGTTGACACCGCGCAGGAAAGTTCCCAGTGCAATACTTTTATTGAAGTTCACAAGCTCCCCCAGACCAGGTGCCTGACTCCCTAACACTTCCCAGGAGAACTAAGTTTGTCATGTCACCATGCCAGGTATCTGACTCCCAAATTCTTCCCAAGAGAACTGGGCTTAGCCATAGTCACCACACTCCGCTAATCTGGCGCTTCTCCTCAAACTTTGTCTCTGCGATCTGTCTGTTTTCAGTAAGGCCCTACGATCAAACACTAAACCAGGGGTCCTCAAACTTTTTAAGTCGAGGGCCGATTCACAGTCCCTCAGGCTGTTGGGGGGCCGGATTATGATGAAATAGTCCAAAATTAGGATTGTTGTTGTGTGCCTTCAAGTCATTTCAGACTTAGGTCAGAGGCCAGGTAAATGACCTTGGAGGGTCCATGAGCCTTAGTTTGGGGACCCCTGATCTAGATGATCTCACATGACCATAGGTAAGCCAAGAGACCTCCAAAGACCATCTAGATGGTCTCATAAGACCATTGGTAAGGAAAGGGACCCTCAAAGGCCATCTAGATGGTCTCATAAGACCATAGGTAAGGAAAGGGCCCCCAAAGGTCACCTAGACAATCCCATAAAATCATAAGTAAGGAAAGGGACCTTCAAAGGCCATCTAGACGGTCCCATAGGATCATAGGTAAGGAAAGTGACCTCCAAAAACCATCTAGATGGTCTCATAGGCTGTAGCTAAGCAAAGAGACCTCCAAAGAGGCTAGATGGCTAGATGGTCTCATAAGACCATAGGTAAGGAAAGGGACCCTCAAACACCATCTAGGTGGTTTCATAAGACCATAGCTAAGGAAAGGGGTCCCAAAGGTCATCTAGACAATCCCATAAAACCATAGGTAAGGAAAGGGACCTTCAAAGGCCATCTAGACGGTCCCATAGTCTGTACCTAAGCAAAGAGACCTTCAAAGACCATCTATATGATCTCATAAGACCATAGGTAAGCAAAGAGACCCTAAGTCTAAATCAAAGAGACCCTAAGTCTAAAGTTTAGGACAGGGGACCTTGGAGGGCCGCATCTGGCCCACGGCCTTAGTTTGTGGACCCCTGCACTAAACCTTCAGGAGAATCTGGGAGAGCCAGCGCTGTTTCAAGGGCATCCTTAATTGGCTCTGGCTCGGAGATGTCAACAGAAGGCATCTGGAAAGGAGTTGATTCTTGCTGACGTGGGAGAAAACCAAAGTCTTCTTCGTCCTGGACAGTAATGGCCACAGGGTCAGGGGCCAAAGGTGCCCTAGGCATCACAGTTGGCTTAAAATAAACAGGACAAAATAGAGTGCAAAAGTAATATATGAAAAATAAGAACATTGTTCATAATATTTGAGCGACAAAAGGACAACATTGTACCTTTTAATAGAAAGCAATATCAATGTTACCATTTTGAGCCATTTTAATATTTTTATTTTGTTTATATTTTTTAAAATGAATAACTGCAGATAAGTAGCAGGTTACCTGCTGCTTGTGGCTAATACAAAAGAAGCAAAACTTTTCTTTGTTTTCATGTGTGATGTTTCTAAACTTAATGTCAACGGTAGGAGCTCTTCCTAATGACAGCTGGAACCATGGGATCTCTGGTTGCCTCTTGAGTGTTATGGTGTGTCTTCAGGTCATTTTTGACATATGGTGACCTAAGGCAAACCTATTACAGACTTTTCTTCACAAGATTGCCTTTGCCTTCCTCTGAGACTGAGAGTATGACTTCCCCAATGTCACCCAATGAGTTTCCATGGCCAAGCAGGTATTTGAACCCTGGTCTCCCTGTTTTGTGTGAATGCATGTGTGTCTTCAAGCTGACTTACAGTGGACCCTTGGAATTCATATGATTTTCTTGGGTAAAATATGTGTTTGCCAGTTTCCTCTAAAATTTGGCTTGCAGCAACAGGTATTCATTGGTGATCTCCCATCTAAGTGCTAAGCAAGGCTGATCCTTCTTAGCTTCCAATATCAGATGAGATATGATACCTTTTGTGTATTTAGGCCAGTTATTGCTGAGTATACTTTGTTCTTTTTTTAAAAAAATGTTTATTTTGCATTTTAATATATACATGTGTTAAAAACATCAGGAAGAGTAGGGCTGGGGATAGGGGAGGTATAGGGAAGGGGATGGGAGTATGGGATGGGAAAACAGACTGGGGTAACGAGTGTGCAGGAAAAAAAGGGGGGAGGGGTGTGCTTCCGGGTCAACTTCTGTGGGTGTTGTACTGTTGCGTAAAGTCTTTCTCATTGACATCCTTTATTTCTTTTCAGGGTCCTATACATTAACTTCTTCTTAATTTAGTAATAATATAACTAATTCTTCTCCAATCACCTATGTTTCTTCTTCTCTTTAACTTACGCTCCAATTTTCCTTAGTTTTAAGTATTTTTCTAATTTGCTATAATCGGTTTCTTTCCTTGGTTTTCCCTGCTGTTTTGCAATTAAATAGGTCAGTCTATCCATATTTTTTATTTCTGTTAACTTAATTAGCTATTCTTCTAGTAAGGGGATTTTGTCTTGTTTCCACTATCTTGCATATGTTATTTTTGCAGCATTTGTAAGATATGTTAGTATTTTTTCCTCATTAGTGCCGGGGGGTATTTTGGAGATTCCTAATAGGTATATTTCTGGTGATTTTGTGAGTTTGGTTTCTAATTTTGAGTATTCTCGTATATCGAATTCCAGAATTCCCTTGTTTTCTTACATAACCACCACATATGGTGATAAGTCCCTTCTTCTTCTGTGCATTTCCAGCATTTAGTGTTCATAGATTTGTTTATAATCCCTAATTTTGGGGGCTCGTATGTCATCTACCATGTTTCCCCTAAAATAAGACCTCCCCAAAGAATAAGACCTAGTAGGGGTTTGGGGGGATTGCCAAATATAAGGCCTCCCCTGAAAGTAAGACCTAGCAACTAAGGCTGCAGCAGAGTTCCATTGGGAAGCATGGCTGCAGGGCTAAAGCAGCACTCCTCATACACACCGGAGGGAGGGAGAGAAAGTGCTTGCTTTCTGTGCCTTCCTCCCTGGCTGGCCTTGCCTTGCCTGTCCCCCAGCCGTGGCTTGAAGAACCTTCCATGGCTGCTGCTGCGCTGAGATGTCTCATGGGTCTCAGAGTTCTGATCCTAGCGCCATCATGGATAATGATGACAAAAACATGGGTTTTCTGCCGTCTCAGCAGGAGACGGATTTCTTCCAGATGCCTGTTGTTGACGAATCTACCCAGGACTTAATTAAAAAGGACCTTGAACAGGTTTCTCCCAGTGACTCTCCTCCCTTTTCGAAAAAAGATTCCTTTGCGGCGAGTCGGGGCCAGAAAGAAATAACAAGGAGAAGCCTCAGATTAGCAGCCAAACAAGACGTTAATTAGCTAAGTTTCTCTTGGGAAATTTCAGGGAGGAATGCAGCTGCAGGAAGATGTGTTTCGCTTCTCTTTCCCTTGGGAAAGGAAGCTTTGGACACCTGCTTTGCAGGAAGATTGAAGCTCTTAAAAGTTACCCACACAGGGAAATCCGTGCGGAGTCAACTGATCAACTTCAGGAGTAACTTCGGCTCCATTTCCAGTGTGGACTGCGTTAAGTCTGCAAATCCAGTTACCTTGCCTTGCCGTGCCTTGATTTGCCTTGTCAAGTTTTCAAGAACTATCTAGTCTCATTTCCAGCCTTGGATTTTGTCTCAAGTATCTAGCCTTGTTTCCAGTTCTTGCTTTGGACTTATTTTGAACTTGTAATTGCTTTGGAAGTTTCCCCACTCTACTGCTTGGAAGTTAGAGTGTGTTTCGGTTTTGGGATTACAACTTTGAACTCTAATATTATATATTGGACAATATATTTCTGGACTATATTTGACCTTCCCTGAAAGGTCTATTGCTGGACTACATTTTCTACTTGTTTTTATTCTACTTTAATATTTCCTTAATAAAGATATTAGATTGTTTTTGGTCTCCGTGTTTGGTTCTTAGTGCTCCGTTGCCCCGGGCGTGACATGCGCTGCCGTTTCTTCCTTCGTCTCCGTCCTGGCCATGCTCCCTTCGCCCCCAAAGCTTCTGATTGGCTCCTGGAGCCAGGGCAAGGGAGGGTGGGAGGGAAGGAAGAGGGCTTTCCACTCGTCCTGCTCCTTCAGCTTCTTAAAGGTACAGGACGCATAGGGATTCTCCTCTCATCCTTATTCCTATCCTATGCCATGAAAGTACTATTATTCTATTAGCTTATTATTATCATCATATTCTGTTACTATTATTATATCCCATTATTATATTATCCTATTAATGTATTTTATATCATTATATTATATTTTTCTATTATTATTATATCATTATATTATTATTCTATTATATTTTCATATTATATTATTATTCTGTTATTATTATATTCCATTTTATATTATCCTATTAATATATTTTATATCATTATATTCTATACTATTATTCTATTATATTATTATATTATTATTTTATTATTATTAGCATAGTCTATTGTTATTATTATATTCCATTTTATATTATCCTATTAATATATTTTATATCATTCTATTCCATTCTATTATTCTATTCTATTATCCTATTATTATTATATTATTATGCTATTCTGTTATTATATCCCATTGTTATATTATCCTATTCATACCATATTATTATCATATTCTGTTATTATTATATCCTATTATTATATTATCTCATTAATATATTGTATATCATTATATTATTATTATATTATTATTATAGTATATTATATTATTCATCATTCATGACTACATTGAAATAGAATAGAGAGAAATCAGCGTGGAAACTTTGTGAAACCTAAACTACAAGAGGTACCATAGATTGTTGTACATGTAAATAATGGTAGTAACAAGAAATTCTTGATAGTTTGTCTGGTTATGCTGGTTTGTGATGACAACTACTTTACAGTATATAATAAATGTTCATTTTGTTGTTCAACAATAAATGTGAGCTCTTCTTCATGGAAAAATAAGACATCCCCTGAAAATAAGACCTAGTGCATCTTGGGAGCAAAAATTAATATAAGACCCTGTCTTATTTTCGGGGAAACAGGGCATATAGCATCTTCATCCAATTTTCCTTTAATTCATATGGGTATGTAAATTTAATTTTTCTGTTCCAGCAGGCTTTCCACTCTTCCAACATAATTCCAATGGATTTGGCCCATTTGACCATACTATTTTTTAACTAATTCAGTTTCTGTGTTCCATTCCAAAAGGATTTTGTATATTTTAGTGACTAATTTTTTTCTAAAGAAAATATTCGATGCCATCAGTTATCTTTTTCCATAAATCCTAACTCTCTATCTTTATTAAATTGTTCTTTAAGTTGCCTTTATCGTAGCCAGGTCATATTACCATATAAGGTCTATAATTTCGTAGTTTTGTTCTCTTTTCCTAATTATTTCTTCGTATTTTCCATCCCAGCAGTCTTCTTTGTGTTGCCTCTAATGGGGAGAGCCATCTCGGAGTTTTATCATACATTCTGTTTTTGGATTTGTTCCATGTCTTTATGAGTGTGAACCTAAGAAAGTGGTTGCCAAAATTTTTTTTGCTTCTTGTTTTTTCATACTATAGATATGTATGCCAACCTACATGCAAATCAAAGCCTTCTAAATTCAAGACTTCTTTATTTTTCAATTGGATCCAATCTTTTATCCAAGATAGGTTGGCAGCCTCGTAGTATATTCTTAAATCTGGCAGCGCAAATCCTCCCCTTCTTTTATCATCAATTAGATTCTTCATTTTTATTGGGGGTTTTTTCCCTAACCATATGAATTTGCTTAGATCCTTGTTCCATTCGTTAAAGCTTCTTTGGGTTCTTAGAATTGGTATACATTGGAACAAAAACAGCATCCTTGGTAGGATGCACATTTTGATAGATGATATTCTTCACCATAATGATAACTTTTGAGTTTTCCATATCTCCAGATCCTTTTTAATTTCTTTCCATGTTTTTTCATAATTGTTCTTTAACAATTAAGAGTTCTTTGCTGAGATGACTATTACTAAATATCTGATTTTCGTCGTTATTTGGATTCCTAAGCATTTTTCTATTTGTTGTTGTTTTTTCTTTGAAATGTTTTTGGTAAGGGCTTTCATTTTATTTGTATAGATTTTTAGTCCTGCCAATTCACCGTATTCTGTAATGACCTCCATCCATTTCCCCCCTTTTTTGGTTGGTTCTTCCATAATGCGGATGATATCTGCGTAAGCTCTCACTTTGTAACTTCCGCCTTGGATGTTCGCACCTTGTAGGTGTTCGCACCTTGTCCCTATCAGGGGGGACAAGGGACAGCCTTGTCTTGTTCCCTTATTAATTTCTATTTCTTCAGTATCTCTTCCATTGATTAGAATTTTGGCTTTTTGATTTTAAGTATACTTTGTTCTTATTGGACATTTTTGGAGAATGTAAAGGATTTCCTTTTTCTGCATAAGCACTTGTGCAAGGCTTGGATGTTCATTAGCTTTGTTCATCCCATTCAGTAGTGAGAGATATTTGTACCTGAATGTCAGGACCCAGGCTGCAGAGCACCAATAACCATACACAGAGGCCAGAATCTATCTAATATCTTTATTGAGGGAATATGTAAAGTTAATAAAACCAAGTGTAGAATATAGTTCAGAAGAAGACCTTTCAGGAAAGGTCAAATATAGTCCAGGAAAAGAATGTCCAATATGAGATATTAAAGTCCAAAGTTGTAATCCAATAACCGAAACACACACTTTGCCAAGCAAAGTGAGGGGAAATGACAAGGTCCTTTAGTCCACGGAGCTTGATGCAAGGCTGGGGAGCAAACTAGATTCTTGGCAAACAAGGCTTGATTCAAGGCAACAAGAAGCGAGGAGCAAGAACAGGGTCCGTGGCGAAATCCGTGGCGAGGTCCGGGGAACAAGGCAGGGCTGGAACGAGAGCAAGGTCCTGGAAGCTGGAGTAGCGTAGTCCACACACAATCTACTCCCGAAGCTGACGAATTGACTCCGCAAGGAATCCTTTGTGGCCAACATCTATATAGGATCTTGTTTTCCCGCCAAAGCACACTTTCTCTGGGGAACAAGAACCGAAACCTATACTGTCCAGATGCGAGACTCCTTAAACTTTCCCAAGGGAAATAGACTTAATCATCTAATTGTCTGGCAGCTATCCGGGCGCTTCGGCGAGTCGCCTCCCGAGCGTGCCTATCTTGATTATAATAAAGGCGGCGAGAAAATGGGGGAGATTTTTCCACAAGGCTTGTTTGGCTGACTTCTTGTGGACAAACATCCTGCAGCTGCAAGGGCTCCAAATCTGGCAGAAATGGTGGGAAACCCAAGTTTTCCTCTTCATCTGTCACAACAGTACTAGGAACGGGACTACATGGCCCATAAGTCATCACACTGAAGAGGAAAGCTGTAGTTTTATACACTGTCTATAGGCACTATCAGTGTAGAACGTTACTTGTTGAGGTTTAATGATAATTTTAATTTTGTTTTTCAAATTTTTTTGACCATTTTCCCTCAAAGCTATTGGTCAGTTAGCTTCAGAGCAGGCCCAACATAGAGGCCAATGTAAGTACCCGCATGTGGCGCATTGTCCCTGGGGGCGCTTTCGAGGCGCCCTGCAGTGGCGGCAGCGGCGGGGACCATTGGCTCCCTCCTTACCGAATGCGGAAGGCCTCAACTGAGGCCTAGCTATTCTTGCGAGGTCTCGCGAGTCCTCGTGAGACCTCGTGAGAAGAGCTAGGCCTCAGTTGAGGCCTTCCATGTCGGCGAGGAGGGAGCCAATGGTCCCCGTACCCGCGCTGATGAAGGTATGTGCGGGGCCTTGGGGGGCGCAATTTCGGGGGGGGGCAGCCAGTAGGTTCACCTACAAGGCGAAATTACCTAGGGCCGCCTCTGTTTAGCTTGGGGGAGTTCTTGTTTCTTCTGTGATGTGCATGCTGAAGAGCCGATGAAATAAGCATTGCTGACAAAAAGTAGATCTTGAAAAATAAGAAAAATAATTGATAGAACTTGTCTAAATTCAATTACTGTATATACCTATGTGCTTTAATGGCTTATCAATTTAGTTTTATGACATTTTGATACTGCATAATCATCATTTCCTGATTCTGAATTAACATCCAAGAAAACTAATTGAGTACTATTTCTTCACATTACCATGAGTCATCAAGGATTTTCAATTACTGCTCAAGCAATATGCATACATAAGTTTCTGCAAAAGAGAGAATAAAATAAGGCACATATCCAGGTGACATTAGAATGTAAGAGAGGGCCCTTCCAAACATGGAAGGAACTGGGATTTAATCCACACACCCACATCAAACCCACCCAGAATTTAATTCACACACACACCCCAAACCCCAAGCTCGCTCTCCCCCTCTCTCTCTCTCTCTCTCTCTCTGTGTGTGTGTGTGTGTGACTACATGCCCTCCCAGGTCAAACTGGAAATCCCAGTTTACTCATGATTAATCTGGGTTTACCCGAGGTGTCGTTTGGATGCATCAGGTAAACCTGTGACCTATCATGGATTTTAGGATCTGTGTCTAAAGGCCCTGAGAGCAGCAGCCTTAAAGGTACACTAAGGCTGGATCTACACTGCCATATAATCCAGATTAACAAATCAGATAATTGGATTATATAAGTCTACATGGCCATGTAATTCAGTTCAAATCAGATATTATATATTGTAATTATATGGCAGTGTAGACCCATCCAATTCAAAGCAGATATTCTGGGATCAAATACTAGATTAAATGGCAGTGTAGATCCAGCCTAAGACTCATTTCATAAATATTTGAAAATCCAAACTTTTTTTTTACTGGAGGGATAGGCAATTGTATAAGTCTAAAGACCAAATTTCTGCCTAGGAAATTTCCAGGGACTTCAAAGACTGCCAAACCACTCCTATGAAAAAAGCTACGTAAAACTAGAAATGTGAAGAAATTCAATTCTGATTTTGATGAATAGGATGTTTAACAATATCAAACAGTATATGGGGCAACCTGAAACACCATGCCTAGAGACTTTCAGGAGAAACAGTCCTGTCTCTTTTGCAGCAAAATGAGTGGCACAGGGAGTCTAGAATCCCACTTGTCTTTGATCCCAAAATGTTCATCTATTGAATTAATGGAAGGGCAGGAGAGTCTAACATGGAATGATTTATTGACCTTGTGCCATGGAATGGGTTAGAAGAGGATTTTAATGAGAGCATAATTATAATGCTATTCTTTTATAACCTTTTTATTGCCATTTATCAGATAATTGCTTGCTTGGAATATTGACCAGTCATAGAAAAAATTGTTAAACAAAATTACTATATTTTGTATTCTATGTGGCATTGTGTAAGACCGCTCTGGGTCCCCCTAGGGGAGAAGAGTAGTATATAAAATAAATAAATAGATAGATAGATAAATAAATAAATTAAGTGTTTAAAACATTACCTGTTCTGTATTCTGTATTCAGCGCCTGGCATGTACAACTCTCCTTGGTAGTTTTGAAGTACATAGTACCAGGGAGAGGATGAAGAGAATTCTTTAGCTCTCTCCAAATCATTCGGTGGTCCCAGGTGGTTCTTTAGGGGAGTTCTAGCAAAAATCTGGATCCACTGACCTTGAAGGGAGCAGAGGGGATGATTGGATATGTTGCAGTTAGGGATGTAAATTGTCACTTGCTTCATTCTCTCATGCAAGGATGAAGAACCCTGTCACCTATAAGACATTCTTAGTTAGTGTATTGTCGAAGGCTTTCATGGCCAGAATCACAGGGTTGCTGAGGATACCTGCCACGGATGTGGGTAAAACGTCAGGAGAGAAAGCTTCTGGAACATAGCTATACAGCCCAAAAGAGTCACAGCAACCCATTTTCAGTCAGGTTCATGAGAGATTCCAAAGCTGCAAGAAACCTTTCTACAAATGGCAAACTCTGTGTAAAAATTGCTTAGCTAATATATGATAGCTACCACCTCATTTCATGTTTAGAAAATCAGGTTGGTTTTGTATAACATTTTAGTCTATCCACCAGTTGTTCTGTGGTTGTGCATATAATTGTTTCACAAAACAAAAATGGTATAACAGACATTTTGGAGGGGGACAAGGACAACACTTGTTTTGTGCCAAGGTATGAAATTTCATGGGTGTTAAGAAACATAACAAATTCTCTTTACAAAAAAATGATTTTAAAGGTTAAAAGCCTTGAATGCTCCCAGTCCTTAATATTGATGTTTAATAAGCATACATTTTTTATCACACAAAGTCCTTGATGATACCATGTGATTCTGCTAGAAAATGATAGTCCCTTTTGTTAAAATGCATCTAGAAATATCTATGTATTTATCTATCTGCCTGCTGTTCAAACAATAAATAATGAGTATCAAGCCACACAGGCAGCCTGGGTGTAAAGCAGTCACATTTGTGAAAGGTCATGAGGCTATAAAATCCAGTGTATGTAAATGTTATTTCTCTAATCAGCCTTTGGTGGCCTCTATACAAAGAATCTTGTGCCACATATTGTAATGGCATTCATCAGACAGATGCCACTGGCAGTCTCTGGCAGTGGCAGCCTGTCTATGCTCCTGTCAAATGGTCCCCATCACCTGCTTTTCCTTCACACTCTCAGCTGTCAGGCTTGTGACCTTCCCTCCGGTGTGGAGACGCTTAGAAGGCTCTGGAATTTAAGCATCATAATTTGATAACCCAGCAACATCTCCCCAGTTGAGTATCTCTCCAGGCTATGGGCTTTGTTATTTACCACCTCCTTGCTGATCATCAGACCTGCTTACATCTTACCAGGCAGTTCAGGAAATGTTTAATGGCACATTTTCCTCTTTCTTTCTGTGGTGTCAAGGAAACACTGACCTCATCTAAGCCTTTTTATTGCTCTGGGAACCCCGGCTGAGCAGCTACATAGAGAAGGGCATGAATGAGACAGAATGTCACAAGAAAATCATATTCCACCTTAAATATGTGCAGGAGTTCCTCAGCCCATCTAGCCCCATGTAATATGATTGAAAATGGGTCTCAGATGCCCATGCAATTTGGGCTAAGTGGCTTCAACATTCATTTAAATTGACTCATCTGCATAAACTCTTTCTGGGTTCATCATTCCATCAGCGATGTAAATAAATTGATGACACAAAACAAAGTATAAGAAATATCTAAAAACTTTACACCACTAAATAGTGGAGAGAAGAAGAAAAAACCAAATCAAGTCCTTGAATTATAAAAAAAATCTGGTAATAAATCAGTACCTGAAAGTCATGAGGGCATCACGAAGCTATCAGAACTGGTACATTCCACAATGCTTAGTATAATTTACTGGGGTGGTATGAATAATGTAATACACAAAACAATGGTTTCTGTTTCAAAAACAAACAAAAGCACTCAAAATTATTTTTGTCTCATTTTCCTTGCTCCTGCCTTTCTTCTTTCTTCTTTCTCCTTCACCAGCATCTCCACAGTTTACCTCATTTGGCTGGTCTTAAGTCCTGTTTTGCAATATTCTGTGAAATTCACATTCTTGCTCCCAAGGTGAGTTGTATTGTTTGAGCAGCTAGGCCATTGCACACCTAACTCCCAACCCCCTTCCCAAATGGCAGGAAGAATGGCAAACATTCAGCTCTGGTGACCCAAGGCTCTGTCCGCAGATCCTTCTCTCAATTGCACCATACAGTGGGCATCAGCCACTTCTGATTTCCACTCTAGAAAAACAGTGTCTGCTGGAAAGGTCAGGACTGTTTGTCTATTTTAATTGACAAAAGTAGTTTTAAGCCAGTTTAGTATTCCCTCTCCCCATACCTGTTCAAAGCCACACTATGATTGTTGTAGTAGAGCCAGTGAGTAACGTTACAAACAGTAGTATGGGTGTCAGAAGGGGGAAAAGGGTTACTCGGGAGCAGGAATCTGATGAAGAGCAGCAGAGAAAGAGGATCCGGGACATACTTACAGCACCTACAGATGAGGAGTTGTTTGAGGGATTCTCTGGGGATGATGGGTCAATGACTGAAGGAGAAGAAGGATTGGACTAAGATAAGAGAAGTGCAAGCTACCACAACTAGTAGTACCTTTATGGGGTTCTCTGGGAGATAAGACTGGCAATCAGGGGATCCAACTGATTCTTGGGGGGATCTAAGTCTTGACAGGAGATGGAGGAATTGGAGGGAGAGTCAAAGGAATTCACGTGAAGAGCTGGGAGCAGCTGTGGAAGATGGTCAGTTCATCCCCTGATGATGGTTTGTAGATAAAAGTGGGTTCAGAGGTAAGGGGTCTTTGCAGAAGGCAAGGTGTTGATGTGCGTTCGTGTGCTGGGTATTGGGAAAGTTTCTTGTGGTCTTGCTGCTGCCTGTTTCATGTTTGGATCTGCAGTTTGGACCTGAACTGGTTTGGTTGGAGATGCTGCTTCTGCAGACATTGGAGCAATGCTGCTTTGGATTCCTCGTGCTTTGACCTTGGACGCTTCTCTTCTTGCAACTCCCTCTGTTAACCATTTGTGTACTGTGCCTTTTGTTTTGCCTTAGAGCACTTTGTTTGACTTGCTGCTTTTTGCATCCAGTTGATCTGGATTACATTTCTGTTTACCCTTTTGAACCAGGTCTGGTTTGGTTTTTTGAGTTTTCGACCAGTGGAACTGCATTTAAGTATCCCTGCGTCCTTTTCCTTTTGTTTCAATAAACTCTGTTTTGAAGACACTTTTAAGTCTGGTCCTTTAAGGCTTCTGTGATTCCAACAATGATAGAGAAAAATCTGAATCATAAAAATGCAAGCACTTCTGTACTGAACTATGTCCTCATCGCCACTTGTCACCTTACCTATGAATGCTATCCACAGCCATAAAGATAGGCATTCTGTTGTTAGACTTTGAAAAAGTAGATTTGGCTTACTAAATAGTCTAGAATCTCATACAGCCAGAGTGAAGTTGCCAACTTGCAAACAAGGACGCTCTTGGGACTCTGTGTCCCTAAATATGTGTGTAGGGGGTGGGGAAAATCTAATGTGAAAAAAGTTCTTCAAAACTATTTTAAGAGCATAGTACAGAGCCTATGCAAGTGCCTTCCATTTGATATGATATGATTTCTTCAACCCTCATGCACCTTACTTATGTCAAACCCCAGAAACCCCAGACATTATGCTACCTAAGAGATGGCTCACAATCTGAAAAGCCAAGAAACTCTCTAAGGACTTCATCTTCAAAGAAGGAGCCTCAACCACACTCCGGGGCAGAGACTTCCAGTTTCGAAAAAAAGTATTGCCTCAACTAGTAATAAGGACTTGTTTTCTGCTGCTCTGGAGACTACGACGCGGAACAATGACTTCAAACTACAGGAAAGGAGATTCCACCTGAACATTAGGAAGAACTTCTCTGCCCCGGAGTGTGATTGAGGCTCCTACTTTGAAGGCTTTTAAGCAGAGGCTGGATGGCCATCTGTCGGGGGTGTTTTGAATGTCATTTTCCTGCTTCTTGGCAGGGGGTTGGACTGGATGTCCCGTGAAGTCACTTCCAACTCTATGATTCTATGATCTCACAAAGAGAGGAAAGCAGTTGGAATAGTCTTTATTATATTTGGAATCATCATCTTTACATGGCATTTCATGAGGTACCATCTTTAAAGAAGATGGAGAATTTACTTAAACCCATTAAACAGGATTGCTTTCTCCCACTTCTAAATCAACCATCATCTTCGAGGAGATACAAGGCATTGTTCTTAAGACACCATTTCTATGGGTCATTTGCCTCTCAAGCCTCTTACTCTAGAGGAGACAAGCACCCTTTTTGAAACACTTCTTTCAGTGTCTAATGCACAAAAGGATCATGGAGAGGCATCAACTCCCTCTCCCTCCATCCTTTTCTAGTCCTTTCCTGTCTCTAAATAGTTTTTGTGTGTTAGCCTTCAACATACCTCTGTTTTCTAGCCTTTTAGATTCTAATGTACAATGTTTTATGAGACTATTCCACACTCTCCTTATACTGATCTATGAATGTAATAAAGGTTTTTGATTTAAAATGGAGTGTCCTATTCGACAGGCAGATTCCTGTGTTTAGGTGTTTCTACAAGCATGCAATGGAGTGGAGTCGATTTGTTACTGGCTTAGAAATCCTCCCATTTCTACACACTGCAGAGATTATGTCCCAAACTGGGGAGATGAGCAACCACTGGAAGTAGTCCTATGCCATTTGATGGGCTTTGTGGGAGTCCATCTTTGAGCTGTCTTTGAAGTGTGTGATAATGGAGGAGGAAAACTGTCTGATAAAGTCCTAATTCAGCATTAACAATATATATGAGCTTCATAGCAATAGGTAGAAGTCCACTTGGTCACAATGGGGGTGTGTTTTCATTTCAAATACACAGCTTTCACAAAGTACAGATATGACTCATGCTACTAAAACAGGAACAATTCCAAAGTTGAAGGTATACAGGTTTAACAGATATGCAAATTAAATGGCTTGGACTTCAATACATGAGGGAACGCCGCTCTCTCCTGTGGCCATATGAGAACTGAACTCTTCTGGATAAGTCCTCTGTTTATTACTGGTTGAGCCAATACTTTGTGTTGTAGCATCCCTTCTTTTTTCTAAGCTATTTTTCAAATGGAGGGGTTAGCACTGTGGTTGTCATTTTCACAGGACTTTGTTTTGGGCATCCTCGGGTATCAGGTTGGCAGCACAATGTCTTTATTGATGATGTCCACCCATCTTTTCTTTGGCCTACCATATGGTCATCATCCTGCAGTCTCCAAATGTAGTGCTGTTGGTTCTCGTCTCATATAGCATGACATGTTGTAGCAATTATGGTATATACTCTCCTCAAAGGCCCAGTTGGCACAATTATTGGAAACCAAGTCAAAACATGGCTTTTTATTAAAGTCTTTGGGGACTGATGTATTTTATCCAGCTTGAACATTTATTTCATCCAACCTGCAGAATTATTTTAAGTTATTGTTATTGTCTTGAATTGATTTTATTGTATGGTGAAGCATGATCCTTGAATGCAGGACAGGATGTATTGTTTTAATTAAAGTAATAAATGCAAGGAAAAATCTTGCATCTTCTAAGGTTCAAAAAATCCTGTTAGTGTGGGATTGATAAATACAGTGGTTATTACCTATGTCCATCTATTCATGTAATCACCATTCTTGAAAGTCATCTCTTTGCACCTCTTGATTATTGTGTGAGAGCCCATTGTGTATCTCATTGGCAAACAGGCAGGCCAACGTTCAGAACTCAGCAATGCCATATGTACACAATAGCAAGTGAGAGTTTTGTTTATTTTGAAATCTGAAGAATCATCTGTTATCACATGCAGTGGAGGAGCCAAACACTGATCACCATCCTTTATTGATCTTCTCATATTATCTGTAAGTAATTTTCTGAAAGGGCTGGAAGGGAGCTGTGCAGGAGAAAATAGACAGAGAAGATTTTAAAAATATAAGCTGTAAATTGAAAACAACTTAAAAATGCCTCTTTCACAATGTGAGCTATTTGTATCCCCTCCAGCTTTATGTGCTCGATGGTTGTCAAGTCCTTGGAAATCTAAACAACAAAATGTCAAAGACATTTTTGTTGCTTGAATCAGAGTGATAAATGCTATCCTTCACTTGCTCAGGTCAACATTCCTAGTACCCAGAATTTGCAATGTTATAATGGCACATAAAATTATCAACAACAAATTAAAGAACCCAAAATCTCTGGTATAAGGGGTTTGCTTCACTATGCCTTCTGGCACTGCTGGGCCTGCTCGACATATGAATTTTCTCACATATTGAGTTCATTCTAACTATATACATTTCAACATTTCTGGTGGCGACGGAAACCCGACGAGGTGTCCCTGTCCGCTTTCAAGGCTTTTCGCAGGTCCTACGAATCAGCCGTCAAGGATGCTAAAAAATCTTACAATTCCTCCTTAATAGCCTCTGCTAGATCGCGCCCAGCTCAAGTATTCAAAATCGTTCGTGCTTTGACCAGTCCGGCTCCCTTAGTCCAAAACCCAGCAACCACGGCTCTTACAGCAGAGGCATTCCAGAAGTTTTTCACTGATAAAATCGCCGTGCTTCGGCAGGAACTGCCCCCTACAGTTGATACCTTAAGTGAGCTTGAGACTTTGTGGCCGCTTAGTGGGCCTATCTTTGACCGATTTACTCCGCTTGACAAGGAAGATGTCGCTAGAATCCTGGCTGTTGCAAAACCAACCACCTGTTCCCTTGATCCGTGTCCCTCCTGGCTGGTGAAGAGCTGCCTGGAAGGTCTACTCGATCTGTTGAGTAATATAATCAATGGCTCTATTGAACAGGGGGTCTTCCCGGACAACCTAAAGGAGGCAAGGGTTCGTCCCTTACTAAAGAAGCCTAGCTTGGATCCCATGACCCTTGCCAACTATCGTCCTGTCTCCAACCTCCCATTCTTGGATAAGATGATAGAGCGGGCTGTACTGGGACAATTGCAACAATTTCTGGATGATACAGCCAGCCTGGACCCTTTCCAGTCAGGCTTCCGCCCTGTCCATGGGACGGAGACAGTCCTGGTTGCCATTACAGATGAACTTCTTCGCCAGTCTGATAACGGCGGATCAGCGCTACTGGTACTTCTTGACCTTACTGTAGCGTTTGACACCGTTGACTACGATCTAATGATTCACCGTCTCGCCATGTCCGGAGTTCGCGGCCAGGCCCTCAATTGGTTCAACTCATTTCTGCGAAACCGGAGCCACTGCGTGGAGTATATGGATCAAGTCTCTGACAGATCTCCCCTTCTTTGTGGGGTACCCCAAGGTGCAATTCTCTCCCCTCTTCTCTTCAACATCTACGTTAGACCCCTTGCTAGTTTGGCTCGGAGTTTCGGCCTAGACTGCTATCAATATGCGGACGACACCCAACTCCTTCTGCGCTTGGAGCCTGGAGCAACGTCAATACCAGACAATTTCACCTTATGTCTGGAGGCTCTGTCGAACTGGCTATGTGCTAGTAGACTGAAGGTGAACCTGGCGAAGACTGAGATTCTCTGGCATGGCCGCTCAATTGATCTGACCCACTTGCTACCCACCTTCGATGGTGCCGCCCTATCTCCTTCGCCTACCGTTAAAGAGCTTGAGTGTCGTTTTAGATTCGCAGCTGACAATGGAAGCTCAAGTCTCTG
This sequence comes from Anolis carolinensis, assembly GCF_035594765.1. Taxonomy (NCBI): domain Eukaryota; kingdom Metazoa; phylum Chordata; class Lepidosauria; order Squamata; family Anolidae; genus Anolis; species Anolis carolinensis. The sequence continues at coordinate 110,116,273 of NC_085841.1, forward strand.
CTGCCAGCAAACAGGCCTTTTTCCACCTATGACAAGCGAGGCAACTGGCACCCTATCTATCTGATGAGGCTCTGGCAACAGTCATCCATGCCACGGTCACGTCTAGGCTGGACTATTGCAACGCCCTGTATGTTGGCCTTCCGATGTCCACGACCCGAAAGCTCCGTATTGTTCAGAATGCGGCAGCCAGGCTACTCACAAGAACACCCATGAAATGCCACATAACACCAGTGCTGCAGCATCTGCATTGGCTTCCAACTGATTACCGTGGTCTATATAAGATGCTAGTTCTGACCTTTAAAACTCTTTACGGCCAGGGCCCATCATACCTTAGGGACCGTCTCTCCTTCTCCCATCATCGGAGGTCACAACGACCATCCCAATGAGACTTACTTTATGTACCGGGTCCTAGAGAAGTGCACTTGGAAAGGACCAGACGCAGAGCTTTTTCTATTTCTGCCCCTGCCTTATGGAATGCCTTGCCGCCCTATATGAGAGCCATGCATGAGTTAGGGCCTTTTACCCAACACTCAAGACCTGGCTCTTTACTAGAGCTTTTAATCTATGTTAATTTTATCAATATTTGTATGTATGTATTTTATCCTTTACAATTTTATCTTGTAAATTGCCTAGAGCATCGTGGATGGAGGGCGATTAATAAGTAATTAAATGATGATGATGATGATGAACTTCTTTAGGGGCCATACCTATACAGAAAATATAATGTGGGCTCACCAGTCAGCTGTTGCAGGAGTCCATACATCACAGGGTTGGATTCACAGTGGAATTGCTGAATCCTGGTGCTAAGATGTGACAGTGAAGTATGAGATTTACTCCAGAGCTTCTTGAAAGTGCCAGAGTGATCCCACAGCTTTGAGGTATACACAGGTGGATCTAAACCTTCAACTGTCCATGCCACCAGCTGACCTGTTGCCATGTCAGTGCCAGGAAATAGCTCTCTCCCAGTATTTGATAAGAGCCTCTATAGGATGGATGTTTTAATGGGAAGTTGTTATTGTGTGCTTTCAAATTGTTTCTGACCTATGGTGACTCTAAGGCAAAGTTATTACAGGGTTTTCTGGGCTCACCCAGTGAGTTTCTATGGCCAAGTGGAGAACTGAACCCTGGTCTCCAGAACGGATTACAATGAACTGTGCCCACCCCAACTTGAGGCTCCTCATCTATCTTGGATTAAAATTCCCATTATCACTGACTATTCTCCAAGGTAGCTGGGATAAAGATGATCAACTCAGTCTCCAAATTATGGCTCATCCTGTGACAATTTAAATAAAGGCATACAAAATACACAATACATTGAGCATTAAAATCATAAAACAAAACACATAAATGTATTGTGTATTTTTTATGCTTCTATGTCGCAATGTGGCATTGAATTAATGCCAAACTGGAAGCCACTCTGGGTCCTCTTTGGCGTGGAGATAGTGGGGTAAAAATGCAGTAAATAAATAAATAATGTCCTGTTTCCGGAGCCAATCTAGTGTAGCGATTTAAGTATTTAACTAGGACTCTGTGAGACTTGGAATTGAATCCCTGCTCTGTCATGGAAACCTGCTGCGTGACCTTTATCAGGTCACACACTCTCAGAGGAAAGCAATGGCAAATCTCTGAAGAAATGTGGCCGAGTACTCCCCCTTCCAGCAGGGCTGACATGAGTTGACTTGAAAGCATGTGACAGCAGCAACCACAACATTTTATTTATGCATTGAGTAAAAATACATGGCATAGTTCATCCATGCATTAAAGCCTTGAAAAGGAAATAGAATTTCCTACAAACTTAGCACTACAGAAAGCAGGTAGAGGATGGCATGTTTCATTGCTTCTTGGTGAAAGAGCTCCCTGAATAATGTAAATTATTATATCAGGGAATCACTGGAATTGCTGTTCTTGACAGGTGGACTTTGTTGTCAGGGTATAATTAGTCATTAAACCCTACTTGGATTCTGAGGTGTAATAATAGTAGTAATAGTAAGCTGGCATCATGTGTGTATTGACTCTCATACAACCATTTTAGAAACCACAGCCACTTAGCTGAAACTGAATGCAATCTCTGAACAAATGGTATACCAGTTAAGTGTCCAGTCACTGATACAGAATCAGTAATAGGAAATGGTGAGATTCTGAAAATGTCCATGCTTTGGACACCTGGTAGTTAGAGATTGCCAAGAGAATGCAATACTTTTTTTTGAATTATGCTATTCACATTATGAAACAAGGTCTTATTAATTGAAGCCTTTTAACTTCCCCCATATGATATGAAGGGAATGAATTCTGACTAGTTATGACAACTGAGTTGAGACTACTTGCAAACTTCATAGCTGCTCTACGGCCAGACACCCTTCCTTCTCCTAAAGGTAAGCTCCATGTGTTGGTCAATGACAAAAGATTTCACAGTGAAGCTCTCACATCAACAGACACATCTAGCATTGTAGAAAAGTTTCTTTTGTTTAGTGTTACGCCCAGGGGTGGCTGAAGCAATAGGCAAGATATGCATTTGCTTATAACACGAATCCCCAAGGGGCACTCTTGAGGCGCCCCCGCACACACACAAAGGCAGGTGAGAGAGAGAGGCACGAGCCAGCAAAACCAGTGCATGCAGTCCCTCTCTCACACACACAACAGGCATGGCAGGCGAGAGAGAGAGGCAGTACTGAGAGAGAGAGAGAGAGAGAGAGAGAGAGAGAGAGAGAGAGAGAGGCAAGCCAGCAAAATTGGTATATGCACTTCCTCTCCAACACACAAGGTAAGCAAGGCAGGCGAGAAAGAGGCAGTGCTGAGAGAGAGAGAGAGAGAGAGAGAGAGAGAGAGAGAGAGAGAGAGAGAGGCGAGCCAGCAAAACCGGTGCATGCACTCCCTCTCTCACACACACAGCAGGCAAGGCAGGTGAGAGAGAGAGGCGGTGCTGGGAGAAAGAGAGGTGAGCGAGCAAAACCAGTACACGCCCTCTCACATACACAGAGCAGGCAAGGCAGGCGAGAGAGAGAGAGGCAGGACTCTTGTGGGTCCCTTGCTGCTCCCGCCTTTGCTTCTGCGGCAAAGGCAATTCCTCCAGTTTCCCTCCTTTGACTCCCTCGTTCCTTGGAGTGTGTCTGCGTGTCTCCCTCTTTCCTGGCCAAGGTCAGCAGGGTCCTAACACCCACCAGCTCATCTTATTCCCATTTTGTTAAAAACTGGCAATTCTTGGGTTATTTGAAAGGGGTATTGTTTGTTTTTTGGAAGTTAGGGTAGGTAATATATGTTACACAATGTCTTAGGGAAGAAAAAAAAACAGTCTTTTGTTTTTTATGAATGCTCCCATGAGAAAATGTATAAGGATGCGGGTGAGCTACATTTCCCAAAAATCTTGTGTCAACCATCCCAAAACTACCCCAGGATTCACAGTTGGCCAAGTTGTGTCTGTGTGCCAAGCTTGGTCCAGATCCATCACTTGCTGGGTTCAGTGTTCTCAAATACGGGGGAACTATAATTCTCTGATGCCAAGGTCAATCACTCACAAAGCCTGCCAGTATACACAGTTGGCCATGTTGGGTCTGTGTGCCAAGTTTGGTCCAGATACATTGTCATCTGGGTTCAGTGTTCTCTGGATAAGAGTGAACTACAACTCCCAGATTTCCAGGGCAATCACTCCCCCAAACCCTGCCTGTATGCACAGTTGGCCATGTTGGGTCTGTATGTGAAGTTTGGTCTAGATACGTTATCAGCTGAGTTCAATGTTCTCTGGATAAGAGTGAATTACAATTCCCAGATTCCCAGGGCAATCACCCCCAAACCCCGTCTGTATACACCAGGGGTCCCCAAACTTTTTCAACAGGGGGCCAGTTCACTGTCCCTCAGACCTTGGAGGGCCGGACATTATCATTGAACTCATGGCAAGTCTCCTTGAAACTCCCTCAGCAACTCTCTTTGGACTTTAACTACCTTTTCACACTTCCAGTCACATTTTAAAATTAATTTCCTTTGTTTAAAACTTAAATCTGAGGCTGGATCTACACTGCCCTATATCCCAGGATCTAATCCCATATTTTCTTCTTATCCCAGATAATATGGCATTGGGGACTTATATAATCCAGTTTAAATTTATTTATTTTGTGTCAAAAGCATTGCATAATAAATAAGTTTAAAAGTGATAAAATAAAGGAATCACAAACAGCTAAATAGTTTTGGACCAAAAGCGGGCAACAGCAATCGCATTGTCCATAGCTTTAAACAACTCCTCCTCCGTGCATGAGGCAGGGCATTGTTTGTTCTGCTCCACAGTCACACAAGGTGGAAGATTCCTCCAGGTAGTGCCACCTTGCCAGGTTGTCTTTTGATCTGCCCACTCCGCTTCTCAGTCTGTTTAGGGACTTCCAAGTTGCCCATTCTTGGTTTGCCCCTGGAGGCAGTCCCTCATGGGGGGCCATCCAGTTGGGATTTCCTGGTTTAGCTGCCCAGAGGGACACCCTTGCTGTTTAAATCAGATAATTTGGAATCAGATCCTGGAATATAGGGCAGTGTAGATTCATCATGAGGCCCCTTCCATACCGCCCCTTTATCCCAGGGTTTGATTCCCTACACTGCCAGATAATCTGTGATAAAAAGATAATCTGGAATCAGATCCTGGGATATAGGGCAGTGTAAATTCAGCCTGATTCCTCTTCCACACTGCTCCTATATCCCAGAATCTGATCCAGATTATCTACTTTGAACTGTAATATATGAGTCCAAACTGCCAGATTATCTGGGATAAGAAGATAATCTGGGATCAGATCCTGGGAATAAGGGCAATTTAGATCCAGCCTGAGTCTCCTTCCACATTGCTGCTATATCCCAAAGATCTGATCTGAGATTATCTGCTCTGAACTGGATTATATGAGCCTACACTGCTAGATAATCTGAGATAAAAAGATAATCTAGGATCAGATCCTGGGAATTAGGGTATAGATTCAGCTGGAGGCCCTTTCCACACTGCTGCTATATCACAGGATCTGATTCCAGATTATCTGATTTAAACTGGATTATATAAATCTATACTGCCAGATAATCCAGGATAAAATAATCTGGGATCAGATGCTGGGATATAGGGCAGTGTAGTTCCAGCCTGAAGCTCCTTCCACACTGTCCCTATATCCCAGGATCTTATCCCAGATTATATGGCAGTGGAGATCCTGGGACAGATCCTGGGACATAAGGCAGCATAGAAGGGGCCTGATTTCCACTATTAATTCCAATGGGTTTAACATGGGGAAAAACAGACCTCAAGGTATCTGTTTTTAAGTGTGTATACCTTTTTTTGGGACACCCTGTTTAGAGCAAGTTCAGATGGAAAGTGGGGCTCTTAATACAGGAGGATTAAAGGCATAATAATCTAGCCACACTGACATTTCTATGCAATTTCAAACCAGTTTCAAACTATCCTGGAACAAATTGGTAGCCTGGAAGGGGAGGGAATTGGACCAATATCAGAACCTTTTTTCCGCATTAAGGAGTTTGCTGGAATTCTCAGGAGTTTGTAGGAAGCTGCATGTAAAGGATCAGCATAGATTGGGAGGAGGGAAGGGCACTTGATCTCTCCTCCATGCAATCAAGATAGAGGGGTCCCGATTCTCCCCGTTTGCATTGATCAACTAACCTTGATTCCTGGCTGTATGCGGCTGATTGCTGTAGGTTTTTCGGGCTGTATAGCCATGTTCCAGAGGCATTCTCTCCTGACGTTTCGCCCGCATCTATGGCAGGCATCCTCAGAGGTTGAGGTCTATTGGAGACTGGTGAAGAATCTACAGCCCGAAAAACCTACAGCAATCCAAAAAATTCACTGCTTTCTCAAAATATTAATTGCCCCCCCCCCCATTAGTGTTTCTTTGTATTGACTCTTGTTTTCCAAAGGTTTAATTTGTATTTATTTTACTCTTGGTAACTGAGGGTTGATATATACATCTTAGGACCTGATTGGTTTGGGAGGGGGGCACCAAAATACTGTTTGCTTACACTTGAAAATTACCTAGGGCTAGCCCTAGTTGGTTAGGCCCCATCTACACTACCATATAATCCAGATTATCAAAGCAGATAATATGGATTCTATGAGTGTACACTGCCATATAATCCAGTTCAAATCAGATAATCTGCATTTTGTATGACTCTGTAGAAAGGGCCTTAGACAGCTGTAGGTAAAATAGCATGCAAATATGCAGCTCTACTGGCTTCAAGCCATCAAAAAACATCCCTGCCATAAAAGAGCTAATTGAGTAATGAGAGGCAAAGTAATTTAAAATGAACAAAGGGTAAGAAAGTCATGAGAAGAACTGGAAAGTCATTATCATGAAAATGCTGAAGCAGTAAAAATGTGCTTGATTAAGGGGCTTCAAGATTTTCCAGTCTCTTATTTTTGTTTCTGTGTTCACAAAAACGTAGTTGTGCAAATTCTCAGTACAAATTATGAGCAATGTAGGGATTGCTTAGGGCCCTTCTACACTGCCATATAATCCACAATATCAAGGCAGATAATGTGGATTTTATTCAGCTGTGTAGAAGGGGCCTCAGACATGGGATAACATCATTGTACTATCCATAACACTGCCCAACACACATTTTGGTGCCTCAAATGTGAGCCCTGAACATATGCCATCTACCAGTATCCATCTGCTCGCCCATAGAAAATCACGTTAACCATACCTAAGAAACGGGAGCTGATGTGGTCTATCCAATGCGATTTTTAAAATCAGTTTGACAAATAACCCCAGGAACAGGCCTAAAAACCAAGACACCAATTTTTTTGTTGGGCTGTGTAATTTGGCTCCAAAACCTGCCTTTGGCCTATATATGAGGTCAGTTTATGTATAGATGCATACAGTAATCTCATTTTAAGACCTGAGTAGAAAAAGTCCCAAGTTGTGGGTGTGTTTTTTCTCAATACAAGAAGTAGTTCTTCAATTGTTATAGCATTAGTAAATAAACTAGACAGTACTAGCAATTGATTCATTTAAAAGCCAGGTTAATTAACATGTGGTTTCACAGTTTCAGCATTGCATCAATCAGTAAAGTACTGAAAGAAGTGGGAAGCCAGATTGCAGTTTTGCTCTGAAGTCCATTAGCCTAAAGAATAATGTCAAGACTTTCTTTACTCAAGTCAATGAACTGGAAAATCACTATCAAACCCCATTATGGTATATATTTTTGGCTTCAGGGTACTGGAAGTTCTCATGGGTCTATGACTTCATTATACCATTTGACATTACTTATAGTTATGTCGTTTGAAAATGCCTATACTGTGTAAATGTGGATTTGAAATGCTAAACATTTTTCTTAGCCAGATTATTATCTTTAATATATTCTTGCAGTTATTCATGGAGAGTTTTAAAGTGGAATGGTTTCTCTGAGCTTCCCATTCCACCCCCACCCCCAATTTTAGGTTTGTTTCTTTTCTGCCTCTGCTTGCAGATTTCTCCCATAAAGTTCAGCCAGTAAATTCATATGTATTTTTACATTCATCTTTCCTTAAATATGCATTTTGTGTCAACATAAAATAAGTATTGAGAAGTGATCCCCCCCCCCCCCCCGCATGCCAACTCTGTGTACAGGCAGTCCCTGAGTTGCAAACATTCAATTTACAAACAACTCAGAGATTAGAACAAGGGTGAGACAGCCAGAAGTGAGAGAAATCTATCGCTCAGAAGGGACATTCATTCCTAGAAGAGTTGTCATAAGGAAAAGGTGTCTTTTCTGAAGCTTTATTATCAGTTCTTGCTTCCACAACAAGCCAATTTTTTCAATCACAAAAGTGAGGTGCGATCTTCTGAACAGGGGCACAGACAGCAAAAGAAACACCACAGGGGTGTCATCCCTTCCTTATTGCTATCTAAAGTTTACATATCAATATCTATATCTATTAGTCTTGAGCATTTGTATAGCATCACTATCTGTTTCAGTTTGTTTCATTCATAAGACCCCATTTTCATTTTCAAGTGCCTCTCCCAGAAACGGGTGCCTTTCTGAATGAACTTTTCATTCTGGGTCTGAAAGAACAATTTTTTCCTGACCATTGGCCAACATGGGTGTCCTTCCCAGGCTCCTCTTCCCCTCAGTTTTAGGGCTAGAGTGGTGAAAATTGCCACACATGGAAGGCACATCTACCACTTTTTGCCTACCAATTATACTGTTTGGGTCATCCCCTGATTTTTAGGGATTTTTCTTTCTTTCTATAAATAAAATCTCCTTAAAACATGGTATGATTTGTACTTATATCCTTTATTATGACCTGGATTAAAAGCTTAAGATTCCACTAATTCTGAGAAGTTTAACTCTTCATCTGCAGAAGAGAAGTGAGGGCTTAAGATACCACATATGATGCATTCCCCTCAGTCTGCAGAGCGGTGATAGGCAAGGTGAGGCAAGGGAGGCAGCAGGCGAGGCTTATGGTGTACTCCTCCTCCACCGATTGGCCTGACAGGCAGGGCTCAGTGGTCTGAAAAGCAGGTGACCCAACAGTTTCTGTTTCTACTTTCCTTTTTGTTTCACTGTTTTTTCCGTATTGGAAAAGGGTGTACCATTTTGTGCCATCTGAATGGATGGAACGAAATGGAAACACGAATTAATCGAATGATACAAATACTGGGCCCATGACTAATATCTATATCTATATCTATAGTTACCCTTAAAAATGTACGTGTTCCAGCTTACATACAAATTTAACTTAAGAACAAACCTACTGAACCTATCTTGTTCATAACTTGCCTGTATTATGTTTATGTCATTATGCATGTTTATACACATCATTTCATAGCATACTTATGTAATGTACGTATACACTTATTCTTTTGTTGTCCCTGTTTTGGTCTACAATTTCCACAACCCCCCAGCCAAGATAGCCATTTTGATTAGAGAATTAGAGAATTTGATTAGATTAGAGAATAAGGTCTTAAAATTGGTTAACTATCCATGCTTGGAATAAGTATGTGTTTAAATGGGAAATAGAATGTCATAACAACAGCAAATTGTTATTATGAAGGGCAGATTCTCTTTACTTGAAAAAGTGGATGTGATTTGTTCTATCATTGTACTCCAATGCTGATAGAAATGTCCACTTGCTGGTTATATGCCCAGGTTATGATCACCAGCCCAATACTTTGGCCCCAGGGTGGAATGCCAAAATTTTCAACTAAAAACAATATGAGAAACCAGAGAATTTTACAATTAAACATTTGTTCATTTACAGGTCTGGGATTTTTTTTCCTTTTGCTCTTCAGCCAGCAAGATTCCTAGAGTAGCATACATTAAACCAGTAAATGCAAAAAAAACTGCAATATTCAGCAAAGGCAAGCAAGTAGTCACAAAAATACTACATTAAATCCAAGATCTAAAATGGAGTGAATTGATATGTGTTTGAAGTGCTCAGCTACATATTTAATTCCTAAGCCATTCAGGCTTTTAAAATCTTAAAAAGGGCAATTTGTATTTTGGGAGAAATAGAGTAGTAACAGTTTTCAAAACTGACATCATATAATTCATATACCCAGCTATGGTTAAAAAGGGTAGTCGTATTTTACACTAACTGTTGTTTTCAAATTGTCTTTAAAGGTAAAACACATTACATTCATTTAAAAGAAATGCTTTTACAAAGAATTGCAGTCAGGTTGTCTCAATTCCGAACCATTTTAACCAGCACACCAATGAAATATTCATGTATCGGGTGCTATTTTGGACTTCCACTAAAAGAACGTAAAATATGAAGAACAATGTTGGATAAGACTAAAGGCCTCTTGAGTCCAACATTTTGATTAGACAGTGGTCCACCAAAATTATTTATAAAAGCTCATGAGAAAGATTCCTTGAGTTTGTAAGTGCAAGACCAAAAAACTGTTTGCTTTCTGTATATAAATGCCTTGCTGTGCTGAACACAGAGGCTATGGTCTTCTCTAGATGATAAAATATATAGGAAGAAGTGCCATGGAAATTCTCCTTTCTCCTAGGTAAATGAAGACCATTCAAAACTGAAACAATACCTTCATTGTTCCATATTGGAAAATCCTTCTGTTAAAAATGCTTGAAAATTAGCTGTTTTTGTTTAGTTCATGACATAAAACATAATGCAATGATAATACTTTTTCAGCTGTTTGGGTTTATAGTTATATTTTATCATATTGTTTACTGTCTCTATTGTTGTTGCCTTACAACAATGATAAGACTTGGACTCTCCATAAGAAAGGGGATAGAAAGGTGGAATAGTTAAACATTTTGTGAATTTTCAAATCTTTAAAAGTGAACATTTATATAGTTCTGCTTTTAGATCAGGGTTATTCATATTGATTGAGATTTTGCATCAAACGGTATGATGTGCAATGAACAATGATGGAGCTATGCCACCGACACAATACACAATCATGCAAGTCAGTTGCAATGATGGACAACCAGATGGTGCACAAGATGTTCTGGTGCACAACAGACTCACAATTTACAACATGCTGTTGGCTCTGTTTGCCCAGTGGTCCCAATGGTGCAGCACAATGCCGCCATCTAGAGGAAATGCAGAGAATCTGCACAAATGAAAAAGGTAGATGACCACAACATACAGTTATAGTACCCCATTTGAGGTCTTGGCCCATAGTTTAAGAATCTCTGGTCCAGCTCACATTTTACTAGCTTCTTTGTGAGAAGACATGATGGGCCCTACCTCCTTCTAAGAATACAAACATTGTGCAGTGATACAATTCAGCTTTATGTCATCTTAAACTGATTTACTATTTTGTACTATACCAAGACGATGCCAGCCATTATTTTGTGGGTTTTCTGTCTTTCAAATAATAATAGGTTCTTTTTTATATCTTTACAGTTTTGCTACATGATATTTCTGTAAGTTCTTTTACAAACCTGTTGAAGATTCATGGTCGTCCCCTCCACATTTGCAGGTTTAACTTTTGTGGATTTGATTACTTGTGGATTTGATTAACATGTTCTCTCTAGGAAACTTTAGGTTCTCCAGTGAAAGTCTTTTTTTAAAAAAAAAAAATTTTATTGAACATAATTGAGTTATTTACAGTATAATAAAAATAGTTAATGAAAAAGGAGAGAGGAAAGGAAGTGCTGTACATAAAGTGCACTAGCAAAAAATTAAAAAAAAACACACACAAAAAACAAAACAAAAAAACAAAAAAGAAAAAGAAAGAAAAAAGAAGGGGAAAAGGGGGGGGGGGTTGAGTGAGTATTGTAACTTCCAATCTTCTTCATTGTGGTATTAATTATTGTCCTTTTTGTTTAAGATTTCTTATTTTCATCTTCTTTCCATGCGTCTATTTGGTGAATCAATTGTTTATTTACTTCTTCTTTTTTCTTTCTTTACTATATAATTATTTTCATCTTTTCTTGTTTCAAATGTTCTTTAATAGGTAACCAATCTGATTGCTTTTTAGGTTTTCCTTGGTGTTTTGATAAGAGTTGAGTTAACATATTCATACTCTCCAGTGCAATTCTTAATAGCATTAATGTTTAATTCCATTTTAATGTTTGTATATTTTTGGGATTTGAGTTGTATTGAATTGATTGTAAGCTGCTTTAAGTCTTGTTTGCAGAGAGAAGAAACAGTGTATAAATCAGCATAACACCACCAACAACAGTAGACAAATATCTGGGGGAAATGGTTATAAAATAGCAGTTTTTTAAAAAAATTGTGAGTTTTCCACTTTCACAGAAATCCTACATCTGTGACCCCTGTAAAAAGAAGGGGGGAGGTGCTACATTGCTGACACAGGGTTTTATTTTCAGCCTTTATTTTTAAAAGCAGCTTGACATTCTCTATGTTATAGGACCATAGGAGTTGTAGTATGTTGAGGCACCAGAACTCTCTGGCAGAAAAAGCTCAAGACCTTGTCAAATTTTCTGGATTCCATAGCACTGAGTAGTTAATGTGTTATCAAACTGCATTACACATTTCTACAGCAGATTCATTCCTGGAAGAAATGTGGCATAATAATAATAATAATAATAATAAAGGCTATTTTGCTCTAGTTGGAGAAACCAATTACCCATATGTTTCACTTCTTCAGCTTGAAACTGTCAGAAACCTTTTCCGTGCAGAAACAAAAGTTTTTGCACCCAGCATTCACGAGCATTTGAAATAATATCTGTCTCTTTCATCTCCTGCCACATATATTTCAGTATTTCTGCTTGTTTGCAATTGCTCCCCCTTCGATATGCCCCATCCCCCCTTACGAACCTGTAAGCTATCTTACCTTTTTGCTGCAACTACTCAGTGCTGCTTGCTTATGGCTATGGTGACTGCAGCAATGCCTTAAACAACACTCATATCCTTTTTGTTTTGTATTTCTCTTATTCTGGTTGTTTAGGCAGAAGGGGCAGACTGGCACTTCCCCTGTTTTTATGGGCACATTAAATATTTCATAGATTCCTGGAAGATGGAAACTTGAGAGTTAAATCCATTCACAGCCTCTTTGTTAGCCTTGTTTTTCAAACACTATTGACAACCAGATGGTTTTCTAGCCACAAAATGTTTCAGTTGAACAAGATAAAATGTTTCTTGTTGTGAATGAATTTTATGGGGATCTTTTCAAAGAAAAAACCTAGGCAATAAGTATTGACTTATTATTTTAGTCTTTTTAGTTATCCATCTGGAAAAACCCAGTAGGAAGTGATCAAACATTTTCTGAAAGATATGTTTTCAGATAATATATCCAGAACACAAGGACAGAAGTGCTAGATGCTTGTCAGTGCAGAAAGACTTCACGGGGCTATAGATTCAATAATGATGGGAAGGGAACAATGGAATCATGGATTTCTAAATGGCTTGGAGTACTAATAATAAAGGAAACATGCATTTTTTTCTGATTAAGAAACTGTTATTGGCCCATTTGCAAAATCATTATTCTGTAACTATATGTGACTAGAATTTGATCAATGGCTATAAAAATGGATAAAAAAATTGGGGAGAAAGTCCCCCTCCCCCAAAAAAAAGTCACCCACATTTTCTTTTAATCTGTGCAATGGCTCTCTAAACAAAATTAGGGAAGAAATTATAGGACTGCAAGTTCCATTGTCCCCAGTCAGCAAAGCCAATGGTGAGGAAATCTGAAATCCGAAGCCTAATATCTACACAATTCTTATTAAATCCAACATTTTTCCTGCCTAGAGCTGTTAGTTGTGATTGCTGTTAGTTTTAGCTCATTGCTGATAATATGTTTAGGCGGCAATTCTTTTTTCTCCCATCACCCTGGTGTATGTATGTGTGTGTGTGTGTGTGTGTGTGTGTGTGTATTCTCTCCCTTCTTATTTATTAAAATCATATCATTCTGTGTTCATCAAATACACAGGACAATTTTGAAGGTAGAAAAGTTATGAAGAGATCCCATCTCTATTTTCATGTGCTTCAGCAGCCTTTTGAAAATATTGCAGCACAGGAATACTGCAATTACCCAATGAAGAAACACCAAATATTCAAGACAATCCCTTAGAGTCACTTCTTGTTGAGTTTGTTGTGAACTGTGAAACGACCGCCGTTGTTTTCTAATGAAACATTAGAATAAAATATATTGTGTTTTCCACATTTTTTTTCATCCATCACCTTTTAATCGTCTGTCTTTTGTGTCTTGTTTTTTTTAAAAAAATATATATTATGATGTTAGAAATATTTTTATAGCCAGGACTTTGTTCATGCCACCAAAAAGCAATCACTTGTGAACCTTTCCCACACATTTTAACCAATCGTATCTGTTGGGGAAATATTCCCCTGTGTTTCTTTCTGTGTACAGAGCTTTCAATTGCCTTTACTACAAAGTGTCTGTGCAGACATTTATTTTCATTTCAAAGGCACTAAAGGGACAAATAATGCATCACAAATGCGTTCTGGTCACTGCTGTTCTTCAGTGAAAAGATACTTTCTGTTCTATTCTTTTTTATTTAACCCAAATGCATGCAAATAAGCTCGTTATCACCTTTCCCTGCTGAATATCAAACAGTCTTGATCCTTATGACCCATCATAAAAACATGGCATCAGTCAAAATGATCGAGAGAGAGAGAGAGAGAGAGAGAGAGAGAGAGAGAGAGAGAGAGAGAGAGAGAGAGAGGACTGATATATAAATGTGTGAAAAAATACAGCCAATGATCTTATGTGGACCCGACTCCTTGTTGAAGCTCCCACTAAATGTACTGCTATAATCAGTTTAAAATTGCTCTAGATAGTAGACAATTCTAGAAACTGCAGAAAAAAATGCAGTGGGTTGAATTAACTTGTCCCTCCAACTCACCATTGCTATAACAGTTTTTTTTCAAATGAAACACAACACTGAAGACCATGTGATGTCATTTCCTGTAATGGTGAATATACCACCATGGTCCATCAGATGATAGGATGGAAATGGCCTCTGCCTCCACTGGCACTTGCCCACTCCTGTATTAAAACAAATAAAAGAAATGGTACTGATAATCTAAGATGGAACATTACATTACATTAAGAACTAAGAATCTACATTGTGCCTGTGAGGGTATAAATATACATTCACATAGTTATACATCAGTTTAGCTACAGCATCCTTCTGAATACTGACACTGCATAGCCAGATATCTGCTAGTGTACTTGTTTATGTTTTGTTGTGCAGTGGTTGTTTTTGCAGGAAAGTAGCATAGTTGGCTCTCCGTATTTGTGGGTTTAACTTTTATGGATTTTGATCATTCACTTTCTTTTCATGTCAAGAGCAATTTGAGAAACTGCAAGTTGCTTCTGGTGTGAGAGAATTGGCCGTCTGCAAGGATGTTGGCCAAGGGACACATGGATGTTTTTGATGTTTTGCTATCCTTGTGGGAAGCTTCTCTCATGTCCTCGCATGGAGCTGGAGCCGACAGAGGGAACTCATCTGTGCTCTCCCTGGGTTGGATTCAAACTGGCAACCTTCAAGACAGCAATCCAACCTTCGTCAGCAGTCCTGCCAGCACAAGGGTTTAATCCACTGCACCACCAGGGGCTCCTTCACTGATTTGATTAATAGTCTCTCTGGGAATCTCTATGTCCTCCAGGACAATTCTGTGGTTGACCTTTTAGCCTCAGAAGTTGCAATGACAAAGCTCTTCCGAACAAATCTTGCCAAGTAAATTTTGTCAGCAGACATTGAACATAAAGTCACACTGGATGATCTAGAGATTCAAAGTGAAGTGTTCTCTAAGATTTAAAAAAAATAATGTTTAAAATCTTGTTTTCCCCACTTTTGCAGTAATCCTGTTGGTTACTCCTCACTAGAAGTACATGGTATAAGTACATGGAGATGTAGAATTAATGCAGTTTGGTATCACTTTAACTGTTATGGCTCAGTGCTATGGAATCATGGGAACTGTAGTCTGGTGAGCTACCTGCATTCTTTAACAGAGGGTAAAACTACACTCCCAGGATTCCATAGCATTGCTCTCTCACAGTTAAAGTGGTGTCAAACTTCATTAATTCTCCAATATAAATGCAGCCTAAATCACCTTTGAATTGTCTGGAAACACCTAAGTAAATCAAATTGATTTAAGTATTCTGCTATGATTGAACTAACAAGAGGATTTAATCTGATGGGAAATTGTTAAACTGGCCTCCAGGAACTGAATATGTCCTTGCAAAGTGCCCAAAGAAGTACAAGTGCATGGATAAGGAAATACAGACATATGCATAACGCCAAATAGATTGCAGTCCTAATCCTCTAATGATTGATCCTTATGTCCGCAGCTTTTAAGAAGCAATCTTAATCTCAATTCATCCATAGAGAACTATTTTCTTTTTCCATGTACTTATATCAAGAGAAATTCATGTCATTCATGCTATGCATTTAACTGTCAGCACAGCTTTTAAAAGTATTTATTTATAGCATTTCATTCATTGCCCCATTGTCCACCACATAACCTACAACAGATGTTTCAAACAGGATATCATCTGGAGTGTGAATTGCAGGATCTATTACTTCTCTAAATAGTATTTTCTGACAGAATAAAAAGGGGGAAAAGTAGTAGCTGTCAAACATGATGATGAACTGCTCATTTCAAGAACTAAGCAGAATTAGCTTTTAAACCTAAAGTAAGATTAAGTGCTCTGACAGATCATTTGTAAAAGATAGGTATATTGGTGTAGACATAATATCACACGGGTGGTCTGATCCTATTCGATGCTGATGATATTATATTACAGCCTGGGATTTGTACTTCAACAATGAAGCAAGACAAAGACAGAGTAGGGCAGCCTCTTTCAAAATTTATTCAGTTGCCTTGAGGGATAGAATAGTTTTTTGTGTACAGAAGGTTTCAGGTGGTGTGTCTCTGGCATTTTAGTCTTCTGGCTCAGAAATATTTTTGCTGAGATTCATGGCCCATCATGGATTTGGTAGGATGCGTAGGGAGACTGACAGAGAGTGCATTCATTGTTAAGATTGTGCATCCTTGTGGTCAGTGTACCAGGGATGGAATCAATGAGGGGTTTTGGGAACTGTGTTATTGACCTTTCATGGACAGGGTTGTTCCTACAGGAGACTGGGCATAGCTTGGAAGTACTTCTAGATCCACCACTATCACTGGTGGTCCAAGGGAACTCCATAACTTGGAATACTTGGGCTCAGCTTTGATTGGTCAAGAATAATTGAACTATAGTAGTTTTAGGCACTGGTATACCAATGGCAAGAGACAGCTGGATGTAATGGTTTGATCATTGGATGAGATTTTGAAAGATCAGGGTTGAAAATCCCATTCAGTCATGGAAGCCCACTGAATGGCATTAGGAAAGTCACATGCTGTCAGAGAAAGAAAATGACAACTTCCTCTGGATAAAGTTTTTTTAAAAAGAAAACCCATGTTAGCATTGCCCTAGAGAAGCCTGCTGTTTTGGCCTCCATCTCCTAAGTCCTAGCCAGCTTGCCCAGTGGCCTGGAATTCTGGGGGTTGGAGGTCCAAACAGCTGGAGCGCTGCAGATTGTGCAGGCCTGCCCTAGAATCATTACAAGTGACTCCAGGGCACACAAAAGCATCACCAATACAAATGGCACTGATAGACTGCTTAAGTGCATGTTATGTGTGGAGCTGCCCTTGAAGATGTCCTAGAAGTCATAGAATCATAGAATCATAGAATAGTAGAGTTGGAAGAGACCTCATGGGCCATCCAGTCCAACCCCCTGCCAAGAAGCAGGAAATCGCATTCAAAGCACCCCCATCCAGCCTCTGCTTAAAAGCCTCCAAGGAAGGAGCCTCCACCACAGCCCGGGGGAGAGAGTTCCACTGTCGAACAGCCCTCACAGTGAGGAAGTTCTTTCTGATGTTCAGGTGGAATCTCCTTTCCTGTAGTTTGAAGCCATTGTTCCGTGTCCTAGTCTGCAGGGCAGCAGAAAACAAGCTTGCTCCCTCCTCTCTATGACTTCCCTTCACATATTTGTACATGGCTATCATGTCTCCTCTCAGCCTTCTCTTCTGCAGGCTAAACATGCCAAGCTCTTTAAGCCGCTCCTCATAGGGCTTGTTCTCCAGACCCTTAATCATTTTAGTCGCCCTCCTCTGGACGCTTTCCAGCTTGTCAACATCTCCCTTCAACTGCGGTGCCCAGAATTGGACGCAGTATTCCAGGTGTGGTCTGACCAAGGCAGAATAGAGGGGGAGCAGGACTTCCCTGGATCTAGACACTATACCCCTATTGATGCAGGCCAGAATCCCGTTGGCTTTTTTAGCTGCTGCATCACATTGTTGGCTCATGTTTAACTTGTTGTCCACGAGGACTCCAAGGTCTTTTTCGCACACACTGCTGTCAAGCCAGGCGTCCCCCATTCTGTATCTTTGATTTCCATTTTTTCTGCCGAAATGAAGTATCTTGCATTTGTCCCTGTTGAACTTCATTTTGTTAGTTTCGGCCCATCTCTCTAGTCTGTCAAGATCGTTTTGAATTCTGCTCCTGTCTTCTGGAGTGTTAGCTATCCCTCCCAGTTTTGTGTCGTCTGCAAACTTGATGATCGTGCCTTCTAACCCTTCGTCTAAGTCGTTAATAAAGATGTTGAACAGAACCGGGCCCAGGACGGAGCCCTGCGGCACTCCACTTGTCACTTCTTTCCATGATGAAGATGACGCATTGGTGAGCACCCTTTGGGTTCGTTCGCTTAGCCAATTGCAGATCCACTTAACCGTAGTTTTGTCTAGCCCACATTTTACTAGTTTATTTGCCAGAAGGTCGTGGGGGACTTTGTTGAAGGCCTTACTGAAATCCAGGTAGGCTACATCCACAGCATTCCCTGTATCGACCCAACTCGTAACTCTATCGAAAAAAGAGATCAGATTAGTCTGGCATGACTTGTTTTTGGTAAATCCGTGTTGACTATTAGCAATGACCGCATTTGTTTGTAAGTGTTCGCAGACCACTTCCTTGATGATCTTTTCCAGAATCTTGCCTGGTATCGATGTGAGGCTGACCGGACGGTAATTGTTTGGGTCGTTCTTTTTTCCCTTCTTGAAGATAGGGACCACATTCGCCCTCCTCCAATCTGCTGGGACTTCTCCCGTTCTCCAACAACTCTCGAAGATAATTGCTAGTGGTTCTGAAATAACTTCCGCTAATTCCTTCAATACTCTTGGATGTAGCTGATCTGGCCCTGGGGACTTGAATTCGTTTAGAGAGGCCAGGTGTTCCTGGACAGCTTGTTTCCCTATTTGGGGTTGGATTTCCCCCAATCCTTCGTCCATTCCATGTTGCTGAGGTTGAAGGTGGCTTTCTTTTTGTGAGAAGACCGAGGCAAAGAAGGCATTGAGCAGTTCTGCCTTTTCCCTGTCCCCTGTCGCCATCACCCCATCTTCTCCTTGCAGAGGCCCTATCGCCTCCTTTTTCTTCCTTTTTCTACCAACGTAAGCAAAAAAGCCTTTTTTGTTGTTTTTTATGTCCCTGGCAAGCCTGAGCTCATTTTGTGCTTTAGCCTTGTGAACCTTTTCCCTACAGGTGTTGGCTATACGTTTGAATTCTTCTTTGGTGATTTCTCCCCTTTTCCACTTCTTGTGCATGTCACTTTTGAGCTTTAGCTCAGTTAGAAGTTCTTTGGACATCCATTCTGGCTTCTTTGCACTTGTCTTATTTTTCTTCTTTGTTGGCACTGTTTGCATTTGCGCCTTGAGTATTTCACTTTTGAAAAACTCCCATCCATCCTTAACTCCCTTGTTTCTTAATATTGGCGTCCATGGAATGCCGCTCAGTAATTCCTTCATTTTTTGGAAGTCAGGTCTCTTAAAGTCGAGAATGCGTGTTTGACTTGACTTAGTTTCAGCATTCCTTTGTATTGCAAACTGCAAGAGCACATGGTCACTTGCCCCTAAGGATCCAACCACTTCAACTGTGTTGATCAGGTCTTCCACATTTGTTAAGATTAGATCAAGAGTTGGTGATCCTCTTGTTGCCTCTTCTACCTTCTGGACCATAAAATTGTCTGCAAGGCAAGTGAGGAATTTGTTGGACTTTGTACTCTTGGCTGAGTTTGTTTTCCAGCAGATATCGGAATAATTGAAATCGCCCATGACTACTATATCTCTTCTTTGTGCCTGTTTGGTCAGCTGTTGACAGAAGGCTTCATCAAGTCCTTCATCCTGACTCGGAGGTCTGTAGTAGACACCCACGACAAGATCTTTTTGAGTCCCGGTTCCCTTGATTCTTATCCAGATGCTTTCAAGCTGGTTTCCCGGATTACAGTCTTGCATTTCTTCTGCAACATAACTGTTTTTGACATATAAAGCTACTCCCCCTCCTCTCCCTTTTGTTCTATTTCTGTGAAAGATGTTATAGCCCTCAATGGCTACATTCCAGTGATGGGAGTCATCCCACCAGGTTTCAGTGATGCCTATGACATCGTATGTGTGGTGCTGTGCTAAGAGTTGGAGTTCGTCTTGCTTATTTCCCATGCTCTGAGCGTTGGTGTAAAGACACATTTTAGGCAAAGACACATTTTAGGCAAAGTCACAAGTTACTGCAAAATATAGCAGCTAGAGCTAGATTGATGACAGAAATAGTTTATAGAAACCATTTGCTAAATATTGGCCTTGTTTATTTGGTGTTTCTTTGGACTTATGACATGGTCCAAATAAATAAATAAATAAATAAATAAATAAATAAATAGTTAAGACTAATAACTTATTTCCCTTGGCTGCAGCTTCTTGTGGCAATGACTAAATGGCAACAGCCCTAGTAGGACAAAGGACTATTCAAAGCAGGAGTGTTCGTAATTGTTGAGATTTCAATGTACAGAACATCGTGTCTAAATGGCCAATAGTAAGGTTATTAAGTAGGCTTGTGCATTTTGGCTGAACCTCAATCCGTTTCTGCTAGCTAGATACAAGTGGATCCCCATATCCATTTTCACGCAGCTCCCAAAAACAGGTGTGCAGCCGGATGGAGTTTTTGGACCACAGCCAAAAAATACAGCTAGATCTGGCCCATTGGTGGCAATGGGGGGGGGGGGGCTCCCCGAGCTCACCTTCCCATCATTTTAGGCAATGGCATCATTTGTCCTTATATCTTCATTAGGACCTGGATTAAAAAGCATCAGAGTTAAGGTACCACACTTTCTGTGATCCTTTCCTCTTGGTCTGTATAGGAGACCTGGGTAATACTTTGTTAAAACTGATTCTACTCTAGAGGAGACAAGCAGCAACACACACACTCTCTCCCTGCACACAGCTTTCTATTAAGGCATTTTAAGTAGGCTTCCCATGTCCCACTGTGAAGAGTGATGCCCTGGGGCTATCCTCTGGACTTCCTTTAAAAAGTCCTCAATTTCTCTTGATTTGCATTGCAGGCTGTGCCTGCCTCTCCCCACCCCCTCATGCCTTTCTGCTTCGGGTTTAATGCTTCCTTAAAGCTGTTTCTACTTTCTATTCTAGAGAAGAGGTAACTAAATACACTGAAGCTGAATAGGGGAGGAGGGTCCGGGATTAGATGCCATGTGGTCCCATTATGGACGGGAAAATGTTGTGGCTGAGCTCTTGCCGTTACAGCCACCCAGTAGAGCTGAAGAAGCCAGTTTGGCTGAAGTAAAATAGGCTAAAACAGATCCGTGCACAAGTCTACTATTAAGGGCGGTACAGTCCAAAATAGTTTCTGGCCAAAGGTTTTCTACTTAGCATTGCCTTAGCAGTGTCTTGTCATAAAATGATGTGCTTTACCACCCATTTCTCTTCTGAAGAGATGCTCTGTATCACATATATTGTTTTCCCATAAGACCAGGTATTGAGTGTTGGTCCCTTAGTGAAGGTGAGCCAGTTGGGAACTAGTGCCAGAACAAAGAAACATTATTTTGCATCAAAATCTAGGAGCTTTGATTCAGATCAAATGCTATCATCCATAACTTCTTCATCACTTCACAGCACATTATAGCAAAGATTTCTGCACAGGTTTGCTGTTTGATCTGTTGGGCAAATGTTGCTAGTCTCCATGTAATCTGATCTGAAATAGATTAATCATGAGAATATTCCTAGCATAGCAAGACAGGATGACAGCACTTATACTTAGGATGTTGTGTCTCCCATTCACTTAAAGCTTCTTTGTCCTTTTCTGGTAGAAAAAGATAACTGACGATCTATATCAGTCACTGCTATTTCTAACGCTGTGTCATTTATCCCATTCATTTCCCACACCTTCCTGTTTGACTGCAGTTTCCCATAATGTAATGCTCTTCTGATCTTTAAGGTTGCAACTCTCTTCACCTCAACATTATCAGAGATAGTAGGAGTTGTAGTTTAGATATGAAGAGTATCAAATTGAGGATTTTGATTCTATGCAATAAGCCTTGATTGCAAAAAAACAAATGTGATTTCAAAGTTTTCTGGGAGTATTCTGGCAGCTGGTAGTTTTCTACACACATTTATAGGCAGGTTCAATATATATCTTTCAAAGATTTTAGGAGAGAGTGTAAAAGGATGCTCTGCTTAGTTGCAAAGGCCCACATTATGTTCTTCATTTAACTTTGAAGCTCCAGATCCTTTATATGTTGAAAACAGCGGAGACAAATGTTTTAACACCTGTCTGCACTGTCATCCTCACAGCAATTTTACAATATGATTCTTTGAATCTAATGGATTAAATTCACTTGATGTATTTTAATCCCTCCTTAATCACTGGCGCTTCTGCATATTTGATTTACGCATAAGTACCAGATGGCTTAAATCTACATATGTATTATTTTAGAACCCATCTCGGCACTAACGAAATAATTGTTTCTATTTTGCATCAGTCACAGCATATTTACGCAGAGTGATCTAGGGATATCATGATTCCTCTTGTCTTCTTCTCTCTTAAAACCTTTCAGTGAAAATGAAAATAAAGTGAGCTGCCTTTTAGCTGAGAACATGGAGAGAGAGAAAGAAAAAAAACCTTTGGAGACCAGATCAAAATACTGGTAGATGAAAACAACTCAACTGAGAGAAGCTGCACTTTATACAGCAGTCCGGTTAGTTACACAGTGTTCCAGTGAAGCTTGTCATGAGCATATGTAAAGTACAGAGGAGAAATGAAATGCACATGTCTGTACTTGCCAAGGAAATGGGGTGCCCTACGTGGCATCCTGGAGAAATTGGCAGGGTTCTGCACTCTGGCAGGACTTACCAAAGATGCCACGTTTTTGCCTGAAAATCCTGCTCACTTTAATCTCCCTGACAGGGGCAGTCCCAATGAATCCTATATTTCCAACTTTTAAGCTGCTTTTCAAATGTCCCATTTTCTCTTTTATTTCTCCCACTATCTCCCTTTGTCCTGGCCTTACTTCAAGGGCTGCAAACTGAATTCAGAGTGCAAAAGCACCTTTTGCTCTCAGAGCTCTTTCCTGCTGCCATTCTTCTGTATAGCACCAACCCTGTTACCTAATTCCTGGAAACTTGAAGGAAAGCAGCAACTGATGACCCCTGTCCAGGTAAGTTAAGATGTCATGGGTCCAGAGCCAATCAAATCTTTTTGCCATCGAAAGCCAAAAAATACTACAAGCTCTTCTCATGCCTGACAGTAAAAATTCAACAAATAGATAATGAACAGTTGGATACCTCTTCATGACACTAGGATCTTGGAAAAATGTCCAAATACTTGACAAAAAATTAAAAGGGGACTTTATTTGTCTGTGAAGACCCTGAGAAGGAGAATCCTTCTTAAGGTCCTGTCTCCCCTACCCCCAATTATCAAATATGCTGGAAGATTACTCCTACCCACTCTTAACTATTTTCTGTTCCACCCAAGTTAAAAACTGATTCATTACCAAAATGAATGCATTGTGTTGAAACAGCCGTCATAACAGATGTAGGACATTCTCTTTACTCGACAAGGAGGGGGGAGCCAAGAGTTGTTTGTGGTAGGATATAGTGCCTTCACCCTCCTGATGTAACATAGGGACCATAGCCTTCTTGAATCTTGCTTGGCTCCCCCCTGCCCTCTTGTTGCAACAACGAGAGGGAAGGAGCTGAGTGAGGAACAGGGAAGGCTATGGATTTTTTTCCTCCCAGAAGAAGGTATAGCTTTCAAAGAGGAGAAATGAAGAAGTAAAGAGAAATTATATTTATTCATTTGTTTGTTTGTTCTTTCTACGGGAATAAATAATTTAACAGATTACTTCCCCATATTTCCTGTTGGGGATGGCTACCTTACTGTCTAACAAAGGGCTTTCCTTGGACTTCAGAGTTACAGAGAACTCGATTATAATGAAATCTTCCATGCCTTACTTTGTTTAGTATTGGGTAAAGAAACAAAAAGATTAGCAACCTTCAGCTTGTAATTTAAAAACATTTCAAATACAATTTAGTTTACCAGTTCAAAAGAAAGTAAGTCAGAGATAATGTAGAGAGTGGATATAAACATATGTGGCAATTGACTTCAGTTTTGACCTTAAATCTTTAAAAGCGTTGAACTTTTGTATCTGTCCATTAGTCCATCTGGTCCTAATAGAGTATTCTCTCATTTAGACCAGAAGGCTGTGATTCTAATTACACTTGCTTGGAAGTAAGGGTAATTTAAATCAAATTGACATATATGAATAAATAAATTAAGCTTGAAAGAAATTTTAAAATACTGTACTAATAAACACGAAGACTTTATGTACCATCTCCCTTTTAACATGGTCCCAAGAACGTACTGGAAAGTCAAAGAATGAATCCTATTAACCTTTAGAAACTTTCATTCCATTAGTTTTGGCTTATCCATTTTTTCTATAATGTAGGACACAGAAAATAAAGACCTTGAAAAGGAATGCAAACAAAAATAAAAGTTATTAGTTTGGATGAGGCAAGTCAATCTTAAAAACTGAAATATGGCTTGTGTTGTCAGCTGTGGAATCAAAATGCAGTTCCTATGCATGTTAGAAACCCAAGATTTTCTTTGGATAATACCTCTCAGATGCAGAGCAGTTCCATCCAGAGCAGGCTATGACCCTAACCCATGGTTGGTTTGACCAAAACTCTGGAGTTGTGTTGCCAACATTTGCTCTAGTACCTTACTTAGAAAGGGAAGATTAGAGACTGGCTGATAGGTACATCGGGAAGTAGGGACCAATGAAGGCCCTACAGTTTTCAACAAGGGTCTTTCAATTGCTTTTTTAGTGAACTATGGCTGTATATTGGCTTGTGTAACATCAAAGCACCACATGTATGACTGTGAAGTCTGATTTTACACATATGTAAGCTTTATTCAGAAGTAGGTCTGAACCAGCCTAAGGTGCAGGCTGGTTAGCAGCCAGCTGCAATAAATCACTATGACCAAGAGGTCATGAGTTCGAGGGCAGCCCATGTCGGAGTGAGCATCTGACCATTAAAATAGAAAATAGCTCTGCTCATTGTTGACCTAAGCAACCCAAAAGATAGTTGCACCTATGAAGTAGGAAATTTATGTACCACTATTTGGGGAGGCTAATTTAACTAATTTACGACACCATAAAAATGTCCAGCAGCATTTGGAATGAGGAAGTTGGCATCACAGTGGATGATGAAGCAGCTGCTCCCCCTGTGGCCAGAATCAAGCATCCCTTCAGGAAGCTGGAAGCTAGAGAAGGTTAAATTGCCTCTGTGTCTGTCTCTGTCTCTATGTTCATATGGCATTGAATGTTTGCCTTGTATGTGTACATTATGATCCACCCTGAGTCCCCTTCGGGGTAAGAAGGGCAGAATATAAATACTATAAATAAATGTAAAGAAATAGAATGAACATATTGATAGTTTGGGTTCAGCTTTACACCTAAATCGGCTGGATACTCATTCTATAACTTAATATTTATAGGCACTGAAACAATGTAAAATACAACACAGAGGTTTATTTCTCATAGGTTCCATCATTATGATGGTTTTCCCAACCCAAATCCATCCAACTCTTTGGGGCTACAATTTCTTTTCATCCCAAAAACTTTGGCCAATGGCCAGGGATAATGGGTGTTGTTGTTTAAAACATTTTTTATTTCTTACATTTTTCATGCCAGTTATTTGTAAGATAGATGCAATCCGTTTTGGACAGCAAAATCTATGGAGGTTCATTCTAAGGCCATCACTTTTATAGAAAAACGATTCTCCCTTCCTATAAATAATGTATGTCTTAATGAAAAACGGGGAAACCGCACTAGCTCAAATAAATGCTTTTTGTCTGACAGCTGTCAGGATGTATTTTCCTGGAAAAGCAATGCTTTTTTCTAAAAAAAAAATCTTAACAGTACCTCTTTGTACTAAAAACATTAAATAACTGTGATTTTGTTGCGGAGATATGAGAAGGGAGCAAGGATGTGGTTGAATCATTCAAACCTGAAAGCCTAAGAGAATCAGTTTGTGTGTGCCTTGTCATCCCCCAAGTTCAATTCCCTTTGGGCAGCTGACTTTCCTCCCTTGAAGTAGATGGTGCAAAATTACATATTACAGTTTTTTAAAACAAGATATTACAACTGAGGAAATGTCTTGGAGGGGCAGTCTGATATTTGAGCTATCAGCTTCCCAGTTGACATACTATTTATCATGCTGCCCTTAGAGTGAAGAAAGTGTTCAGGAAAGACAAGTAATAAAGGCTTCCTCCTGCATCATCCACTCTCAAAGCAGAAGAATTCATTCAAAATTGAATGCACTCTACTGCTAAAATCCACCTGCATGAGGAAATCTGCCTCATCAGAAAGGAACATTCTCCATGCTGGACTATTCTCTACAAGTAGAGAAGTACAGGCAGTACCAAGTTACAAACATCTGATTTACAAGCAACTCTTAGTTAAGAACAGCGGCGAGACAACAGGAAATGAGAGAAATATACCCCAAGTTCTTTTAATCAAGTATTCTGGGGGTTTTTTATTCTGAAAAAGACTAGCTGACTGAAATTGCCAATTCACCATGATTCTGACTGGCTGTTCCAGCCAAAGATCTTCAGTCAACCAGCTACTAAGTTTTGAAGTTATTGTATTTTAGTACTGCATCAGATTGTGTGGATGTCCTTTTAGAGGCTCTCTCTTTTCCTGTGTAATAATTTAATACAATGGGTCTTTGATATCCATTTGGGTGTTGTTCTAGGATCTCTCCCTGCTCCAGTATAAAAACTCATTGATTCTTAAGTCCCATTATATACAATGGAACAGTAAAATGGTCATCTATAGAATGGCAATTGAAGTGTGCTTAATGGATATATATATATATATATATATATATATATATATATATATATTCACGCAATGGGTGGTTGAATCCATGGAGAAAGACTCCATGGACATGAAAGGCCAATTGTATATCTCCTCTTGTGTCCATGATGGAGAAAGCACTTCCCCAAGGGCCAGGTTTACCATGAGACAGTATGAGGCATTTGCCTCAGATGGCTGAAACAGGAGAGTGACAAAAATGCTATAGCTGGGCTGTAGCACAACTGGTAAATCACCAGCAGTAATAAGATCTGCCAACCAAAACGTGGCCAGTTCGAAGCCCGGTTGGGGCGAGCACCTGACTGCCAAGTCCTCTTCACTGTTTACCTAAGCAGTTTGAAAACAGCTGAGCTGTAAGTAGAGAAAGTAGGTACTGCTAATTTATCGGGGGAGTTATTTTACGACACCATAAAATGCCGGTGACCGGAATGAGGAAGTCCTGATGGTTCTTCATCATAGAGAATGGAGCAACAGCACTCCCTGTGGCAGAATCCAAGCACAACTTCCAAGCACAAACTCCATGGCACCGAAGGTGGAATTCAAAACACAACATACCTCCTTTCAGTAGGTGTACAGTAGAGTCTCACTTATCCAAGGCTCGCTTATCCAAGGTTTTGGATTATCCAATGCATTTTTGTAGTCAATGTTTTCAATATATTGTGATATTTTGGTGCTAAATTCCCAAATACAGTAATTACAACATAACATTACTTCGTATTGAACTACTTTTTCTGTCAAATTTTTTGTATAACATAATGTTTTGGTGCTTAATTTGTAAAATCATAACCTAATTTGATGTTTAATAGGCTTTTCCTTAATCCCTCCTTATTATCCAAGATATTCGCTTATCCAAGGTTCTGTTGGCCCATTTAGCTTGGATAAGTGAGACTCTACTGTATTTACAATTTGCATGACATTTTTGCTATAATCATCAATAATATTTACAGAGGAGAGAGTAAAGCTGCTGGACTCTTTGGGCTGCAAAGATATTATTATTTAGTCAATTTAAACTGCTTTAAAGCTGTGGAAGAGTGGGGAGTTAGTTCTTTGGCCAGCAAGGTTTCTTTCCCTCAGGGATTTGCAGGGAGAAAATGAGAATTGAGCATGTTCTGAAAATAAGCAGTTTTCAAAGAAGCCAGACGGCTTTACAATACTTGGGTAAATGTACATCATTGGTTGATGGATGATCTGAACAAAGGGTTGATCAGCCAGGAAATAATCAACCTACTTCAGCTGAAGAACTGCTGGGCCAGTGTTCATTTCTGTTAGTTATCTCCTCCCCTTCAAGAAGGATAATTCATTTTAAAAAATACCCCCTACTTTTAAGGAATATTCTTATTTTGTATGGAATAGTGAAACCGGCTGATAGAGAGAGTGCTAGAAATTCACCAATACATTATATCCAATGGCCACTCGATCTCCTGAATTTGAATGGAGTATGCCTGTTCTACTGTATACAATCTGTGTATGCACTTTATTATATGTACTTTGTTTTGTTTTATTTTATATATGAGATGTTTTGCTAGCATAGTCTGTACTTTGCTGTACCATCTGGGGGAAGGCAGGTGAATGTAATGCTACCTTCTCATTTCTTACCATTTTTATTGCCTGGCTTCCTCCACAGAACAGCCCTTTTAATCTTTGGAGTTTAATTACTGGCCCAGACAGTTCTCTGGAGTTTGGTGTGAGAGGAATAACAAGCCCACAAACAAAGTTTTTCCCCCAAAAGAAACTTTGTAGTGAAAGTGAGGCAATAAATGAAACCATTTCAGAGAAGATATTTTCTCTCTCCTGGCTTCATTGAGCCATAGCCTTGGCTTTCTTAATTTACCCCAGCATCTTAATAGCCAGGTATATTCCCAGCTTAGTGTATATGCAATGGGCCTTCGGTATTTGCTAAGATTTGGTTCCAGGACTCACCCATGGCCACGGATACAAAAATCAGTAGGTGCTCAAATCCCTTTTGTATGGAATGGCATAGTAAAATGGTGCCTTTTATATAAAATGGCAGACCACTCAAACTGCTAGATAGTGAAATGGCAGGAGACTACATCAGGGTCTGCCAATCCATCAGCATAATGTTTGGTGTGTAGCAAAATCAAGGTCTGCTATTCTCAATCAATGGTTGGTTGAATCTGTGGACTCAGCGCCCATGGTTATGGAGGGCCAACTCTGCAGTCTTTTCTGTATTACTTCTGACCATTTAGCTAAAAAAGTAGATATGTGAGTACATTTCTGTTTCATCTTTAATGATACGTCATTAAGCTTTGAGTGTCCTGTGACTTCATTTCTTCTCTAAAGTGCTAGGTTTCTCTGGTTACATTTCGGCTCTCTTGAAACATCTTAAAAATGTAAAAAGACAATTTTGTGAAAAGGTTGACTTCAAAACAAAACATGAAAATTTAAATGTTTGACATCACTTAATAACAACAACAACAACAACAACAACAACAACAACAACAACAACAACAACAACAATAAAGCTTTATTTATATCCCACCCCCTCTCCTCAAGGGGATTTGGGGCGGCTTGGTAGCATTGGGGGAAGGGGGGAATATGAAGACTCGATTCTGAAATTCTTTGAAAGCTGCTGTCCATCAGTGGAAATTATACTGAATTAGAATAGGAAATGGTAGCTTCATATGCCCATATGAACAGTAATATCAATTTAATGTTTTTTTTCTATTCTAAATTGTCCTATATGACAGAGATTGGAAATCACTGGTACATGCCATTAAATCACTGATACATACCATTTCAATGCAGAATTTGTTGTTCTACTTTACATAACTAGATCATTTTCCCATTCAAAAGGGAATATGTTATGGAAATTGTACGTATAAAATGATGAGAAAATATTGCCTTCTGGCAATAATTATATTTATTCACAATGGATTAGAATAGTATAGACTAGGTATAGGCAGTAGACAGCGTGTGAGAGAGTATGTTGAAAACAAGGAGTTAGGTGTTGATTTTGGTCAAGGAGGAAATGAGAAGTAAGTAGGGACATATTTCTGAAAACAAAAGTCCTAGTTTGAAAATGTCTAAATTAAAGAGGAGGCATAGCAGAGGAGGCCTGGAGTGAACAGCCAAAAGGCTAAATAGGTTTCAACAAACACAACAAATACCAAGCAGCAAGACGACAATAATATCAAATAAACAGTTAAGGGGAATTTCCCATGGGCTTAGATGTCTTTACATTAATGCCCAGAGCATGGTAAATAAACAAGATGAGCTTGAAGTCTTAGCATGACAAAACAGTTATGACGTAGTAGGCATAACTGAAACCTGGTGGGATGAGTCCTATAATTGGAATGTAACAATGGAGGGGTATAACCTATTTCAAAGAAATAGATCAAACAGGAGGGGGAGTGAAGTAGCATTATATGTCAAAAATATTTACACCTGTGAAAAAATGCAAGACTTCAATCCTGGAAACCAGATTGAGAGAACCTGGATAAGAATTAAGGAAACAAGGACTGGAAAAAATATAGTCGCGGGCTCTACTATAGACTTCCAAACCAGACTGAAGAACTGAATGAAGCCTTCCTTGACCAGATGACCAAACATGGAGAAAGAAGAGATATAGTAGTAATTTCAACTATTCTAATATTTGTTGGAAAACAAACTTTGCCAAGAGCATAAAGTCCAACAAATGCCTCACTTGCCTCTCAAACAATTTTATTGTCCAGAAGGCAGAAGAGGCAACAAGGGGATCAGCTATTCTGGATCTGAAACTAGCCAACACTGAGGACCTGGTCAATTGAGTGGAAATGGTGGGATCCTTGAATGGGAGTGATCATATTCTCCTGGAGTTGTGATACAAAGAAGGGGAAAACGAAGAGCAGTCAGACATGCATTCTAGACTTTAGGAGAGCTGACTACAGGAGATTTAAGGAAATACTGAGCATGATTCTATGGACAGGAATACTAAAAGAAAAGAGAGTTAATAATGGATGGGAGTTTCTCAAAAGTGGGATACTGAAGACACAATTGCAAGCAGTGCTAGCAAGGAGAAAAAAAATAAGAAAAGTGTAAAGAAATGAGAATGAATGTCCAAGGAACTTTCAGCTGAGCTAAGATTTAATGAGGACATGTACAAGAAATGGGAAAGGGGGGGGGGAATCACCAAAGAGCAATTAAAACAAATAACCAATGCATATAGGGAAAAGGTTTGTAAGACTAAGGCGCAAAATGGGTCCTGGCTTGCCAGAGAGATTAAAAACAATTAAAAGGGATTCTTTGGTTATCTCAGTAGAAAAGGAAAGAAAAGGGGAACAGTAGGGCCTTTTTGGTGAGAAGGTGGTGAAATGCTAACAGGATAGGGAAAACGTAGAGCTGCTCAATATCTTATTTGCTTCAATATTCTGTCAAAAGGAAATCAGTATTCAACCTGAGCAATATGGAGCAGACGAGGTAATAGGGGAAATGCAAAATACAATTGCCATCCAGTCAGCCTGACATCAATACCAGGAAAGATTCTGGAGCATATCGTTAAAGAGGTAGTCTGTGATTACTAAAAGTTAATATGGATTTCTCAAAAGCAAGTCATGCCAGACTAATCTTATCTCTTTTTTATAGAGTTACAAGCTTGGCAGATGTAGGAAATGCTGTGGATGTAGCATATCTTGATTTCAGTAAGGCCTTTGACAACGTGACTTTTTTGCATGACTTTTTTGTAAACAAACTAGTCAAATGTGGGCTAGGCAATGCTACTGTAATGTGGACCTGTAATTGGTTAAGCGACAGAGCCTAAAGAGTGGTCACCAATGGTTCCTATTTATCCTGGAAAGAAATGACTAGTGGAGTACCACAGGGTACAGTCCTGGGTCCACTTTGGTTCAACTTCTTTATTAATGACTTGGATGAGGTTTTAGAAGGCATACTTATCAAGTTTTCAGATAACACCAAATTAGGAGGAATAACTAATAGAGCTGTGCAAAATTATCATTAATCCTGTAAGTCATTAGAAATTTGTTAGATTTGTTCAAACAAATCGCTATTAAGAAATATGCAAAATAGGGGGGAGAAATATTTAAGAATCGAAACACCAATAATTTCTGTTAAGATTTTGTAACATTGAGAAGCCTCCCAAAGTCAGTTTAATTTTCAGTATAAACATTAAGCAATGTTGGTAAAGCTAAAGAGGCCATTGCTAGACCGAGGCTGCTTGCTGGTCACCATAAGGAAGAGCAGCTTGCTGGTCTGGGTGGGAGACTGCGGACACAGCATTCTGGAAAATGTAGTTTGGGAAGAGAATTCAAAGGACCCTGCCCTAAACTACATTTCCCAGAATGCAATGCTTAGTATCAGAAAACCCAATGGGGGTTGCAATAACCAGCCCTTTAGTGTCAAGTCAATAATAAATAAAATTATTGAATCTGCAAAGAGGACTAAAGTAAGTAAGTAAGTAATAGTATAATTTTGTACTAAGTTAAAGTTCTATGGTTAATTTTGTGTCATATAGACACATTGTTAGACAGACATTCAAGGAGATTGCTGCTGTGGCTTTTTGGGGAGAAATGTTTTTGTCTAAACTTTTAGAAATTCCCAAAAATCAGTAGACATTCTCTAAAATGAGGGAGAAATGAGTCCCTGAAGTTTCCCCACTTGCTCAATTACTTAACGAAAAAAATAACAAAAATTGTTACTTCATTATTGTTACAAAAATAGTTTTGGAAATACTTTCAAAAACAATTCACTCCCTCCTCAATTTCATAATGAATTTCGTATTGAATTTTTTTCATTGATTGTGTAGCCCTAATACTCCAGAGAACAGGACCAGAATTCAAAATGACCTCAATAGATTAGAGAGCTAGGCCAAAACTACGTAACAAAATGAATTTCAACAAAGACAAATGTAAAAGACTACACTTCAGCAGAAAAAAATGCAATGCACAGATACAGGATAGGTGACACTTGGTTCAACAACAATATATGTCAAAAAAAATCTTGGAGTCTTCATGGACAACAAGTTTAACATGAGCAGCTAAAAAAGCCAATGGGATTTTGGGCTGCATAAAAAGGGGTATAGTGTCTAGATCAGGGGTCCTCAAACTTTTTAAGTGGAGGGCCGTTTATGGTCCCTCAGACTGCTGAGGGGCCGAATTATCATTTGAAAAAAAACCCGAACAAATTCCTACGCACACTGCACATGTCTTACTTGTAGTACAAAAAATCCCCAACATTTATTTACTACATTTATACCCCACCCTCTTTCACCCCGAAGGGGACTCAGAACAGCTTACAAGTTTTATGTACATATAATATATTATCAGCATAGCACAAAATTAGCATTATATATTATTATATTGTACTATGGGGCCTCCGGTGGCGCAGTGGATTAAACTACTGAGCTGGTGAACTTGTGGACCAAAAGGTCACAGGTTTGAATCAGAGGAGCGGAATGAGCTCCCACTGTTAGCTCCAGCTTCTGCCAAACTAGCAGTTCGAAAACCTGTCAACAGGTACAGCTCCGGTGGAAGGTAACGGAGCTCCATGCCATCATGCCAGCCACATGGCCTTGGAGGTGTCTACAGACAACGCTGGCTCTTGGGCTTAGAAATGGAGATGAGCACCAACCCCCAGAGTCGGACACGACTGGACTTAACGTCAGGAGAAAACCTTTACTTTACTGTACTATACCAATATACTGTAATATTATTAGTAATATTACATTTGATATAATATAATAAATATTATTATATTGTATTATTATTAGTATTGTATGATATTATAATATTCGTATCAATATTATATGTATACACAATATTTTATATTATCACCATAGCACAATATTAGTAAATGAAAGAACAATACAATATTTAAAAATAAAAAGAATTGTAACCAACATACAGTAAACCTATCAGGATTTCAATGGTAAGTGTGGGCCTGCTACTGGCCAATGAGATTGTCATGTTAAGTAGGATTGTTGTTGTTGTGTGCCTTCCAAGTCATTTCAGATTTTGGCCGAGCCTAAGTCTAAAGCTGAGGGCCGGGGGCCACATAAATGACCTTGGAGGGCCGCATCTGGCCCCCGGGCCTTAGTTTGGGGACCCCTGGTCTAGATCAAAGAAAGTCATGGTGCCTCTCTATTCTGTTTTGGTTAGAGCTCACCTGGAATACTGTGCCCAATTCTGGACACCACAGTTTAAAAGAGATATTGACAAGCTGGAAAGTGTCCAGAGGTGGGTGATCAATGGTGTGGAGACCACGCCCTATGAGGAGCATCTTAAAGAACTGGGTATGCTTAGCCTGCAGAAGAGAAGGTTAAGAGGAGACATGACAGCCATGTATAAATATGTGAAAGGATGTCATAAGGTCTTCCTTGCAAGCTTGTTTTCTGCTGCCCTGGAAACTAGGGCTCGGAGCAATGGGTTCAAATGACAGGAAAGAGATTCCGCCTGAACATTAGGAAGAATTTCCTGACAGTAAGAGCTAATCAGCAGTGGAACTCTCTGCCTCAGATTGTGGTGGAAGCTCCTTCCTTAGAGGCTTTTAAACAAAGGCTGGATGGCCATCTGTCAGGAGTACTTTGATTGTGCCTTTCTTGCATGGCAGGGGGTTGGACTAGATGGCCCACATGGTCACTTGCAACTCTATAATTCTATGATTCTATGAAAGGCATAGGAAACAATGTGTGTGAAACAATGGCAGTAACCCAGCATTCTGAAATAAAACATCTATTTTCAGACAATGCATTTTATTACATGTTATAAAAACCTCTGTATTCACATTGGCACTTGGTAATTTTCTATTGAATACTGCTGCAATAAATACTAGTTCTGTAATAGGAAGTTTGAGGTTTCAAATTACTGAAAAAATTAAGAGTACTGCTTCTGCATAATAGTTGTGAAATCTGAGAAGTGTTTTGTGTTGCTAGTGTTGCCAACATCTGTTAACTAATATCAAGGCCCTGAAGAGAGCAAATCAGAATTGAAAATCGAGAAAACCAAAGTGCTCTTCCAACAGGCACCAGCTAATCCCTCTTCATTGCCAGGAATATAGCTTAAGGGTATAACATTAGAAAACGTTGACCATTTCCACTCTCTTGGCAGCCACCTCTCCACAAAAGTCAACATTGACACTGAAATACAACACTGCCTGAGCTCTGCGAGTGCAGCATTTTTCCGAATGAAGCAGAGAGTGTTTGATGATCAGGATATCCGTAGAGATACCAAGGTGCTTGTTTATAAAGCCATTGTCCTCCCAACCCTGCTATACGCCTGCGAAACGTGGACGTCTACAGACGTCACACTCAACCCCTGGAGCGTTTCCATCAGTGCTGCCTCAGAAAAATTCTGCAAATCTCTTGGGAAGACAGGTGGACAAATGTCAGTGTGCTGGAAGAAGCAAAGACCACCAGCATTGAAGCGATGCTCCTACACCATCAACTCCACTGGACTGGCCATGTTGTCCGAATGCCCGATCACCGTCTCCCAAAGCAGTTACTCTACTCTGAACTCAAGAATGGAAAATAGAATCTTGGTGGGCAGGAAAAGAGATTTAAAGATGGGCTTAAAACCAACCTTAAAAACTGTGGCATAGACACTGAGAACTGGGAAGCCCTGGCCCTTGAGCACTCTAATTGGAGGTCAGCTGTGATCAGCATTGCTGCGGAGTTTGAAGAGGCACAAATGGAGGGCTTAAGGGAGAAACGTGCAAAGAGGAAGGCGTGTCAAGCCAACCCTGACCGAGACTGTCTTCCACCTGGAAAGACGTTCTCACTGTGGGAGAACATGCAGATCAAGAATAGGTCTCTTCAGCCACCTACAGACACACCCCCAAGACACCAGAAATGGAGGACCATCATCCTCGGCCTACGAGGGATCA
Organism: Anolis carolinensis; assembly: GCF_035594765.1. Lineage (NCBI taxonomy): Eukaryota > Metazoa > Chordata > Lepidosauria > Squamata > Anolidae > Anolis > Anolis carolinensis. The sequence continues at coordinate 110,151,706 of NC_085841.1, forward strand.
CTTAAGTAAGTAAGGAAGATCTAATGATTTTCATGTAGATGGTCTCAGTTTTAGTTACTGCCACCTTCAGTTAACGATTAATTAGTTAGCAGTTGATGGAAAATACCTCTTTGTCTGAGAGTCTCTGACAGCCAGAATAGAAAGTACTGGGGAAAATCTCCCCCCTGGATCCTACTATACTGAATAACTATCAGCCAGTCTCAAATATTACATTTTTGGGCAGGGAGCTATAGCATGTGATGCCTTTCAACTCCAGGGGTTCCTGCTCCAGGATGAGGCAGATTATCAAATGTGTTTAGATCTGCATGTCCTTTGCTTATTGTATGTGTCCCATTTGTGTATTGATTGCTAAACACAACACAGAGCACATACATCATTTTTGTTTTGAGCTATTCAGACAACCTAAGAAAACTTTATCAAATATTATGCCACCTTACTTTCTATATCCTTGTGTAAAATTAATTGCCACATTCACAAAAAGATAATTTGACTGGAACAAAGGAACAAGCACAATGCTCCAGAATATATAGTTTATATCCACATTTTGTATTTCATAATTTCAGCATCAGATGGAGCAGGAAAGCAGAGAAGTGGGATAAGAATTAACAATCTATTTCTTCCCTGTGATTTCCCCCTCTATTAATAGTCCATGGTGCTTTCCCTTCTGTGCAGGTGCTGCTGCTCAGTCGTTTAGTCGTTTCCGACTCTTCGTGACCTCACGGACCAGCCCACGCCAGAGCTCCCTGTCAGCTGTCACCGCCCCCAGTTCCTTCAAGGTCAAGCCAGTCACTTCAAGGATACCGTCCATCCATCTTGTCCTTGGTCGGCCTCTCTTCCTTTTTCCTTCCACTTTCCCCGGCATCACAATCTTTTCCAAACCTTCCTGTCTTCTCATGATGTGGCCAAAATACTTCAACTTTGCCTCTAATATCCTTCCCTCCAGTGAGCAGCCGGGCATTATTTCCTGGAGGATGGACTGGTTGGATCTTCTTGCGGTCCAAGGCACTCTCAGGATTTTCCTCCAGCACCAAAGTTCAAAAGCATCTATCTTCCTTCGCTCAGCCTTCCTTATGGTCCAGCTCTCTCATCCATAGGTTACTACAGGGAATACCATTGCTTTGACTATGCAGACCTTCGTGGCCAGTGTGATGTCTCTGCTTTTCACTATTTTGTCAAGGTTGGCCATTGCTCTCCTTCCAAAAAGTAGACGTCTTCTGATTTCCTGGCTGCAGTCTGCATCTGCAGTGATCTTCGTGCCTAGAAATATAAAGTCTGTCACTGCCTCCACATTTTCTCCTTCTATTTGCCAGTTGTCAATAGGTGTGGTTGCCATAATCTTGGTTTTCTTGATGTTTAACTGCAACCCAGCTCTTGCACTTTCTTCTTTCACCTTGGTGATAAGGCTCCTCAGCTCCCCCTCACTTTTGGCCATCAGAGTGGTATCATCTGCATATCTAAGGTTGTTAATGTTTCTTCCAGCAATTTTAACGGCAGCCTTGGACTCATCAAGCCCCGCATGTCGCATGATGTGTTCTGCGTACAAGTTGTGCAGGTAGTGATGGAATTTCAAACTATCTGAGCCTCCACACCAGGTAAAACTCTTAATTCCAATCTGTTGGAGATGTCCTGTTGTCATAAATCATTATTCTTATTAAAATAAAAAATAGAAGATTGGTTGGATAAGAGATCTATTAATTGCATAGAAAATGACATTTGTTTCCAGAGGCGGTTGTACTATTTTGAACACATAATTAAAATGCGCATCAAGGGATAACACTTGGCACACACACATCTACAAATGGAAGAAATGCACAAAGAGGGTTGCTGAGTTTAATTTCAGTCCCTGATAGACCAACATATCTCCCCTCAAAGAACATCAAATGACTATCTGTGGCAGACCACACCAGATGTGTTATTAAAAAGTAACATGTCCCTAATTTGCTTCCTCTGAAACAGATTAAAACTAAGTAAAAAAAGCAAATAAAACAACTATCCACCAAATACTGCAAAAAATATCATCGGAATGTGATTTCTTCACTGCCCATTAGTCTGTATCAGAAGCATTTTGCTTTTTAATAACGTGCAAGGACACAGCAAACCTTAATCAGCTCTACAAGTAATTGAATTGCCTAGAGCTTCAGCTAATAGATGTCTGATGATTTCATTTCTGTTATTTTTTAAAATTCATCATCATATTTTATTCCAAACGATAGTGTAACCTTAGCATAGTAGCAAAATGTTGCTACCTTTAAGTCTGTGTATGCACTTTTGTTAGTACTTTTTGCTGCTGTACTTTTGTGAACCTTGAAAATTCCAGTTAATTGCTAACCAACAAATCAAGTGAAGTGCAAAGAGAAGAGATGCCAATAAGTGGATTATCTACCGGAGAAGAGACAGGTAAATAAAATGAAGCAAAATCAGTTGCCCTTGCAAAGGACATATGTCAGGGCCATAGACTCTGGGTTTTCTAATCTGCACATAAGTATTTTTGTGCAAATGTGTTTTTAAATTTGTCGTATCATACTTTATAGTAGTGGCATATGAACTCCCATGTATTGCACAGAGTGGGATAATAGTTCAGTATTCCTGAATCCAGTTTCAAATTTGGAAGCTCTTTAATACTTCTGATGATATTGGATTTCCTAAAAATTCCCAACTACAACCAAGGGCATTGGCACTTTCTCCTCTCTGTGGAATGCCTTATCCATGGGTCATACAAAAATCCCTAATTTTGGCACCAAGACCTGCCCTTGGCTTATACATGAGATAGATCTCTACATGAGCATATATGGCAATTCTCAATTAGTACGTAGTGAATAATTAAACTATGAAGTTCACTACTGTATGATGTTGTGATGGCAACCAATATGGGTTGCTGTGAGTTTTCTGGGCTGTATGGCCATGTTCCAGAAGCATTCTCTCCTGATGTTTCACCCACATCTATGGCAGGCATCCCCACTGAGAACCCAGTGATTCCGACCATGAAAGCCTTTGACAACACATGGCAGAAAATATGGTTGGCAGCTTTAAAGGGAAAATAAGTTTACAGATGAAAAGATTTTCAGTGGCCAATAATCGCATGGCTCCATTTTAGGTCTAGTACAAAAGGCATCTCATATTTCAGATTAGTTTTATTTCTCCATAACACAATGCCCATTTTAAAACACTATGGTATATATGGAGGATTGGTTGGTTTCAACAATATAGAATGGAGAGGATTTTTCAGATTTGTCAGAATTGCAGAGGTTTCTATTTCTGCTGCCACCAATATGTAGAGGATTCGAACTCGCTACCTGTATCAGTGCTGCCACCAATGCTTTATTCAGGAGCCTCTTTTAGGTTAGGATATTGAGAGAGAGACACATGACATTTTATGTGAGGAGAAACAAGAAATGGTTGTTTATTTGTAATTTGAACAGTAAATATGTGTGATGGTTCCATTAGCATTGAACAGTAAAGATGCTTAACGGTTTCATTAAAGGCTTATGCTGTTCTCTTCTAAGAATGTTCATATAACTTGGTTTCTGTGTAAATATCTTCCTTCACCAAGGAAAGACAAACAGGACAATTTAATTTTAAATCCACTTCTCCTGGGATTTAAACAAAAGTGCTCTTCAGGGATTTAAACAACAGTGCTCTAGACTAAAGAGTTCACAAATATAGGTCTCAGCCCTCCTGTTTCCTGGAGACTTTAACTATATTTCTCAGAGCGGCTTCCTTTTCAAAACACAGTTCCCAACTGACTGAGTTCCAAAAACCAACTCCTAACTAACTAACTTTCAACCCTAACCAAAAAAGAATGCTCTGGCTGCCTGGTTCAACTGTCACTTTGGCTCCACCCATCTCCAGTTGCTAAGCAACTTCTCATTTGCATCAGCCAATCAGACTGCACTTATGGTAGTAGGTGCATGACTGCTCCTCCCCCTTGCTCTGCTTGCAAAATGACCGCTCATCAGCCCTGCCTACAAAATGGGTGCACACCAGTCCTGCAAGGTGGGCCACTTACTAACATCCGTTACAGTATACAATATACTTGTCCATAGCAGTTGCTGAAGAAAATAAGTGGGAGAGGGCTTTGTACTCTTATCTTGCTTGAGATTCCTTTAGCCATTACTGTTGTTATTGCTATTGAAATCTACAAGTATAATATGTTAATATTCAGGATTCTACTTTCAATTTGCTCCTATGCAACAGTCAGCAGGCTGTGTCCCATGAGCATGGTCAATAATTATGAGGCCCAAATCCTCCTCCCCTTATGTTTTTTTTATACACTGAAGATTTTTGTATGCATTTACTTCTGCAAATCTGTTGAGAACTCCCTTTGTCTGTAGAGCAGGCATGGGACAACTTAAGCCCTCCAGGTATTTTGGACTTCACCTCCCACAATTTTTAACAGTTGGTAAGCTGTCTGGGATTTCTGGGAGTTGAAGTCCAAAACACCTGAAAGGCCAAAGTTTATCCATGCTTGTTCTAGAGGTTGATGTTGGCTGCATAAATGACATTCCCACTCTGCACAGCGAGTATAGATGAAAAGTTACGGTTTTCTTCCCCTCAGAGTAAAGATGTAGGGAAAATGGGAAAGAAGTTTGTGGATACCAACTTCTAACTTCTTAAGAGATTTGGAAAATAAGCAATATAATTTTCCAAAAGTAGGCCACAAGAGTTTCAGACTTATTTCCTAAATAGGCTCATCAGGAACCATACATTCCCGGGACTAAATCTCTCATACAGTATTGTGACAGCATCATTTCAAGTGCTAGTTAGCAGCTTGGCAGCAGTTCTATTTTAATCTTCGATGCTTTTGGTATTCATGACTTGACCATAAAGCCTCCCACTGTGATAAGGAGCTAGCCTTACAGCAAATTAATGATGGGAATGTTGGTGAGACTTGGAGAAATGGATGCATATACAGCTAAACGTGAGAAGATTTAAAAGAAATGAGTTTCTTCAGAATTCATCTTCTGAGATTTTGAACTTATTCGCAAGAGGTTCTTTGATGTCTCGACTCACCAGGCATTTGGTAGCTGTGGAAATGTATGGGTTTATTACTATAACATTTATAACTGAGTTTTAAAGATCCCTTTGAAATACTGTTACAATTCCACATCTAAAAGACACAGAGGTCTAGAAAGAAATGCAACACATTTACCATGCAAAAGAAGTTTAGCTTTATTTTGCATGTGCCAACATTTTGCTGTGTTTATTTTCTTGACTACAGATTAGGGTTTCTCTCTGTGTTAATAAACAGCTTTTTGTTAAGAAAAATTGCTTCTTTTTGGATTGTGTGGTGCTCATGCAACCTGATGTAATATTATCTGGCCCACATTAAAGACTGTTTTTAAAGGCAACTGAAAATTAATCCTGAAAATTGGTTAGGGTAGCCTTTCTCACTTAGTGTATTTCTACCATAATGTTCCTCATGCTGAGCCACTGGTCAGAGATGTTAGGCATTGCAGTTCCAAACCTTTGTAGGACACCAGGTTACGATAGAGTAGGTTAGAGATTATAAACGATTAAAATTATACCTTGGTATTTCAGAAGAGACCAACTGCTCTTTAATGCAGTCAGTGGCAAAATCAAGTAATTACATACAAATTGTATATATTAGACTCAATCTTATCCCAATGAGAAAACAATGAGAATACAGTACTTAGTGCATGTATATCAATCTGTGACTGACACACATTCATTATTATATAGAAGCAGACTAAAAGAGTATTCTATTATTCTTTTGATAAGGATACAGATGGGAAAAATGTTCACTGTGTTCACATATCCATATGATTTTTCCTGAAAGGTAATGGTTCATGTCCATCTTGCCCTTGGAATAGTATATTTTGAGAACTTCAGTGCATTTCAGTGGAGGAGATTTTTATGCATACAATCAGACTTCTATATCAATGGATTCTGCATCAACAGATTCAACCTTCCATAGTTGGAAAATATTTCTCTGTCAAAAAAACAAATTGAAACTAAATCCAGACAAGATAGAGGTGCTTGCCATCAAGGGTCCTTATCTGGGGATGGAGGTATGTCAAAAACTCCCCCTGAAAATCTGTGTCCGCAGCTTGGGAGTGCTCCTGGATCAGTCTCTTTAAATGTCAGCCCAGGTAGATGTGATGTGTTTACTACTAGCTTTGGCTGATATGTCAGCTGTGCACCTTCCTAGATTTGGAGGACCTAAAAATGATAGTGCATGCACTGGTAACCTCATGGTTGGGCTTCTGTAATGTGCTTTACATTGGACTACCTTTATTTCAAGTTCAAAAACTTCAGTTGGTTTGTCAGGCTATCTCCAGTCAAAAGACCCTTCCGAGTTTAGGAAAGTCTGGTAGCCCTTCAAAAGGTTTTTAGAAGGAAAGACTATTTCAACCTGGGGGTTTCAAATTTGACTATTATAAATTTTAATTTTCACCACTCGTTTAACTTCCTTCTGTTAAAAAAAAAAAAGGTCATGATGAAGAAAAAAAAAAGAACTACAGTTCACAATTGCTGGTGGCTTGTGAACAGGTTGTGAAACAGTGAGCTTTTTGCTTTTGCTTTTTGGTGTATTTCTTTGGCAAGTACTTTGCATTTTTATATCGCCATTTGTTCAGTTTTTTTTCTTTTTTATATAAATATGGACATTTTAGCTTTGTTTTCAGTTTTTGGTTTTTTCTCTCTCCCTTTTTGATCCTTTTTAAATCTCAGTTTTCCCACTTTCTATACAATCAAGTGTTCTCACTCTTTTGATGTTAATTTACTCTATCTTATAAGGTAAAACTTCAATAAAAATATATATTAAAAAAAACTCCAGTTGGTTCAAAATACAGTAGTCAGATCAGTTACATCTAGGAGTGAGCATATTATACCCATATTAAAGTCACTCCACTGGCTGCCAATTAGGTTCTGCGTAAAGTACAGAGTTGGTTTTGACCTTTAAAGCCCAATATGGTTTGGGTCCAGGTCACCTACGGGATCACCTTCTTCTGCATAATCAGCCATGGAGGACACTAATGTCTTCTGGTGGGTGGCTACTCCAACAAACCTGAATCCAACTATTGACCATCGCTCAGAGGACCTTTTCATCAGCCACCCCACAACTGTGGAATGACCTGCCTGAAGAGCTTTGACAGCTAAATTAGCTATTGGAATGTAAGACACATTTGATGACTTATCTCTTCCGGCAGGTCTACCCAGCCAGTTTTAATCATGAATTTTAAACTTGCGTCTTATGTTTAATCTTTGTTCTGTGTATTTAATATGACTTTTCCAGAAATATGTTTTAATATGTGTGTTTTATAAAATGTTTCAGATGATTATGTGTTTTTAGCAATATTGCAACCCACCTTGGGTGATGAGAAGAGGCAGGTAAGAAATAAAATTACTATTATTATTGACACAAAGACATAGTATGACACAGCAAACGAGATCTATATGCTGGATTTCGTATCATAAAATCACAAGTTGAACACTTCCCAAGTGTTTAGGACTGTGTGATGTATTTTCGGATGGTGCATGCAGATCCCAGTAAGGTGGCATTTTGCAGTTGACAGATCGTAATTTTGTCAATGTTTATTGTTTCCAAATGCCGGCTAAGATCTTTTGGCACGGCACCCAGTGTGCCAATTACCACTGAGACCACCTGTACTGGTTTATGCCAGAGCCTTTGCAGTTCAATCTTGAGATCCTGATAATGGCTGAGTTTTTCCTGTTGTTTTTCATCAATCTGACTGTCACCTGGTATGGCGACATCAATAATCTAAACTTTTTTCTTTTCCACAACAGTGATGTCTGGTGTATTGTGTTCCAAAACTTTGTCAGTCTGGATTAGAAAGTCCCACAGTATTTTTGAATGCTCATTTTCCACTACCTTTGCAGGTTTGTGTTCCCACCGATTCTTTACTGCTGGCAGGTGGTACTTGTGACATAGATTCCAATGAATCATTTGGGCCACATAGTTGTGCTTTGTTTGTAGTCCTTCTGTGCAATCTGCTTAGAATATCTGATTATTATTATTATTATTATTATTATTATTATTATTATTATTATTTTAAAAAAGTGAAATTCAAAGGAACAGATGAAATAAAATTAACAGATCTGATTTTTTAAAAGAAGTCTTCACTTGACACTAGAATGATACCTGTGTAAGTTGCATACAAGCTTCTCTAGAACAGTATCCTATCTCGGTTGACAAGTGACATGGGAAAATTATTGTAGGTTACATAAACATGAAGTACATATGAAACCGATACTATTGGCTCATGTTTATGACATCAATGAATTGCTTCAGGGTTTACTTTGACATTTTCATGAGCTATCCAAGGTGCTGAACAACCCACCCACTCCTTATGGGTCCAGCACTTTATAAAGCACCTTTAATAGCTTGGAACTGATGCATGAGATCTGTGTAGTAAAAATAACAAAGGAGAAACTGAAATGCTGATGAATTCACAATGTGATACTGTCACAAGTCATATCCTGAAAGTTGCATACATATGATAATAACAGGAAGAGAAGCCATTTTGCTTGTTGTCCTTTTAAAAGCATAGTCTTGCATCTCATGAAATGAAGTCTGAATTTAGCTTACCTGAGATGTTGCCATCTGTTCATATGGAAAGACATTATATCTTGGCAGCCACAGTGTTTCCTTAACTCAACTTCACCTAGAACATTCAGTTCTTAGATCCTCATTAATAGATGCAGTGAAAAGCTGGCAAGAGTTGAAAGACAACGGTGATAATGAAGCCGGCACAATAGAGCACAGAAGCTAAATATAATTTGGCTAGACACCCACTAGAGAGGGAAGATGTTTACTTTATACAAGGAAGGTCATTTACCACTTGAATTGGTTTCATTAGTACAGGTGAGCCTGTACAGGTGCTATCACCCATGTCCAGCTAGAGGGAAAACATGGCCAATTATGAATGGAACAGCCTTAATTGATAAAGAATGCTCTGTTGGAGCAACCACTGACTAACCATTCATGAATCACAGTGATACTGTGATCATTATTTTTCTAGGTCAGGAAAATCACTTGTTATGCTAGAATAAGTGGAGTGGTGAATTCCTTCTTGTTAATGTCTTCAGGCAACCATATTCATGTATTCTCCAAGTCAGAGAGTAATCTGCATTGTGTCTCTCTGTAAACCTTTGGCACAGCAGGATTATGCATGCAAATTACTTAGACTGATAGACAACATGGTTTTCAACATATTTGCCAGGGATATTTGGCTACTCTATCACATGGGAAAAGAAGATGAGATATATCTGGAAATACTTGAAAGGTAAAAGAGCACTTAATGTAGCATGAGGTTAAGCTTTAAACACATAAAATTCTAGAATCATGGAGCTGGAAGAAACCGACAATAAGGGTCATGCAACTTTCTGCCATTTAGCTTTACAATCAAAGCACTCCCAACATGCAGTTCTAAAGCGTGTGTGTCAACATGTGTCTTCTGGGATATATGTGGCCAGTACTCATCTTGGGGCTACCCAGAGGTCTCCAATAAAAAAGAATAAAACAAAGAGAACAATGGCTCAGGATGTTGTGCTTTTCCCATAAAACAAGGCATACAGTCCCCCAAAGGAGAAGGAAGCTGAGCCCAAACTTTATTTTTGGGGGGGGGGGGGCTGGCAGAAGTGGGGTATAGGCAGTAGTTGTTTCTGGATTTGCCTAATTTGCCCAAGATTGTCCTGAAGAGAGATAAATGGCTATACTACCTAATGATTCTTCTTTGTATCTAATAGCATTAGACAGAAGTGGCAAAAGGCAACTTAGTGGCAAAATGAATTTCATGCCCAGGAAAGTTGTAAAACAGACTGACCTTATAAATCACTTAAGGTTGTTGTTCATGTTGTTGTTGTTGTTGTTGTTGTTGTTGTGATGATGATGATGATGATGATGATGATGATGATGATGATGATGATTATTATTATTTTGTTCACCAAGGTCAGTTGGATCAATGCATAGTGCTGCTCCTCTCCCCCTTGTTTTAACCCTAGGCTTATTTTTGACAAAGGTACAGCTGTTATATGATGTGGTTTTTCCAGTGGCTTCACACTTGCCTCTTTGTGCCACCATTCATTTGTTTAAATGTTGATTGCTAGTTCTTTCTCAAATGTATAAAATCTCATTTTTGTTTCTTTTATAAACTAACTTATGGGGTTGGGGGTGTGGAAGCTGACAGCCTGCTGCATGTTAAACTAAGTGCCAAAAAAGTCCTGAAATGGTATGCGATGTGGGGAGGACGACAACAGTAGCTAGTATTTGCCAGCGTACTCATTGAAGAACAGAGGCAGAAAATCATTTGATGTGCATTTCCCCACAGGTTTTTGAATCCAAGCCATGCTGTCATAAGGACAGTGGACTTAAAATATCCACCTCAAGTGAAACACAAACAAAGCACTAAATATAGTTTTAAGTAGAAGGTTTGTCCCTTTTGCAATTTTCTTGCTTGTAGCCATCCGCTTTGTGCTATTCATTGTCAATTTCACACCACAAAGCCATGTGAAACTGCTGAAGGAAAAAGCAAGACAAATTGAAACCATGTTTCAAGGAAATTCTCACAATTTGCTTAACATGAAATTTTTTCATCAGGCTGCCTAATAAACATAACTAGAGGATTGAAATGTTGCCAAATGCAAACTGTTTTAAGATCTATCATTCAACCTCCATACAGTGTATGCCTGCATGCTTGTGTGTGTGTGTGTGTGCATGTGCCTTCAATACCCAATTTAATAGGGTTTTCTTAGGCAAGGAATGCTCAGAAGAGATTTTGCCAGTTCCTTCCTTTGAAATATAACCTACAGCACCTGACTTGCATGCTTACAAGATAGTTAATAGTTCATAGTCCCAATCCTTTTAAAATTACTCACAACTAAATCCCAGTGAAAGCTGAGGACAATCTTGTTTATTTATTTATGCTTTTAAAATATTGATATCTGCCTTTTAGTGCCAATACTAACAAGAGTGAAAGGCCAATACAATTATACATTTCGTAACACAAAATACATAAAACATAGCAGATGAATGCCTCCATAGTGCAGCAGTTAGACTGCTGACTGGCATAACATAGAGAAACCATATAACACCAGTTTTAGAAGAACTGCAGCAGCTGTCAATATGCTTCTGATTTGAATTCCCGGTCTAAATGATGACAATAAACTGTGGCAGGACATGGGAAAAGGCCTTTTCTTTTATGACATCCCAGTTATGGAAATTATAGTTGATGTGTACTGTTATTTCCAACCCTAAGGTAAACATAGCACATGGTTTTCTGAAGCCCTGAAAGTAACTTGTCAAAGGTCACCCAGTGGCCTTTCATTGCTGAACAGGGATTTGAAGCCTGTTTTCTAGAGTAATAGTTCAACACTCAATACCCCTAAAGGCCCAATTGGCACCAACATTGGTGTCAGTCCAGTGCTGAATCAAAATATGACTTTTATTTGGAACCTTCAGGGTTCCCATTTGTACATGCATTATGGTTGGCATTATTTTAAAGTGTCACCAGCAGATTTAAATTATATTATTTTAGGTGATGCTGGGGAAAATTGAAGGAAAAAGGAAGAGAGGACGACCAAGGGCAAGATGGATGGACGGTAGTCGACTGGCTCGACCTTGAAGGAACTAGGGACGGTGACAGCCGACAGGGAGCTCTGGCGTGGACTGGTCCATGAGGTCACGAAGAGTCGAAAACGACTGAACGAGTGAGACGACAACAATGGTGTTTTTACATGCCTTCAACTGACTTTGACTTATGCCAACTCTACTATAGCTTTTTTTTTTCTTGGCAAGATTTATTGGGAGGAGGTTTGCTATTGCTTTCTACTATAGGCTGAGAGAGCAGGTCTTGCCCAGCATCACCATTGGGCTCCCGTGACTTGGTGTGGAATCTTAACCTGACACTCAAACCACTAGATTTTCTGATTCTGATCTTAGTTGTTAATTGGATTAATATGGTTTTAGGATTTAGGAATTAGTATTATTTCATCTCATTGTTTTACAGCACTTTTACTGTTTTTACTGAGATCTTCAGATGCAAGTTGGAAGATAAACATCGGTCAGAATGCTATTGGGTAGTTATGTATGTGTAACTGAATTACATATTCATGACTGTTTTGTATTCACGATTTCTACATATCCCCTCATTTAGGGACCATGAAAGTTCCCCAATCCCCACCTACTGATAAACAGTCACTGTAGTCAGTGGGCATCTGTTCCTTTGTTTACTGAAAGGTAGTGGCTGATAGGCTCACCCTTCTCAAGCGAAGGATATCTGTTTTGGGGTGGAGGATTGCAACAAGCACCCTATTTCTGCATATTTTATTGGAGATTGCTCACATGAGCCAAAATTTACTACATTGCTATGTGGCTATGTAGCAACACATTATATAGAGAATTCCAGCCCTCTGAACAAACAAACAAATCTAACACTGTAAGCATTGTTACCACTTTTAATGATAATATCAAGACCCAAAAGTAAATTTAGAACTAGGAGCATTCAATTACCCATCTGAGTAAAATTATCAGGATGATCTTGAGAACCACAGTAAAATAAGAAGCATTTAGACAAGAGTGTTGTATTAATGGCTGATTTTAACCACTTTCCCTATTGAGTGGATAAATGATAGCCATTACCTGACTTAATTTTGCATGATGTTGGCTAGGAATTCATGCACAAAGAAAGCATAGCTGAACTGTTTGGGTCCAGCAACCGCAGCGCTATTAAATATAATTTTTATGTAAGAGAAGTCCAACACAGTCATATTTTATTCTATTAGAGGAACAATGTGAGAACAGATAGAAAGGGAGCTGAAAGGAAGTCAAGAGGGTCAAGTGTCTTGAAAATGCTTGGAGGCTACTCAACTGTACAATAATGGAAGATCAGAGATAATGTATGTGCCAGTCAGGAAGGGTCGCACAGGGGTCAAAAAGGTCACAAACAGAAAAGGTAAGCAATGTGAAGGAGACTAGTAAAATGAGGGTGTGGAAAGGGATTGCTCAACAAGCTAGCAAACGTGTCAAATATTGTACGGTCTAGAGTAACTCTTCTGTGAAAAAGGATACAAAACCTGGGATTGTTTAACTCATAAAAATATGAGAAGAGAAAACATGATAGACATGTAAGCAGAATCCAACAGGGCTATTTATTTATTTATTAATTACAATATTTATATCCCACCCTTTTCTCCCAATAGGGGACTCAGGGCGGCTTACAATAAAACACATATATAAATTGTATAATACATCTGCTGGAAAACAAACTTGGCCAAGAGCACAAAGTCCAACAAATTCCTCACTTGCCTTGCAGACAATTTTATGGTCCAGAAGGTAGAAGAGGCAACAAGGGGATCAGCAACTCTTGATCTAATCTTAACAAATGTGGAAGACCTGATCAATACAGTAGAAGTTGTCGGATCCTTAGGGGCAAGTGACCAAGTCTCCTGCAGTTTGCCATACAAAGGAAGGCTGAAACTAAGACAAGTCAAACACACATTCTGGACTTCAAGAGAGCTGACTTCCAAAAAATGAAAGAAATATTGAGCAGCATTCCATGGACTCCAATACTAAAAGACAAGGGAGTTAAGGATGGATGGGAGTTTTTCAAAAGTGAAATACTCAAGGCGCAAATGCAAACAGTGCCAACAAAGAAAAAAAAATAAGGCAAGTGCGAAGAAGCCAGAATGGATGTCCAAAGAACTTCTAACCAGGCTAAGACTCAAAAGAGACGCACAAGAAGTGGAAAAGGGGAGAAATCACCAAAGAAGAATTCAAACAAATAGCCAACTCCTGTAGGGAAAAGGTTCACAAGGCTAAAGTGCAAAATGAGCTCAGGCTTGCCAGAGACATTAAAAACAATAAAAAAGGCTTTTTTCCTTACGTCGGTAGAAAAAGGAAGAACAAGGAGGCGATAGGGGCTCTGCAAGGAGAAGATGGGGTGATGGTGACAGGGGACAGGGAAAAGGCAGAACTGCTTAATGCCTTCTTTGCCTCGGTCTTCTCACAAAAAGAAAGCCATCTTCAACCTCAGCAACATGAAATGGATGAAGGATTTGGGGAAATCCAACCCCAAATAGGGAGACAAGTTGTCCAGGAACACCTGGCCACTCTAAACGAATTCGAGTCCCCAGGGCCAGATCAGCTACATCCAAGAGTATTGAAGGAACTAGCTGAGGTTATTTCAGAACCACTGACAATTCTCTTCGAGAGTTCTTGGAGAACAGAAGTCCCAGAAGATTGGAGGAGGGCAAATGTGGTTCTGATCTTCAAGAAGGGAAAAAAGAATGACCCAAACAATTACCGTCCGGTCAGCCTCACATTGATACCAGGCAAGATTCTGGAAAAGATAATTAAGGAAGTGGTCTGCAAACACTTACAAACAAATGCAGTCATTGCTAATAGTCAACACGGATTTACCAAAAATAAGTCATGCCAGACTAATCTGATCTCTTTTTTCGATAGAGTTACGAGTTGGGTCGATACAGGGAATGCCGTGGATGTAGCGTACCTAGATTTCAGTAAGGCCTTCGACAAAGTCCCTCATGACCTTCTGGCAAACAAACTAGTAAAATGTGAACTAGAAAAAACTACGGTTAGGTGGATCTGTAATTGGCTAAGCAAACGAACCCAAAGGGTGGTCACCAATGCGTCGTCTTCATCTTGGAAAGAAGTCACGAGTGGAGTGCCGCAGGGTTCCGTCCTGGGCCCGGTTCTCTTTAACATCTTTATTAACGACTTAGACGAAGGGTTAGAAGGCACGATCATCAAGTTTGCAGATGACACCAAACTGGGAGGGATAGTCAACATTCCAGAAGACAGGAGCAGAATTCAAAATGATCTTGACAGACTAGAGAGATGGGCCGAAACTAACAAAATGAAGTTCAACAGGGATACATGCAAGATACTTCATTTCAGATACTTCAGAAAAAATGGAATGCAAGATACAGAATGGGCATCGCCTGGCTAGACGGCATTACATGTGAAAAAGATCTTGGAGTCCTTGTGGACAACAAGTTAAACATGAGCCAGCAATGTGATGCGGCTGCTAAGAAAGCCAATGGGATTCTGGCCTGCATCAATAGGGGTATAGCATCTAGATCCAGGGAAGTCATGCTCCCCCTCTATTCTGCCTTGGTCAGACCACACCTGGAATACTGTGTCCAATTTTGGGCACCGCAGTTGAAGGGAGATGTTGACAAGCTGGAATGTGTCCAGAGGAGGGCAACTAAAATGATCAAAGGTCCGGAGAACAAGCCCTATGTGGAGAGGCTTAAAGAACTGGGCATGTTTAGCCTGCATAAGAGAAGGCTAAGAGGAGACATGATAGCCATGTACAAATATGTGAGGGGAAGTCATAGGGAGGAGGGAGCAAGCTTGTTTTCTGCTGCCCTGCAGACTAGGACGCAGAACAATGGCTTCAAGCTACAGGAAAGGAGATTCCACCTGAACATCAGAAAGAACTTCCTCACTGTTAGGGCTGTTCGGCAGTGGAACTCTCTCCCCTGGGCTGTGGTGGAGGCTCCTTCTTTGGAAGCTTTTAAGCAGAGGCTGGATGGCCATCTGTCGGGGGTGCTTTGAATGCGATTTCCTGCTTCTTGGCAGAGGGTTGGACTGGATGACCCATGAGGTTTCTTCCAACTCTAGTATTCTATGATTCTATCGAGAATCAATTAAAAAGTTATTAAATTACATCAGACATTTATAAAAACACTTATACAGATGGGCATGTTCGGGTCTAAAAGACTGGGTCTGTCAATTGAGTTCAATAGTGCAATATGAGCTTATGGTGATGAGATAATTACTCAGGATCATAGGCCATCTCGTCCAACCCACTGTCATGCAGGAAAAGCCATCCAGCATCTCCTTAAAACGTTCCCAAAAAGGAGATTCCACCACACTCTGAGGCAGTGAGTTCCATTCTGAACAGCTCTTACAGTCATGAAATTCTTCCTAATGTTCAAGTGGAATTTTCTTTCCTGTAATTAGAACCCAATGTTCCAAGTTCTAGTCTCTAGGTGCTTTCTCTTCCTTATGACATCCTTTCAAATATTTATACATCACGATCATGTCTCCTCTCAACCTTCTCTCCTGCAGGTTAAACATACCCAGCTCTTTAAGCCGCTCCTCATAGGGCATGGTCTCAAGACCTTTTATTTATTTATTTATTTTTCAAACTTATATGCCGCCACTCCCCTAGGGCTCGGGGCGGCTTACCAGAACCGGCTAAAATCAACAATGTAAAAACATCTTTAAAGCATCTTTAAAACATCTTTAAAAAAACATCTTAAAAACATCCTAAAAGCACCTTTTAAAACATCAATAACGGAACTCAAAAGCCTGCCGAAACAGGTGTGTCTTACATGCCCTGCGGAAGGCCAACAAGTCCCGCAAGGCACGAACTTCAGGTGGCAAGGTGTTCCACAGAGATGGCGCCACTGCTGAAAAGGTTCTGCGTCTAGTTGCTGTTAGACGCAAGGTCTTAAAACGGGGAACTTCCAACAGGTCTTGGTCCTCAGAACGGAGGGATCTCTGGGGTTTGTAGGGAGTGAAGTGGTCCCTCAGGTACATTGGCCCTAGACCATGTAAGGCCTTAAAGGTAAGTACCATCACTTTGAAAGTGATCCGGTGCTCAATTGGTAACCAGTGCAGCTGCAGTAAGTGTGATGACTTATGGGCCATGTAGTCCCGTTCCTAGTACTGTTGTGACAGATGAAGAGGAAAACTTGGGTTTCCCACCGTTTCTGCCAGATTTGGAGCCCTTGCAGCTGCAGGATGTTTGCCCACAAGAAGTCAGACAAACAAGCCTTGAGGAGAAATCTCCCCCATTTTCTCGCCGTCTTTATTATAATCAAGATAGACACGCGCGGGAGGCGACTCGCCGAAGCGCCCGGATAGCTGCCAGACAATTAGATGATTAAGTCTGTTCCCTTGGGAAAGTTTAAGGAGTCCTGCATCTGGACAGTATAGGTTTCGGTTCTTGTTCCCCAGAGGAAGTGTGCTTTGGCGGGAAAACAAGATCCTATATAGATGCTTGGCCACAAAGGATTCCTTGCGGAGTCAATTTGTCAGCTTCGGGAGTAGATTGTGTGTGGACTACGCTACTCCAGTTTCCAGGACCTTGTTCTCGTTCCAGCCCTGCCTTGTTCCCCGGACCTCGCCACGGATTTCGCCACGGACCCTGTTCTTGCTCCTCGCTTCTTGTTGCCTTGAATCAAGCCTTGTTTGCCAAGAATCTAGTTTGCTTCCTAGCCTTGCATTAAGCTCCATGGACTAAAGGACCTTGTCATCTCCCCTCACTTTGCTTGGCAAAGTGAGTGTTTCGGTTATTGGATTACAACTTTGGACCTTAATATTTCATATTGGACATTGTTTTCTTGGACTAATTTTGACCTTTCCTGAAAGGTCTACTTCTGAACTATTTTCTACACTTGCTTTTATTAACTTTATATATTTCCTCAATAAAGATATTAGATGTGGCCTCTGTGTATGGTTATTGGTGCTCTGCAGCCTGGGTCCTGACAGTAAGATTGGTGTTATGTGGCATCTCATCGGGACTCCCACAAGGAGCCGGGCGGCTGCATTTTGCACCAATTTGAGCTTTTGGATCACCGACACAGGAAGGCCAATGTAAAGGGCATTACAGTAGTCCAGTCTTGAGATGACCGTAGCCTGGATCACCGTAGCCAGGTTGTCCCTAGAGAGATAGGGGGCTAGTCGTCTAGCCTGCTGAAGATGAAAAAAGGCGGTTTTGCTAATGGCGGAGACCTGGGGCTCCATCATCAGTGAAGGGTCCAAGAGGACTCTTTACTAGTGAAGACGGGCATAGCGCTTTGCCATCCAGGGTTGGCAACTGGATATCCCCACTGCCCGGTCGGCCCAGCCATAGGATCTCCGTCTTTGCTGGATTCACCCTCAGCCTACTGGAATGCAACCATACAATAATGGCCTTGAGGCACTGATGAAAATTGTGGGGTACAGAATCCGGTCGGCCTTCCATCTTTAACACAAGCTGAGTGTCGTCAGCATATTGATAATACTCAAGCCCGAAATTTCGGACCAGCTGAGCAAGTGGTCGCATATAGATGTTAAACAACAGAGGGGAGAGAATGGCCCCTTGAGGCACCCCCACAAAGTAGAGGGGACCTTTCAGAGACCAGGCCTCCCCTCTCCACTCGTTGTCCACGGTTGTGAAGAAAGGAGGCCAGCCAGTTTAAAGCTGTCCCCCTGACTCCAACAACGGCAAGGCGGTGGGTCAAAAGATTATAATCGACTGTGTCAAATGCTGCAGTGAGGTCCAATAACATGAGCAGCACCAACCCACCCTGATCAAGCTGGCATCGAAGATGATCCGTGATGGAGACCAGCACAGTCTCTGTCCCATGCCCCACACGAAAGTCGGACTGGAAGGGATCTAATCCGGCTGTGTTGTCTAGGAACTGTTGCAACTGCTCCGCTACTGCCCTCTAAATCTGGTTTCTTCAGAAGGGGAGAGACCACTGCCTCTTTTAAACCCTCTGGAAAGACTCCTTGCTCAAGGGAGCTGTTTATTATCTTCAACAGAAGGTCACGTAATCCCTCCAAGCAGGATTTTTCCAA
Organism: Anolis carolinensis; assembly: GCF_035594765.1. Classification (NCBI taxonomy): domain Eukaryota; kingdom Metazoa; phylum Chordata; class Lepidosauria; order Squamata; family Anolidae; genus Anolis; species Anolis carolinensis. The sequence goes on from NC_085841.1 coordinate 110,170,283, forward strand.
CCAGGAGGGACACGGATCGAGGGAGGAAGTGGTCGGTCTAGCTGCAGCTATGAGCCTATCGACAGCCTCTGCGTCCAGTGGGATGAACCGGTCGAGGGTGGGCCCAGCAAGTGGCCATGGAGTCTCAAGTTCTCTCCTTGTATCAATTGTGGCAGGGAGGTCCCGGTGTAGTAGTGAGATCTTGTCAGCAAAATAGCTTTGGAAAGCCTCGGCTAAAGGGGCCTGATCATCACTTTTTGGGTTGGTAGGAACCGTCGTTAGAGATCTAATTATTTTGAACAATTTTGCCGGGCGTGAGCTGGCGGATGCTATCAAAGAGGCATAACATACTCGCTTTGCTTCAATGATAGCATGCACATAGGACTCCATAAATGCCCTATAAGCTGATCTCGAAGCTCTGTCATGAAGTTCTTGCCACACGCCCTCTAGCCGTCTCTTTTCCCACTTAAGTTCCTCGGTGAACCAAGGAGACCGATTTCAGCGGGGTTGGAGAGGGCGTCTAGGGGCGATCTCGTCGAGTGCATTGGATAGCCTGATGTTCCATGTGTCCACCTGCACATCAATCGAGTCGCTGACAGGCTCCAGATCCTTCAGAGCATTCTGGAACCTACTAGGTTCCATAAGTCTTCTTGGGTGAGCCCAAATTGGCTCGGTGCCCTTGCCAGGTGGGTAGGCATGCTCCAGCCTGACCCTCAGGGCACAGTGATCCAACCATGGAACCTCTATAATAGAGGCTTGGGTCACTTGAATTCCTGCGCTGAAGATCAGGTCTAACGTGTGTCCTGCCTGATGCATGGGCCCAGTACTACAGAGCGAGAGTCCTAGTGTCTCCATGGTAGACACTAGGTCCGTAGCTGCTGCTGAGCAAGAGTCTGTATCAGCGTAGACATTGAAGTCCCCCAGGACGATAAGTCTGGGGAACCTCAAGGACCACTCTGACACAGTCTCGAGCAGCTGGGATAGGCTGTCTGCTGGTGCACTAGGCGCCCGGTACACCAGCAGGAAGGCTATGCTCTCAGGGGAATCCCACACCAGACCATTTTAGTTGCCCTCCTCTGGACACAGCTCTCCTAAAGTCTAGAATATTTGTATGATTTCTCTTAGGGCCCTTCCAGACAGGCCCTACATCCCAGGATCTGATCCCAAGTTTTCTGCTTTAAACTGGATTATATGAATCTGCACTGGGATAAACAGAAAGCTGGGGATCAAATCCTGGGATATAGGGCCTTCCTGGAAGGGCCCTAAGAGAAATCAGACAAGGAACCTAGATTTTAGGAGAGCTGCCTTCAGGAAATTTAAGGAAATACTTTATTTGACCCCATGGACAGGAATACTAAAAGAGAAGGGAGTTAATGATGGATGGGAGTTTTGTAAAAGTGGGATACTGGAGGCACAATTGCAAACAGTGCCATCATATAACCTAGAATATTAAGACAGAAAATCCCACAATATCTGTTTTGAACTGGATTATCTGAGTCCACATTGCCATTCCAGTCCAAAGCAGAAAATGTGGTATTTTATTCAGTTGTGTGGAAGGGGCCTTAGTTTCCCCTTCCTTCGTATCACAAATGCCAGGATAACATGGTCACTCTCACCAAAGGATCCCACCATTTCCACTCCATTTACCAGGTCCTCAGTGTTCCCTAGGATCAGATCCAGAATAGCCGACCCCCTTATTGTCTCTTCCACCTTCTGGACAATAAAACTTTATGCAAGGCAAGTGAGGAATTTGCTGGATCTTGTACTCTTCACAGAATTTTAACCTCACTAATCAGGGTGAATTTAAGGTCCTAAGATTCTTTCATCCCATCTAATCAATGAAGTTCCATATCAGACATCACAGGATGCTGTGTGACTTCCGGTGGAGGCCCTGCTCCTAACCAGGGTGAAAGTGTGCTATGCTGGCTTCAATAGACTCATAGGATGCATTCCACCAGGTTTCAGTTATGCTCCTCTAAGATGGAAAGAAAACGTACATTTATAGTCTCAGGAAATCCGTCTTGGAATAGGAAAAAGACAGACACAATAAGCTGACTTGTACTTGGTTACAACAATCCCCAAAGCCAATTTCTTGTGTGGATAAGCTAGTAGCCATTATTGGAGTTTTTAATAATAATAATAATAATAATAATAATAATAATAATAATAATAATTTAAAAACTATTCTGCCCTATCTCCCTGAAGGGAATCAGGGCAGATTCCAAGAAATAACGGCATACATTCAATGCCTTCAAAATGCCAGATAAATATTGGCATAAAATGGCTGCACAACTCCAGGCATTCTTGGTTGACACTGATTTTCTAGATCCAGCGCAGTCTGGTTTCAGGCTGAGGCATGGTACCAAGACAGCCTTGGTCGCCTTACTCGATGATCTACGCTGGGAACTGGACAGGGGGAGTGTGTCCCTGCTGGTTCTGCTGGACCTCTCAGTGGCCTTCGATACTGTCAATCACGGTATCCTTCTGGGGCGCCTTGCCGGGATGGGGCTCAGAGGTACTGTTCTGCAGTGGCTCCGGTCCTTCCTGGAGGGTCGTTCCCAGATGGTGTCATTGGGGGACACCTGCTTGACCCCACAACCATTGACTTGGGGGGTCCCACAGGGGTCAGTACTGTCCCCCATGTTGTTTAACATCTACATGAAGCTGCTGGGTGAGATCATCTGGAGTTTTGGAGTTCGGTGTCATCTGTACGCAGATGATGTCCAACTCTATCACTCCTTTTCTCCAGCTCCCAAGGAGGCCTCCCAGATCTTGTATTGTCTCCCATGTTGTTTAACATTTACATGAAGCCGTTGGGAGAGATCATCTGGAGTTTTGGGGTGAGGTGTCACTGTACGCAGATGATGTCCAGCTTTGTCACTCCTTCCCACCTGTCACTAAGGAGGCTGTCCAGGTTCTGAACCGGTGTCTGGCCGCTGTGTTGTACTGGATGAGGGCGAACAAATTGAAATTGAATCCAGACCTCCTGGTCAGTCGTAAGGCTGAACAGGGAATAGGGTTACAGCCTGTGTTGGATGGGGTCGCACTCCCCCTGAAGACACAGGTTCGCAGTCTGGGTATTCTCCTGGACTCATCGCTGAGCCTGGAGCCCCAGGTCCCGGCAGTGGCCAGGGGAGCATTCGCACAACTCAAACTTGTGCACCAGCTGCGCCCGTTCCTTGGGTGGTCTGACTTGGCCATGGTGGTCCATGCTCTGGTTACATCCTGTTTGGATTACTGCAATGCGCTCTTCGTGGGATTGCCTTTGAAGATGGCCTGGAAGCTCCAACTAGTACAACGGGCGGCAGCCAGATTAATAACTGGGGTGGCATACAGGGAGCGTACCACCCCCCTGCTAAGCCAGCTCCACTGGCTGCCGATATGCTACCGAGCCCAATTCAAAGTGCTGGTCCTGATCTATAAAGCCCTAAACCAGGGGTCCTCAAACTTTTTAAGTGGAGGGCCGGTTCATGGTCCCTCAGAATGTTGAGGGGCCGAATTATCATTTGGAAAAAAAATGAACAAATTCCTATGCACACTACACATATCTTATTTGTAGTGTAAACGCCCCCCCCCAAACAACAACAATTTATTTATTTATTTGCTACATTTATACCCCATCCTCTCTCACCCCGAAGGGGACTCAGAGCGCCTTACAAGTTGTATGTACATACAATATATTACATTATTAGCATAGTACAATATTAGCATTATATATTAATATATTGTATTATACCACTATACCGTAATATTATTAGTAATATTACATTTCATATATAATATATAATATATATTATTTTATTATTATATTATACAATATTATTATATTGTATTATTATTATTATTATTATTATTATTATTATTATTATTATTATTATCCACCCTGAGTCTCCTATTGGGTGACAAGGGCGGGGGTGGAAATACTGTAATAAATGAATAAATAAGTTATTATCAATATTATATGTATACACAATATATTATATTATTACCATAGCACAATATTAGTAAATGAAAGAACAATACAATATTTAAAAATAAAAACAGTTTTAACCAACATACTGTAAATCTTTCAGGATTTCAATGGGAAGTGTGGGCCTGCTTCTGGCCAATGAGATAGTCAAGTTAAGTAGGATTTTTGTTGTTGTGTGCCTTCAAGTCATTTCAGACTTTGGGCGAGCCTGAGCCTAAGTCTAAAACTGAGGGCGGGGGCCAGGTAAATGACCTTGGAGGGCCGCATCTGGCCCCCGGGCCTTAGTTTGGGGACCCCTGCCCTAAACGGTTCTGGCCCAATTTACTTATCCGCACGTATCTCCTCATATGAGCCAGCTAGATCCCTAAGATCATCTGGAGAGGCCCTGCTCTCGGTCCCGCCTGCCTTGCAGGCGCGGCTGGTGGGAACGAGGAACAGGGTCTTCTTGGTGGTGGCTCCCCGGCTGTGGAACACCCCCCTCCCCCACAAATATCCAACAAGCCCCAACTCTTCTGGGTTTCAGAAAGGCTGTGAAAACATGGCTGTGTGCACAAGCTTTTAATGAGTAATACGATAACGTCGACATGGTCCGATTGAAGGCTGAAGCATGAGGTTTTTAGACAAATGGATCTAATTTACATATGTTTTAATTGTTATAATGTATTTTAATGATGTATTTTTATAGTTTTAATTGATTATATGTAATGTTTTTGTTTTATTATTATGTACTTGGCATTAAATGTTGCCAACTGTTGTAAGCCGCCCTGAGTCCCCCCGGGTGAGAAGGGCGGGGTATAAATGCTGGAAAATAAGTAATAAATAAATAAATAAATAAAATCCCAACAAGATCCCACATATAAATACAGCAGTAAAAATCTAACATCAAATTAAACCTAATATCAGTGAATTGAGTATAACATCAATAACCTAACCCAGACAGAGTCAGACAGAATCAGACAAGAATTATATAGTGACATAAAATCTAAATAAACATTCACAGTAATTTAAAAAGCCAACTGAAGTTCCATAGAGTTGTGTGGGTTGGATTATGTGGTCTATGGTGGTAAATGAGTTGATATAGACTAACAGAACCCAGATACAGCATAGTTCTCAATCAGGATCTGGAAGTGGTCTCCTAGTGGTGAATCCTATGGACGGTCCCTTACCAGACAGAGCAAACAAGGAGACTGACTAACTTTTTGAAGAAGAGGAAAGTGACCCAAACAGGTAAGAAAGAAGAAAAAACTTCAATGCAAAGACCAAAGAAAGATACAGAGAGATGAAAGAAAGGATGAAAACATCATGGCAAGTGACAGGTTTTTGACTGGATGTATTGCTGTGTCGAGACTCTCTTCTGTCAGTTAAGCAGAAATATGTGGCTATTCTTTGTAGTCTTTGGGTGTTTGTGTGCTTGACAGCATATGTGGGGAGTGTGATTAGAAAGAAATGGAAGGAGAATAAGGCTGGCAACAGGCTTAAAGGACGATTCTGAGGAGTCCCCAGGCTGTGAACTCTGAAATGAAACCCAGTCTTCTGGGAGGAATGGTCCCAACAGGTGACGTCAGGGCACAACTGTAGCTACAGTGGGATTGGGGAATGGCTTACCCCAAATATGAATTCTGCCCTCAAACTTTCTTCAAGTTCCGCCTGATTCCCAGCATTGTCAAGCAAGGCAGTGAAAATCATTCCAACCTAAACTCTTATGCCTGCTGTGTTTGAATTTCTTTTATAACTTTATGAGCCCATTTACATTAGATGCCTAAACTGTATTTGTAAGTGAACTAATGAAATTTTAAGTGACTGCAGTGCTAGAAATTTGGAAGGGCAATTTTATTTGGTGGAGGGAGAGTACTTATTGTGGCCAATTGTCACATTTTGCTCTTTCATAACTATACCTTTGGGTGAGGAGAACTGACCACTAGTATCTGAACATGAAGTTCAGCAGGTGGTAACTGCCCCAATCTGAGGAACAATTTTGCATACACACGGGATCCACAGAGACTGCCAAAATGTTCCTTCCCTTTTTCATAATAGACAAAAAAGAGAAATAGCTAAAAACTCATTTCGTAATTCTGAAAAATTGTAAATTATTTTAGAAGTTATACATTGCAGGATAGTGGTGGTAACCTATTTAAAAAGTAAAATATGATTCCTGAATGCTGCCAGAAGATTCAGTTCATCTTTTTGGTCAAGAAAGAATAATCACAGAATGCTAAAACAGCTTTTAAAAACTTCATGTCACTCCAGGGGTACATTTTACGTACCCCTGGTGTGGTTGGAGGATTGTGCTTCTTGAGGGAAAAAAAACCCCACTTCTCAAATGTAGGGAATGTTTAGATTACTTTGGTCAATTATAACATCTCTCTCTCTCTCTCTCTCTCTCTCTCTCTCTCGTCTATCTCTCTCTCTCTCTCTCTCTCTCTCGTTATTTAGTGTATTTATATTCTGCCTTTCTTTTTATGCAAGACCTAAGGCTAGTATGTCTTATCTCTATTTCTGGTTGAGAATATCTCTGTGTCATTTCAATGGTGTTCCAGGTTCTCCTATTCAATTACAGATTTCAGAAATTTGTAATGATAGAGTACTGTTCTTTAAAACATTTTACCAATGTTGCTTTTCTTTTAATAAAGATGCTGTTTCCTTTTAGCTCTTTACTTCTTCGTGCTCAGTGCCAAATAACATCTCAATAAATAGATTGTTAGTGCTCAGTGAGAAACCTCCTTGTTATGTCAATAAAATAGAGCACATATTGCCTCAAGATGCAGGATAATGAAATACCTTGTATTCTAACTCATATTTACTCAGATTTCAATTCAGACAAATGGCAATTTAAATGCTGATACATTACGCAAACCAGTTTCAGATTTTATAAAAGCCACCCATGAAATGTAAGATTTTATGTTTTTCTATAGCAGATCTTGACTGTTTATTTGATTAAAAGCATTTGTGGACTATTCCAAAGACCCATAAGAGTATACTGTGAACTCTCTCATTTGCAGATACAAAAACATCAGTTGCGTGAACAGGGTAGGGTCATGCAGTTCCAAGATACAACCTTGTAGGAAAAATAACAAGTGTATTTGCATAGTAATGCACATAATAGTATAATGCATACAACATATAGTATCATTAACAGCTAGTTACAGACATGCTCCCATCAGCTAACTACTTGGCTGTGCCCTATACACTGAATCAGTTTCAATTGATGAGGAGTACTGTTGATGTGAACAAGCTGCTGGAGCAAGTAAGGAGAACAGCCCGTTTTCTTGATTCCTGCCCTTCTTGGCTACTTGTCCAGGGAGGATATGCAATTCGATTTCAAATACAACAAAATATCAATTCATCTCTCAGAGAAGGGAATTTTCCATCCTGTTTAAAAGAAGCCGTAGTCAGACCACCGCGATTGAGAAGGCAGTTGTTTTCCAACTCCATGCAGTCTTAGATGACACATACTTTCTTGACCCATTCTAAACTAGCTTCAGATCGGGATATGGGTTGAGACTGCTATGGTTGCCTTAGTATACTTTCTCCATCTTCACACCAGGCCCAGCCCAACACGGCACACTGACCACGCCCCCGCGTTGGGCGCCACCTTCCCAGGGTTGCTATTGAGCCCCTGGGAGGCGGGGCCGCGTGACGCGGGACGCGGGGTCGGGCAACGCGGAAGGTGGGGCCAAATCTGGCCCCGCCTCCCATGGGGCACGCCCTGGCGCAGCCAGGCTGTGTCTGGCGGCAGTCTTTCCAGGCAGTGAAGAAGGCTGCGGCCTGGAAGAACTCCCACCGCATGCAGCCTGGCTGGGAGGCAGAGTTGTGCGATGCGGGGGCATGACCAGGTTTGGCCCCGCCTCCCATGGCGCAGCCAGGCTGCTTGTGGTGGCAGTCTTTCCAGGCCGCGACAAAGGCTGGAAGGACTCCTGCCTCATGCAGCCTGGCCGCCCGGCCAGGGCCCACCCCACGGGAGGTGGGACCAGCCACGCCTCCCATGGCGCGTGCCCGCTGCGGCGGGAGTCCTTTCAGGCTGCGGCCTGGAAGAACTCCCGCCGCAGCTTGGCTGAGCCAGGACCTGGCGGTGCCCGGGTTATTTGAAAAAGGCATTATTTGTATTTGAATGTTAGGTATTCTCAGTTTAGAGTGGGTGAACTACAATTCCCAGAATCATGGTTCAATCCTTCCCAAACCCTGCCAGTATTCAAAGTTGGCCATTTTGGGTCTGTGTAGCAAGTGTGGTCCAGATCTGTCGTTGGCTGGTCATCGCCTGGCTGCAGTGTTCTCTAGATGGAGGTGAACTACTACAACTCCCAGATTCCCGGGGCAATTGTCCCAAAACATCTGTCAGTATCAGTATCCACAGCAGACAATGTTCAGTCTGTGTGCCCAGTTTGGTCCAGATCCGTCATTGGCTGGGTTCAGTGGTCTTTGGATGCAGGTGAACTACAACTCCCAAAAGTAAGGCCCCTTTCCATAAACCCCTGCAGTATGTTCAGTTGGTCATGAGGCTTCTCTGTGCAAATTTTTGGTCTCGGTCCATTGTTGGTGGGGGTCAGTGTTTCTCTGGATGCAGGTGAACTATAGCTCCCTTTTCCCCAAACTTGTCCAATGTGTTGTATTGGTTATGGGGACTTTTTGTGCCAAGTATGATCCTGGTTCGATTGCAGGTGAACTATAAATCCCAGTACCAACTACTCCCAAATGTCCAGGCCAATTCCCCTCCAAACCCACCAGTATTCAAATCTGGGCCTATTGGGGATGCATGGCAAGTTTGGTCCAGACCCATCATCGTTTGGGTTCATAGCATTCTGGGTGTAGGTAAACTAAAACTCTTATAAATTCCCCAATAGGAATCACAAAACTACAACTTCAATCCCTCAAACTTCTCCAGTAAGTTTAGTTGTTGCTCAGTTCTGCTGTGTTTGCTATGCAGACAGATTTGATAGGTGGGATCATGCAAATTCCACACCAATGGAGAACCTGGGATGCCTGTCTGTGGTGCAAGGACAGGAGGTGGGGTCATGCAAATTCCCCAGCAATGGAGAACCCTGGGATGCCTGCCTGTGGTGGAAAAAGCAAAATCTAGGATGAAATGGTCCCCAATTGAAAGTATCCTTTGGGTGGTGGGCCGCAGTGTTTGGGGATGACATCAGCAGGGGTTGGGCTGCATGTTCATGGCACTTGCTGTAACCACAATGTCAGTGGAAAAGAGTGACTTGCTGGCTCTTCAGCACTGGGAACTGTAGCCTGTTTGTGGAGGCCAGAGGCTGTCTGTGTGAGTGGACACCCGTGCCACATATGGGTTTTCACTTTTATTATGGATATAGATATAGATAGATATAGATAGATTGTAATATTATTAGTTATATATATATATATATATATATATAAAAGACTAATGGTGTCGCCTCCTGCTGCTAAACAACAAAAGTACAAGCCCCAGAACCTAGAAATTTGGCAACACAATTCAGCATTCTTGCCTCTAGGTTCCTACAGCCAAATTAAACATCTGGACCCGAACCAGGGCCCACAAAACCCAAAATACAGAAAACAACACTTTGTGCATGCTCCACACAGGGACAGGCGCATGCCCAACACATCCCACAATCCCTCTCCTCAACCGTCACTCCTGCATGCTCTCCTTTGGCTGCCACTGGCAACATTTTGCAGATGCACCTCACCCTCACCCGTTCCTACCATCTTTTTTCCACCAGGAACAGAACTGCTGTACCCACTACCCACGTTTCCCTCTTTCCCTCCAACCAAACAACCAACCAACAGCCTGACCATCGCTATACAGCTCCGCTTCCTTCCAACATGAAGCGGGCCATCCTCTCTCTACTCTACCTTTTCTGGCTGCTCAGCCCACCTTCCCTCCCCGCGCGGGCTCTTCATCTTCGGCCAGCCTGAGATCACCCCACCTCTTCCTCCTCCTCCTCTTCCTCTTCCTCCTACAATCGCTCACCCCACTCCCTGATTCCCACCGCTGACCTTTTAGTCACCACTCCTCCCAACACAACACTTTAACCCATTCTGCCACTGGGGACTCCAACAACAGAGCCGACACAAGAGGAAGTCAGAAAAACCAAAAACGGATGTGATGCAACCTATTCCAATGGCACGGAAGAAACTGGCCTTAGCCTCAAAATGGTGCTGCCATCATCACCACCCTCTTCCATCCACCACACACCACCGCGGGCCTTTGGGGTGAGCAAAAATCATAATAACAATAATAATATGGAGCCAATGGAGAGGGCAAGGTCAATGGGGGACGTCATTCGGGTGAGGACACAATCATAATAATAATAGTCAATGTGAGATCTTTACTGAGAACACAAAATACTAATAAGAATACTCATAATACTAACAATAATAATAATAAGGAAGCAATGGCAAGGGAAATGGGGGGTCATTGATGGGACCACAAAAATTAACAACAACAACAACAACAACAACAATAACAACAACAATATGTGGCCAATGGACAGGAAAACATGGGGGACTTTGGGATGAGGGAAAAAATAACAACAACAACAACAACAACAACAACAACAACAACAATAATAAAAATACACGAACAACAAACGGTCCTCAAAACAAAGGCTAATGGGGGTACTCTCTAACCAAAGGAAATAATACATTTGGGTTGGGGGGGCTAAACTCCCTTCCACAGTTCAATAAAATCCCCATTCCACTGAGTTAAATGGCAGTCTACACTCTGATAACCCAGCACAAACCGGATAGTGTAATTTACCAAACTCGACATTCTACGGTCGCTTCCACACAATGGAATGCCATTCCTCCCATCCTACTTCCAACTCGGTTCCCACTGAACAACACTCTAACAACAGGACCATTTCACATATTAACCAATCAGGGCCAGCTAACACCTGCCCTGAAGAACAAACAACTGTCCTTTAATCATCAAACCCCATTACATCCAAATCATTCTGCAAAATGCCGCCCTTCACACTTACCACCAACACACAAAACAACTAACACCCACAAATACTGTATATTCACATACTATCGAACATAACATATACTAAGTACCACCAATTCCTCACTACTTTATTTCCAACACCACCACAATTTGCCACAGCATCGCATGGCTGGGCACAACTAGTTACATATAATATTTTTATATATATAATATAAGATGTTGTACCCCACCTTCAGCCGGAAGGAGAGGCAGAATAATAATAATAATAATAATGATAATAATAATAACAACAACAACAACAACAACAACAACAACAACAACAACACCCCCCCCCCCGCAGGTGCCACCTTGATGTGGTGGTGGTGGTGGTGGGGCTTAACCACTCCAATGATGACTGAGAGCTGTGCTGGCGGTAGTGTAACTATTGGCAGGTCCAACCAAGCCAGAGAGGCCTCAGCTGAGGAGTGGAACTAAGTGCACCTAACCCATTAGCATTATGGAGAATCAAACCAAAACAAAGTCTATACTGGCTCAGTCATCGCCCAGGATAAAAAGGACCGCGGTGGATGCTCCTGATTCTGGACATCCATCGACAAGTGAGCTAAGGAATCAAAATACAAATGAACAGTCACAGAAGCGGCAAAAATATACAATGCCAGAAAACCGCACAATTATGAAATGCTACTACAAATCTGAACCTCAAAGGCGTGGCTACCAAAAAAGGATGCATCAACTGTGGAAACAAGAGTACCCTGACTCACAGATAACAGAACCCCGACTGGCTGACCAACGGAGATTCATAAGTGTTCAGTGAAGTTGAACTTGAAGAAATCCAGAAAATTTGCAAAGTAAATTACCATCAGACCACAGCACAGACAGCAGCAGAGACTCCAGCAACACTTGGAATGGTGGAACAGATTGAACCAGAAGAAAGTGTGGAGCTTTTGCAAGAATTTGAAGAACCAGCACTTGAGACACCTGTTGAACCACCAGGAACCTTGACAGCAAGACAACAAGAGCTCAAGGATAAGATCATGGCTCATGCTGCAGCAAATGCAATAAGAAAGCGGCTCCCAACTCTAAAAACAGTGCCCAAGAGACACCTGGCACCTCTCATGAAAGATGTGAATACAGTACTCTCTACTGTCCAAATAACATCAATTGAACAAACAAACCAGTATGCCTACAGTGCAGCAGTGATAGTAAGAGAAGAGCTTGGGCTCCTACAACCAAGGCAGCCCCAAAGAAAGTCAACTGGAAAACCAAAGTGGAAGGTCAGGCTAGAGTTGAAAATCAAAAAGCTTAGATCAGATGCAAGTAACCTGAAAAATATGAAAGAGAAGAAACTGAAGAATGACAAAATCAAGCAATACCTGATCCGAAAGTACTGGCTGAACACCGGAAAAATTGAAGAAGCTTTGGAAATCGTGAAAGAACAAATTAAAGCAACAGCCAGAAAAATGGAAAGATATGAAGCCAGAATCATTCAGTACAGACAAAATCAACTGTTTCAATCAGACCAAAGACGGTTCTACCAGAGCCTGAACCAAACAACAGACACAGTAACCATAAAGCCAGAGAAAACCGCAACAACGAAGTTCTGGAAAGAACTTTGGGAAAATAATAAGAACTACAACAAAAACGCTGGGTGGATAAAGGAGTTTGAAGGAAAATTCTCACAGAACAAAATGGAACAGATGGAAATAACAACTGAAATGATCAGCAAACGAGTGCAAAAAGTCAAGAACTGGCCATCGCCTGGTAGTGATCAACTTCATGGATTTTGGCTCAAACATCTGATTAGTTTACATGGAAAAATGGCCCAACAATTCAATGAGATGCTGCAGAAAGGAAGTATCAGTGAATGGTTAACAACTGGAAGAACTTACCTGATACAAAAGGATCCAGCAAAAGGAGCAGCACCAAGAAACTACAGGCCAATAACATGTCTTCCCACTGTTTAAACTACTGACTGGCATCATAGCTGACAAAGTTCAAGATTATCTTGAAGAAAAAAAACATCTTGCCAGATGAACAGAAAGGCAACAAATGAAAAACCAGGGGCACAAAAGACCAGTTATTAATTGACAAAATGATTCTGGAGAACTGTAAGAGCCGAAAAGCTAATCTTTACATGACGTGGATTGACTACAAAAAGGCCTTTGACTCACTCCCACACAGCTGGATCATCAAGTGCCATTGGGATTTGTAAAAACATTGGCACCTTCATTGAAAACATGATGGAGCACTGGAAAACTGAACTGTTTGTTGGAAATGAAAGTTATGGACTTGTCAACATCAGAAGAGGAATTTTCCAGGGAGTTTCATTGTCCCCTCTGCTTTTCATTATTGCCATGATCCCTCTGTCAACAATCTTACAAAAAACAAATCTCGGCTATCAAACATCTAAGAAATCTCACAAAATTTCACATCTGATGTACATGGATGGCCTGAAGCTGTATGGGGAAACTGAAACTGAAATCCAGTTTCTGACCAACACTGTCCGAATTTTTAGCACTGATATCAGCATGGAGTTTGGTTTGGACAAATGTTAGACAGTGGGATTGAAAGTGAGGGCATAAATATGCCTAATGGCCAAACGATAAAGTGTCACCAGCCAGAGGCCTATAAATATCTGGGCACACTACAGCTGGACAACATCAAGCATGAACATGTGAAAACTGTGGACAGCAAAGAATACACACAAAGAGTCAGAAAAATTCTCAAAAGCAAGCTCAATGGAGGCAACACCATTAAGGCCATAAACACCTGGGCCATACCTGTCATAACATATACTGCTGGCATTATAAATTGGACACAGGCGGAACTGGACAATTTGGACAGAAAAACAAGAAAACTCATGAACATTCATCATTCACTGCACCCTCGCAGTGATGTTGACCGGCTATATCTGCCTAGAAGATCAGGTGGCAGAGGACTCTTACAAGTAAAACAAGCAGTCAAAGAAGAAGAACATGCCATGGCAGAATATGTAAAGCAAAGTGAAGAACCTGCTTTGATTGAAGTCAAAAATCAGAAACTCCTCAAAGCACAGCAGATAAAAAATCAGTACAAGAAAACCGCACTACAAACTAGAGCTGACAGCTGGCACAACAAAACATTGCATGGAAAGTTCCTTGACAAAATTGAAGGAAAAGCTGATAAAGAGAAGACCTGGCTCTAGCTCACAAATGGGTCACTGAAGAAGGAGACAGAAGGCCTGATCCTTGCAGCCCAGGAGCAAGCCATCAGAACAAATGCAATTAAGGCCAAGATCGAAAAATCAGCTGATGACCCAAAATGCAGACTGTGCAAGGAAACCGATGAAACCATTGATCATATCCTCAGCTGCTGTAAGAAAATCGCACAGACAGACTACAAACAGAGGCACAACCATGTAGCCCAAATGATCCATTAGAACTTATGCCTCAAGTACCACATCCCAGCAGTAAAGAACTGGTGGGATCACAAACCTGCAAAGGTACTGGAGAATGAGCATGCAAAGATACTGTGGGACTTCCGAATCCAGACTGACAAAGTTCTGGAACACAACACACCAGACATCACAGTTGTGGAAAAGAAAAAGGTTTGGATCATTGATATTGCCATCCCAGGTGACAGTCACATTGACGAAAAACAACAGGAAAATCTCAGCCGCTATCAGGACCTCAAGATTGAACTTCAAAGACTCTGGCAGAAACTAGCGCAGGTGGTCCTGGTGGTGATCGGCACATTGGGTGCTGTGCCAAAAGATCTCAGCCGGCATTTGGAAACAATAGACATTGACAGAATCATGATCTGCCAACTGTAAAAGGTCCCCCTACTCGGATCTGCACACATCATCCGAAAATACATCACACAGTCCTAGACACTTGGGAAGTGTTTGACTTGTGATTTTGTGATACGAAATCCAGCATATCTATCTTGTTTGTGCCTGTGGTACAGGTGGGAGAGCAAGCCAGTGCAATTAACTACAATGAATCACTCTGACTAGGAGGTCATGAGTTCGAGCCCCGCTCGGAGCCTATGTTTGTTTGTCTTTGCTCTATGTTAAAAGGCATTGAATGTTTGCCTATATGTGTAATGTGATCCGCCCTGAGTCCCCTTCGGGGTGAGAAGGGCGGAATATAAATGCTGTAAATAAATAATAAATAAACAACCATCACAACAACAACAACAACAGCTTCTTAGATGAAGAAAGAGGAGTGCCTGGAGAATCATCCACAGCCAGGATTTAAATTGCCAAGTTAGTAAGGCCAATTAAGCTAATTTACTGCCAGCTATAAATTAGCTCAATAAACTTCATACTGGTGTGGGGAACTTCTCAATAACCTTTTATGTCTCTCTGACTTTTGCCTTGAATTTGGACTGGTCTCTCTGACAGTTCCCTTCTTAGTTTTTGATTCTTTTCAGGACTGTTCAATTCATTTGACTTCATTTGACTTTGAACTGTCTGAATCACACTTCTCCTTTACTTGCTATCAGCTTGACACTGGAATGGCTTTTCCCTGGTCCCAAAGCTGTAGCCTGGAGGTGCATAAAACTGGGCAAGCAAATACAACAAAAGTATGAGCTCTAAATGAAAATTTCAAGGTATCACTCTCTGCAATGCTAGAAATTTGGAGGCTGTCGAAAAAGTCCATGTGTGGATATGTCTCATCTGAGGGGTTTCACCATTATTTGGCACCCTCCTGTAGATACACTCCAGAGCTTATGCATATACATATATCTATCAAGCACTGGCAGAGCATAATGCTTCACTGGTGCAAATTCCCAGGACTGCAAGGAGAGGGGAATAAATATGGGTAAATTATTTTTCTTAAAATTTTGTATTTTGCAATGTTTGGGATTTCTTGAGCATGCTAGTACCCCTTCTTATTTTTCAGCAGCCCTGTTTTGACATATTCTTGTCATTACTGCTCAGATGAGTTCCCTTCGACAGGGAGATATATTTTTGTTTTTGTCTTTGGACAATGAATATCTTGCCCTCTAGTGGTTCTTCTTTGTCTAGAGTCTTTATTTCACAAAATCGATTTCCCACTGAAATGTTGTTACATTTATGTACATCTCATTGATTCAGTCTATACTAATTGTGAGAAGCAGTCAAGAATAAGCTGTAGTATTTTCTGCTGATTTTCTTGAATACATTCATCACATTTAAGATTTTGGGTCAATACAAATGTTGTGATCTCACATTGCAAGTTTTTTAAATAGATAAATGTGTAAAGTATCAAATTATAATTTAGAATATCAAACTGGTGGTAGAGATGTGGTGTATCCTCAATGCTACTGCATCTTTTGTAAAAGATAAATCATTGTGGTGTTAAGTCTACCCTCCCCAGCCTGGGATTCTAAATTAAATGAAGAATTAAGATTTCAAAAGAAATGTGTAACACATAAAATAAGTGAATATGTATTTTCACAGAACTCGTAACATTGTAAGACATTTTAAGAGAAGCGACTCTTTTCTTTTGAAATATCTTGTATGCTATTTATGGATTTTGAAAACAAATTTCTATGAAACCAGTGACACCCAGTGGCCAGCAAGAGAAATACCAAGCTCTGTCTACAGAATCTGTAAAGATACTTTTAAATCTGCAGAACCTTCTCGCTATAAATGAGATGGTTTCATGGGCAGCTTCAAATATTATCATGCCAATTATTCTGGTCTAATAGCTGCTCATTATATTATCTAAAAAATTTCACCTCTGTCCTTTAAGTCTTTTCTTTTTCTTTTCTGGCAGCAACAAATGGCATGTGCACATTGAAGTGCTTTTCAGGGGTTGAATTTTTGTAAGCAAAACTAAAATCTGTGTGTATCACTCTGAACTCTCACCCACTTGTTTGTCTTTGTCTCAAAACTGCTTTGAGCCTCCTTGTGGAGGGAAAAAGTGGGGTATAAATAAACACAACAACAACAATAACAACAACTCAGCTCAAAGAGCAGGGGTCGCCATTCACAGAACGGCGACTAACAGCTGTCATGTCACCATGGTGGTAAATTCCGTTTTAAATGAGCTATCCAAGTTGCTGAACCCTGTTTCCAAACACATTCAGAAACATGGATAGCTCCTTAACCTAGTAGTAGATTTACCATCCTATTTACATAAGACTCATCAGCTGCCACCAATTGTAGAGAGACTGTAGCTTGCATAGAATGCTGAGACAAAATGAAAGAGCAGAAACAATCCTATTTGCCTTCTCCTGATTTAAAAAGAAAATGAATTCCAAAAAATCATACATAGCAATACATTTATTGAGCCAACCAAAACGGCACAAAATTTTGTTCTGGCCTTCAAAGCAAGACTAGGTTTTTAAACAAACATGTTTAAATAATTGAAAGGATGTCATATTGAGGAGCAAGCAAGCTTTCTTTCTTGTGCTCTAGAAACTAAGACATTGAGGCAAAGGATTCAAACTACAAGAATTGAGGCTCCTTTTAAAGATTAGGAAAAACCTCCTGACAGGACAAGCTGTCCTAGTGGAGTACACTACCTGGAAGTATCATAATGTCTTCTGCTTTGGAGGTTTTTAAAACAGAGATCATCTGCTGGGAGCACTTTGATTATGCTTTTCCTACATGGCAGGGGGCTGGACTACATAGTTCTTGAGGTGTGTTCCAAGTCTATGATTCTATGATTTGGTGATTCTATGAAAACATTAAGGGAGAAGTTAAGCATAATCCTACATGTCGTTTTCAGATAGTATGTGTGGAAAAATACATAGATTACAACTAGGCACCAGTCCCAGTTGATCTGAGCTTGAAAAATGTAATAAAAATAAAGGAATAAAAGTTGACCCTCCTTTTCAGAGTCCAAAAAAACTCCTCTCCCATGAAACCTCGAGTTTGTTTCCATTTGTTGCTCTGGGTGGAAGAGACCAGTTAGTGATCCTGGTCTACTTTTACTCTACTTTCATGGTTGGATATGAATTCAGCTTTTGATCAGGCAAAATAAGCCAAGAGATTGTGCTCCCAGGCAGGGCTGGACCTATGTAATTTTCAAGTGTAAGCAAACAGTATTTTGCCCCC
Source organism: Anolis carolinensis (assembly GCF_035594765.1). Taxonomy (NCBI): domain Eukaryota; kingdom Metazoa; phylum Chordata; class Lepidosauria; order Squamata; family Anolidae; genus Anolis; species Anolis carolinensis. Next base: position 110,188,193 of record NC_085841.1, read on the forward strand.
CCCCCCCCAACCCAATCAGGTCCTAAGATGTATATATCAACTCTCAGTTACCAAGAGTAAAATAAATACAAATTAAAACTTTGGAAAACAACAGTCAATAGAAAGAAACACTAATGGAGGACAATTAACATTTTGAGAAAGCAGTGTATTTTTTGGATTGCTGTAGGTTTTTCAGTCTGTAGGTTTCCTCTCCAGTCTCCAGCAGATCTCCACCTCTGAGGATGCCTGCCATAGATGTGGGTGAAACAGCAGGAGAGAATGCCTCTGGAACATAGCCATACAGCCTGAAAAACCTACAGCAATCAGCCACATACAGCCAGGAATCCAGGTTAATTGATCAATGAAAACGGGGACCCCTCTATCCTGATTGCATGGAGGAGAGATCAAGTGCCCTTCCCTCCTCCCAATCTATGCTGATCCTTTACATGCAGCTTCCTACAAACTCCTGAGAACTCCAGCAAACTCCTTAATGCGGAACAAGGTTCTGCTATTGGTGCAACTCCCTCCCCTTCCAGGCTTCCAATTTGTCCCAGAATTTTCTGCATTCTCCCCCTTACAATACTCATTTGAAACTGCATAGAAATTTCAGTGTGGATAGATTACTATGCCTTTAATCCTCCTGTATTAAGAGCCCCACTATCCATCTGAACTTGCTCTAAACAAAGTGTCCTAAAAAAGGTTTTCCCCCATGTTAAACTCTTTGGAATTAATAATGGAAATCAGGCCCCTTCTACGTTGCCTTATGTCCCAGGATTTGATTCCAGATGATCTGATCTAAACTGGACTATATCAGTCTCCACTGCCATATAATCTGGGATAAAAAGATAATCTGGGATAAGATTCTAGGATATAGGGACAGTGTGGAAGGGGCATCGGGCTGGAACTACACTGCCCTATACCCCAGCATCTGATCCCAGATTATTTTATCCTGGATTATCTGGCAGTATAGATTTATATAATCCAGTTTAAAGCAGATAATCTGGAATCAGATCCTGGGGTATATCAGCAGTGTGGAAAGGGCCTCAGGCTGAATCTATGCCCTAATTCCCAGGATCTGATCCTAGATTATCTTCTTATACCAGATTATCTGGCAGTGTAGACTCATATAATCCAGTTCAGAGCAGATAACCTTGGGATATAGCAGCAGTGTAGAAGAGAAATCAGGCTGCATCTACGCTGTCCTATATCCCAGGATCTGATCTCAGATCATTTCCTTATCCCAGATTATCTGGTAGTGTGGACTCATATAATCCAGTTCAAAACAGATAGTGTAGGGAATCAAATCCTGGAATATAGGGGCAGTATGGAAGGGTCCTCATGATGAATCTACTCTGCCCTATATCCCAGTATCTGATTCCAGATTATCTGATTTAAACTGGATCATATGAGTCCCCACTGCGATATAATCTGGGATAAGAAGAAAAGTGATGGATCTGGACCAAGCTTGGCACACAGACCCAACATGGCCAGCTGTTTTGAGAAGGTTGATCCAAGACTTTTGGGAATTGTAGTTCACCCACATCCTTATACATTTTCTCATGGGAGCATTCATAAAAAACAAAAGACTGAGTTTTTTCCCCCCTAAGACATAGTGTAACATATGATATTACCTGCTGTAACTTCCAAAAAACAAACTATGCCCCTTTTAAATAACCTGGGAATTGCCAGGTACCCAAGCTAGTTCAAAAAGAAAACTGGGCATAAGAGGAGGAGAGGGCTGGTGTTAGGACCCCACAGACCTTGGCCGGGGGAAGAGGGAGACATGCAGACACACTCCAAGGTGTGAGGGAGTCAAAGGAGGGAAGCGGGAGGAACTGGGTGTCACTGCAGGAGCAAAGGCAAAGGAGGCAGCAGCAAGTGACCCATAGCACATCCTGCTTCTGTCTCTCTCGCCTGCCTTGCCTATGTGTGTGTGAGAGGGTTTTGTTCACTTGCGCCTCTCTGTTGGCACTGAACGGGGTGCCTCAGCAGTGCCCCTAGTGGACTTGTGCCAGCCGCAAATGTGTATCTCTCTTATTGGTTCAACCGCCCCTGCTCCCAGGTTTTTGTTGGGAACACAATTCATCAGAAAAAATGTCCAAGTTCAACTCCTCTTTGCCCAAGGTAGAGTCCAACTGACTGCTCAAGTAGGTTTCATAGTATTCTTTGTAAATCTTCCAATGTTTGAAAGAAAATTGAAAGAAACTGTAACACTCAAAAGATTCTTAATTATATTAATATTTCATCAGTTGCCACAGTCAAGAAACACACAACCCAACACTATTGCCATGAATAACAATAAATAATGAATAATAAACCTGTATTTTAACATACTGAAAATCACTTTCATTACATTTTAGTACAAGTTGTTGCAAGCTGTTCTGAATCTGATTAGATCAGCCAAAGCTATTCCTGTATATTTTAGAAATCTTTGTTTTTACTCAAACAGGCTAAAACAGCTACCTTCTCAAAGTGGTACTTTCTCTATCTTATGTCTTGTGGAGATTGTATCTGAAAATATGGTAAACATTTGATTGCTAAATAGCTAATATTCTCATTTACAAAATGATTATGCAGGCACATCAAATATTGGCGATTTTAAATCTGAGAGTGCTGTAGTGTTTTGAGTCTTGGTCTATGAATTTAGATATCAAGGCTTGAATCTCTACTTGGCAATGGTAACCTACTGGGTGATCTTGGCCAAATTACAATTTCTCAGCCTCAGAGGAAGGCAATGGCAAAGCTAGGAACTAGGGATCCTTGTAATGGGTTTTTGAACTGAAGTAGAAAGCAAGCCAGGACCAAAAGAGAGCCAGAAGTCTGAGCCAAAAAACACACCAGGACCAGAGTTTATATTATTAATAACGAACTAAAGAGCAAACCAGGGCTAGAGATGGAAAAACATCCAAAATCTTGAAAAATGGATTGTAAAAAAACAAAAAACGCATGTTTTTTCAAGTGTCAAAAAACTATGACCCATCATCATCATCACCATCATCCTGCACTAATGAGAATCAGTCAAAATATCTTTGCGTCTTATTCTGCAAAAGTTCACACATAGTTATTTTACACATAAACTGCATTTTCTGCGCAGAAAACAGTTTTTACTACTGCACAAATTTTACACATAGCAGATTTGTACAGAAAACAGCAATCTTTGAACAGGAAACCACTGTTTTCTGTGCAGGAAATACTGTTTTCTACACAGAAAATGTAGTTTTATGTGCAAATTGACCCTGTGATAATTTTATATGGGATAATTCCTGAATTGCAAGCAAACTTCAAAGATGTGTGGTTTTTGAAACTTTCTTATAAGTTTTAGTAATTATTAATATTACTCATTTCTTCTTTTGGAGAGGAAAATTAGTTAAAATTTCATTCCTAACTAGGACAGAAGCACTGATCACACATGAATGCACCAGATATCACAATCGTCTTGCTGCTCTAGTTGTAGTCAAGCAGCAAACTGATTGGTAGTCCTGTTTATTTTATACCTGGATAAAATAAGAGGGAGAACAGCTTTATGAGGGTGTGACTGGAGTCATCTGCTTAATACTATAGATCAGGCATGGGCAACCTTCAGCCCTCCAGGTGTTTTGGTCTTCAACTTCCACAATTTTAACAGGCAGTAAATCAGCTTGGATTTCTGGGAGTTGAATTCCAAAACACCTGGAGGGCCAAAGTTTGCCCATGCCAGCTATAGCTAGATCACCCCAGCCAATTGTTATCTAGAAGGATAACCCAAGACTCCCCCCCCCCCCGAAGCCACTGTACTTTACAAGAGAGAGAATTCCCCAGGCTATCCACAAAGGTAGGCTCTTTCACAATCTCTCAAGTTGTCAGACCTAAGCATTACCTTTTGCCAAAAGGGAGGCAAGGTGTACACTGAACTCTAATATTGTTGTCGTTCCCCCCCCCCACACACACACACACCAGCTCAGGATGTCCTATTTATAGACAATAACCTAGTCAATCAAATATAATATGAGATAGAAAACCTTGGAAAAAATTCCTGTCTGTCACCGATACTGCACCAAGGGTGGGTTAAAATCCAAAGCTGAAAGAGACAAGTTGAATTAGTCCTCTGGCACATCACATGATGTTTTTATATCTATCCATGGAGGCCATCAAAGAGCATCCTCACCCACAGCACGTTCACTGTGTAGTCTTCGGTGTGAATTCTGTCAGCAACATCTCCATATAGGTTCAGTAGTTTGATATCTCCTTCAGATGAAAACCCCCCATGGGCTCTCTGTTTTCCATGATGTGGAAGCCAACAGCTGTCACTGGTGGAGAAGGCAGCAAGGATGTCCAGCTGATCATTCTTACATCTTGGAGGAAAGAGCCGAATGTTGTAGCCAGTCTGCCTGGTACCTCCTAAACTAGTCTACTTCTCTCAGGGGCAGTGAACAATGCTGATTTATCACCAGTGTTACAAAAATATCCAACTGCCTGTCTGGCTGGTTTTTGTCAATTGCAAAATCTTGTCAATTGCATCTTGTCAATTGCAAAATCTTGGACTGGCCCTGCTTGCCTTCTATCAACACAATCTTGTGTCCTACCAACTATGTATGGCAGGCCATCCTATCATGACTAATCTTTGATATTTGCTACAAACCAGGCACTGGGATATTTTTAGACAAAAAGACATCGCTGGTGGGAAACATTCAATGGGGTGAAGTGTCACAAACAGATCTAGGCTCCTAGTTATGTGCAAACACAACTTCAAGATTGGAAAGGTATTCTGTTTTACAGTCTAGGAAGAATGAAACTGTAAATCAAAACTGAAAAGTTGATGTTCCTATTTTTTCTTTAATGCTATCTCAGTATCTTCTAAGCTTTTATCAGGAATGAGCGGTAACAGTGTTTTGTGCTGCACTGAACACTTGGGACAGTAAAACAGATCAATCAAGCTATGCTGAAATGCATTCCATTGCCCAATGATTAATGCTAAAGCATGTTTTGAATACTAAAATCCCTTACTTTATGGTCTTTTAAAGTGCAGTTTGAATGTAATTAAATTAGTTCAGGAATTGAAACCTTAGGGAATAGAACAGATTAAATGTGGCATTATTTTAGTTTGCTTTTCTTTCCCAAGTTAAGTTAGAGCTTCGTTAAAGCATCCCATAGGAAGTCCTGTATAGGATCCAGTATCCTCAATCATATTACTGCATAAGGCATTCAGAGAACGTCTCACGTATGAAGGATTAAACACTTGAATGGTGAAGCAGACCTCCTTAAAACATCCATATTCCTACCCTTGATCTCAAAACAGGTCTTCTACATATTTACAGAGGTTAGAAAAGTTGCTTTCCGGACTTCAGCTCCCAGAATTCTCCACCCAGCAGGACTCCACCTGGGCATTCTAAATCATGAAGTCTTCCACCAAGGTCATCAGCATATATAAAGTTTTTGAGAGTGGTGGCTGTGGCTGATTATTAGTCAAGATGCTAAACCAGATTGGTGCAAGAACGTTGCCTTGAGGTAAACTATTATTTTGTCTCCTCCATCTACTTTTCCTGCTTTAAAACTCCACATAGAAGCTGTGGTTTTCTAGAAGAGTCTGGATAGTTTTTGTAAAATCATAGTCCTGGGTAATATGGTAGACTTTATGCAGAATTTTTGTATGTCGCACTGTGTCATAGGCTGTCATAAGGTCCACAAAAACTGCTCCTGTAATGCCTGTTTTAACTCACCTTACTCACACTCAGTTATTTTCTTTTTCATGCTGCTGGGATGGAAAAATAATTTATTTCCAGTTTTCTTTTAAGTCAATTGTGTATGTATATTTTAGGTTTTTTTGTCCATAGCCCTCCTCAATATGCTCAGTCAGATTAAGTATTTGAGCTGTACAGTTTTTCCCTGGTCTGAAACCTGTTTGTTGTACAATAAGCTGGGGTTCAATAACAGGTGCTAATCGATTTAGCAGTATCTTCTCATAAACTTTATATAGACAATGTAAGAGAGAGATTGGTTAGTAATTCCTGGCATTGGAGGCGTCTTTATCAGATTTTAAAATGGCAATGATCTTACTCCATAGTCTGGAAATCTGCTTGTGTGCCAAGTATTGTTTGTAAAATTACAAAAGCCAGTTTTCAGCTTTGAGGCCCAAGTGTTTGAATTGCTCCATCATTAAGCCATCTAGGCCAGGTACTTTACCAGTTTTACATTGTGATGCTTAATGGCTTCCTCGGTGGATTGTCACCTTGACGTGGTGAGGGGGCTTGCGCGTTCCGATGAACCTGTGGGCACAACCACTGGAGTCATGCACTCCCAGAAGTGGCCGCAGGGGAGGTTCCAGACCAAGCACAATCCGAAGACCCAAAGACCTCAACGGCGGAGTAGGTGGAGGATAACATGGTACATGTTACAACGGCTGTGAAGGCGGAAAAAGGCTGCAACAGACTGAGAAGCCGCTCTCGTTGTGTTAATCACACCACTGCTGGAACCTCACTCTGTGAAGACTGTGTTGACCGGCCGTGCACCAACCTCCACACATTAAAAAAAATCACGCACAGGCGTCTTCCAACAAAAATAAAAACAAACCTACAAAAGTCCCATGGCGATCAGCGAGTGGCGATGGGGGCAGGACTGTGAAAGCCCCTAGTCACAGACTGGCACATGGGCGGTGGATATGGACTCAGTCGTTCTACCTCAAGGACCGAGGCAGTTGAGTAGTCTGGCAGCTGTATCCATGACTGAGCAGCCCTTTTTAGGATCCGCTCTGCTCACCCCACATGGGGAAGGGGCTAGAAAAGGTGCCCTAAACATAGTCTGCCTCTCCTACCCTGACTGGACTGCCACGTCCAGAGGGGTCACCACTCTGTGGCCAAAAAAGAGAAATGAACTTTGGAACATGGAATGTACGGACACTGTTGGATAACACTGACAGTGAACGCCCCGAACGCAGGACTGCTATCATTGCAAGGGAGCTAGGACGCTTTAAGATCGACATAGCAGCCCTTCAGGAGACCCAGAGAGCAGGAGAGGGACAGCTGAAGGAAGAAAAAGGAGGCTACACCTTTTTCTGGAAGGGACTCCCTGAAGAAGAGCGAAGAATACACGGAGTTGGCTTTGCTATCAGAAATGACCTGGTGAAGCACCTGACTGAAGCACCCACTGGCATCAATGAACGACTTTCAACCCTCCGAATTAACCTTGCCAAAAACCAACAGGCAACCATCATATGCGCCTATGCACCAACTCTAGATGCTGACGAAGACATCAAGGAAAATTTTTACTGTCAGCTGGACACCATCCTATCGGAGATACCTAAGGAGGACAAAATCATCCTCCTGGGGGACTTTAATGCAAGAGTCGGAAGGGACTCCGACCTGTGGCCAGGGATCATAGGAAAAGACGGGGTCGGAAACAGCAACTTGAATGGCATCTTGCTTCTCACCAAATGTGGAGAGCACAACCTTATCATCACCAACACACTCTTCCGCCAGAAAAACAAGCTCAAGACATCATGGAAGCACCCTCGGTTAAAGCATTGGCACCTCTTGGACTATGTTATTACACGTGCCAGAGACTGCTGTGATGTGCTTCTCACAAGAGCCAAGACAGGTGCTGATGACTGCTGGACAGACCACAGGTTAATCCGATCCACGATGGCTATCAAGATCGTCCCCAAACGCAGACTCCAAGGAAGGAAAACAAGGCGCAAAATAAACACACAAGCCCTCCAGGAGCCCTCCAAATGAGCCCCTCTCCAAACAACACTCAAGGATCACCTACCCACAGAACACCCCGAAAATGTTGAGGAACATTGGAACAAACTGAAGACCTCCATCATCACAGCCTGCGAAGAAAACATTGGATACCAAACTAAGAAACATCAAGACTGGTTTGACGATAACGACCAAGAGATCCAACAGCTAATTGATAACAAAAGGAAAGCCTTCCAAACATGGCAGAGAGACACCAACTGTGCTGCCAAGAAAAAGATCTATGCCAGTGCAAAAGCTGAGGTCTAAAGCAGGACCAGAGAACTCAAGAACATCTGGTGGACAAAGAAGGCTGAAGAAATCCAACACCTTGCAGATACCCATGACGCTCAGGGATTTTTCAAAGCCACAAAGATCATTTACGGACCAAGAAACCATGGCATACAGCCATGGAACCAAAATTCTGAAGGACAAAACATCAATTGCACTACGTTGGAAAGAGCACTACCAGAACCTGCTGAATCGCAGCTCCAATGTGGCCGAAGAGACCCTCTCACAAATCCCGCAACAACAAACCAGGGATGAGCTTGCAGCACTGCCTAGTTTGGAAGAAGTCAGCAATGCCATCAGCCAACAAAAAAACAACAAAGCCAGCGGAACTGATGGGATACCTGCTGAAATCTTCAAAGAGGGTGGACCTGAGCTGATACAACAACTCCACCAGCTCATTGAAAAGTCGTGGTCGACTGAGAAAATCCCAGCAGACTTCAAGGATGCCACCATCATCACCCTTTTCAAGAAAGGGGACAGAACAGACTGCGGGAACTATCGTGGTATCTCCCTTCTAACCTCCGCCGGGAAAATCCTCACAAGAATCCTTGCAAACCGCCTTCTCCCTGTTTCAGAAGACACCCTCCCAAAATCCCAGAATGGCTTCCGCCCGTCCAGAGGAACAGTGGACATGATCTTCACTGCATGACAGCTCCAAGAAAAATGCAGGGAACAAAACCAACCTCTGTACATGGCATTCATTGACCTTGCAACGGCATTTGACACAGTGAATCGCAGTGCTCTCTGGACCATCCTCCAAAAAATCGGGTGCCCTGACAAATTTGTGAACATTCTGCGGCTCCCCCATGATGACATGATGGCAACAGTCTTGGACAGCAATGGCTCCCAAAGTGACCCATTTAAGGTGGAATCAGGTGTCAAGCAGGGATGTGTTATTGCCCCTACCTTATTTTCCATCTTCATCGCTATGATACTTCACCTTGTTGATGGGAAGCTTCCCACCGGAGTGGAAATCATCTATCGGACAGATGGCAAGCTATTTAACCTCAGCAGACTGAAAGCCAAAACCAAGGTCACTACAACATCTAATATAGAACTCCAATATGCTGCTGACAATGTAGTCTGTGCGCATTCAGAAGAAGACCTACAAGCCACTCTAAACACCTTTGCAGAAGCATACGAGAAGCTCGGCCTCTCACTGAACATCGAGAAAACCAAAGTGCTCTTCCAACAGGCACCAGCTAACCCCTCTGCAATGCCAGGAATACAGCTTAACCGTTAGAAAATGTTGACCATTTCCGCTACCTTGGCAGCCACCTCTCCACAAAAGTTAACATCGACACTGAAATACAACACCGCCTGAGCTCTGCGAGTGCAGCATTTTTCCGTATGAAGCAGAGAGTGTTTGATGACCGGGACATCTGTAGAGATACCAAGGTGCTTGTTTATAAAGCCATTGTCCTCCCAACCCTGCTCTGCGCCTGTGAAATGTGGATGGTCTACAGACATCACACCAATCTCCTGGAGCGTTTCCATCAGCGTTGCCTCAGGAATATCCTGCAAATCTCTTGGGAAGACAGGCGGACAAATGTCAGCGTGCTGGAAGAAACAAAGACCACCAGCATTGAAGCTATGCTCCTACGCCATCAACTTCGCTGGACTGGCCACGTTGTCCGAATGCCCGATCACCGTCTCCCAAAGCAGTTACTCTACTCTGAACTCAAGAATGGGAAACGGAATGTTGGTGGGCAGGAAAAGAGATTTAAAGATGGGCTCAAAGCCAACCTTAAAAACTGTGGCATAGACACTGAGAACTGGGAAGCCCTGGCCCTTGAGCGCTCTAATTGGAGGTCAGCTGTGACCAGCAGTGCTGCGGAGTTTGAAGAGGCACGAACGGAGGACTTAAGGGAGAAACGTGCCAAGAGGAAGGAGCGTCAAGCTAACCCCGACCGGGACCGCCTTCCACCTGGAAACCGATGTCCTCACTGTGGGAGAATATGTGGGTCAAGAATAGGTCTCTTCAGCCACCTAAGAACCCACCCCCAAGACACCAGAGATGGAAGACAATCGTCCTCGAACTACGAGGGATCACCTAAGTAAGTAAGTAAGTAAGTAAGTAAGTAAGCAAGTAAGTAATGGCTTCTCTGAGTTCTTTCAGGTTTAGGGGAGATGACAACCTGTGGGTTTCAAGTTCTGGTGTCCTGTTGATTTTCACCTTTATTCTGCTACAGTTGGTTTTTCCATTCTGAATTAGCTGGTCTGGTGTTGTCCACAGTTGACTATGGGGTCACTATCCAGGAGTCTCAGCAATTCCATTTAATCAACCAGTCTATTCTGATTGGAAATAATAACTCAATAGGTTTCATTTTGAAATGCTAAATAGTTATTAAATGCTATTCCAGATATGAGAAAACTAATTTGAGAATTAGCGCTGCAAGGTAAATTGGATAGGAACTTCAGAGACACAGTGATTGTCAACAATTTGGGACTTCTAATGTTCACAGTGTATTCACAAATGTTGAAGATGAGCTTTCAGCTTTGCTTTTGGTGATATATTGGTCCCTGGTACAATCTTCCCAACTACTGGCATGCTATTTGAGCAGAACAAAACTCCATTATCTAGATTTCTCCCTCATGTTGCATAGTGAGCAATGCACTAGACTTTACAGCTATGTAGACTTTTTCTCATTAGCGTTCATGGGATTTCTATCAGTCAAAATAATTTGATGTGCTTTTAATATAGTTGCAAAAGCACAGGGTCTTTCATACTGTGGAAACAGAGAGTAAATAATTTCTAATATTTTGTTATAATAACATTTCTCTATAACAGCTTTGTAGAGATTTGTGCGGATTTGTTTTCTTGAGTTTAGCCACAGGATAATTAGGATTAGTTTTGGCTGAAGAAACAAGGGGAAAATGCAATTTAATTTAAGAATTTTATGTCAACTGGCAGCTCCATGTAGAAAAGCATGGTCATTTGAAATACAAGGAGATGTCGGACACAAATCCTCATCTCACTTATTGCCCACCGTTCTTAGTAAAATCATTCCAAAGTAAAGACATTTAAAGGTTGCCCCCTTGGGGAACTTTGTCTCTGATAGTCTTACATCAGCCAATTAGAAATGATGTTATAACAATGTTAAAATATCTACCTTTTTCTATTATGTACTATTTTTAGCAGTGTGGGATTTCACTGAAACCCTATAGTTTATTAAATAAAAAACATTTTATTTATGAATAGAAGAAAAATATGGGTAAAAGAATATTTGAAAATATTAGACAAATAGTAAAAAAAACAGTGTCAGGATAAGGAGGATCCTAGGTTATTGGCAATCTTCAACATGATCTATGCAAAACATGCTGTTTCTGCGCAAAAACCTAAATATGAATTTTGCTCACAATACACTAACAAACACTGTCATGAGGTCATTGAATCTAAAATTACCAATGTATATCACTGCTAGGTATATTATAAAAACTGATCATCTTTTTATTGGAATAGCTCCTATACATAAGATAAACCCAGAGTTGTAAGACATAAATGAACTCCTTCCAGATTTCTTGATTTGCTTTCTCATAATGAGTTTATAATACAGGTAAAGTTGCATTTAAATTATTATAGCTACATTCATAGTTACAAGAACCACAGGTAGTTCCTTTGCACTATAAATTAACTTTAGTTTATACTTTAAATCCTACATGCTGTGGGCCTGTAGTACAAACATGTGGAGGTATGGCCGAAAAGCAATGAGACTGATTTTCTTTTGGCCATGAATTTGATTCAGTGTCTAAATTAAGGTTATCTACTTCAAAGCAGTTTGCTTGGACAGCTACACAGTGATGGAGGCATAGTTTCCATTGTTCATAGCAGTGCTGGAAGGCCTTTCCTGAAATGTTTTTCAGCTCATCAATTATACCCTTCTGGATATTATCTAAAGTACTAAAATGGTGCCCTTTCAGGTGGTTGTTTAGCTGAGGGAATAAAACAAGTCACAGGGACTTAGATCCAGAGAATAGGGTGTTGGGGGACCGCAGGAATGTTTTTTTTCTGCCAAAAATTCACTGATGGAGACTGCTGTGTGAAATGGGACATTGTGGTGCAGCATCCAATGCCTGGTCTTGCATATGCCACCCTCTGCCTGAGCTTTTCAAGGACCCCCTCCCCAAAAAGGTTTGATTGACTCTTTGTCTTGGACATACACATTCTTTGTCAACAATTCCCTAACTGTAAAAAAAAAATGAGCATCAATTTTATTTTTAATTTGCTCATTCTTGCTTTCTTGGAGCAGTGTGCCACTCCCAACTTTGGGATTTAGTCTCCGGGTCATACTCAAAAATCCATGATTCAATGCCTGTGATGACACAACTGAAGAATTCTGGCTCCCTCTCAAGACAGTTCAGAAGATCAGCACATACATTCCTCCAATTGGCTTTCTGTTCAGCCATGAGGTTTCCTCTAGTTCACCTTATTGTTGCCTTCAGAAATCGCTGGTGGTTCCCATGTCAATTGGGTGGCAAATCCATTCTAGGTTTAAGGTGATTAAAATACTGGGAAGAAATGTCAGAAGTGTCACTGCTTTACTCTTCTCCTAGGTGGATTTCTCAGCCACTAGGGAAGTTTAAAAACAAATAATTGTGAATATTTTTTTACATTCCTATTATATAGTTGAAATAAGAATACAGCATTAATATAATATGTTGACTTCATCCAGTAGGGTCTTTCTTAATGTTTATAAAGGTTAATGTGCACTCAGTTTCAATGCAGCACAAAGTGAGCAAAGCAAAAGCCCCAGACTACCAAATATCAAAGCAAAGTTCTTGTTGTGAGATAAGAAATAATGCAATACTAAGATTAGAACAACAGAGGTCACTGTAGCTCCAGCATTCAAAACAGATCCCAAAAGCATTCCAGCAGGCAAGCATACATATCTGATAGTCATTCAAAAGTATTTAAAGACACAAATGTATGACTTTTAAAGTGATACATTGTACATCAGAAACTTTTTTTTTTCATAATGGTTTTCATCTATTATTTTTTTCAAAGCAAAACCCTCCAGGTTAGTGGATACGAACACAGAAGATCAGTTGCTACTGTCGGCTGTGAAAAAGTAGAAATCTCAACATACTTCCTTCAGTATGTAGATTTCTGTCTTCCTATGGTCAGTATCAGATGGGAATGTAGTTAGCCTCACTGTATCATATGAGAACCACTTACACTAACAGACTTTTAAATCAGGCTGATTTGCACTCACATGTTCATCACTAATGATAATCACAATAGGCGATCACTTGTGGCCAAATATGATTGCCTTCCAGAGGTAGAGTCTTGATGGTGGATTCGTAAATGACTCTGAAGGCCTATTTTGGATTCACATGCAAATGTTAATATGTCATAACCACTGTATGCCTGCTGCCTGTGTGTTGTTACATGAAGACATGTTTTACAGTACAAATCATAATAGAAATTGATGAATGTCTGGATCAAGTCAACCACAGAGATGGTTGGTTCTGAGAAAAGGAAACGATTAGATCTAAGAGGAAGACTAGATATTGCGTCTTCTTCAGTCTAACACACTAATGTGTGAGGCCAACATTATTTCTTTGGCTGCAATCTTACGAATCCTACTTTGGGAACAATTCCCATCTGTGTCAGTGAGACTTGCCTCCTTGTTAGTTGAACTGTCTGTATTTTAGTCTTGGTGTGGGGGAACTTTAAATCATTTTAGCATAATATGTATATCTATACCTACTTCATTAATCTTAAAGTCGATAGTGATAGTATTTATCTGGGGAAGATGTTATCTAGTGTAGAGTGCTGACTCCATGTTAGTGGAGTTGAATCCAGTCTGGGTTTTAGTCCAAACATTAGAATCTGCAATTATTCAGCACCTTGTGTAACTACTTTAAAGTTCAGACTAGAAAACAAAGTGATTTTAACACATTGATGATATTAGAACTATCAGATGGGTTCATCATACAGGTTGCAGTGCTTTCCTATTTTAAAATGAGATTTATTTATTTGAAAAAATTGAGTCATTAGAAAATATGCTATTTATGTGTTTGCATCTGATATTACACTTCAATGCAACATGACTCTGAATCTTCTTTTCTTAAAAAATATTCAGAGTATCCAAAAATGCACACAACACATTCAGGATGGGAGGTGAAGAAAAGAGTGGAGGGGTTAAATTACTGTGATGAAGAAAAGAACAACTCTATTGTTACCTATTCCAGGAAGAACTGGTAGAGAAGAAGGCAGGACTAGTTCAATTGGATTGTTAAAGTGGTCTCGCAGGAGTTATGATTTCTATGTTTTCACATCTAAGAATATTTCCAGTATACAGCTGGCCTGAAAACAGTGCATGTGAAAGTCCCTTCCACACAGCCATATAACCCAGAATATCAAGGCAGATAATCCACAACATCTGCTTTGAACTGGATTATCTGAATCCACACTGCCATATAATTCAGTTCAATGTACATTTTATACAACTGTGTGGAAGGGGCCTTAGTAGATCATAAGCTGAACATAAATCAACAGTTTGATGTGATAGCTTTAAAAGCCAATGCAATTCTAGGCTGCATCAATAGGAGTATTGTGTCTAGATCAAAGGAAGCAATAATACCACTCTATTCTGCTTTGAGCAAACCTTACCTGAATTATTGTGTCCAGTCCTGAGTCCCACAATTCAAGAATGATCAAAGATTTGGAAGCTAAGCCCCATGAGAAATGGCTCAGGGAGCTGGGTATGTTTAGCCTGAAGAAGCAAAGGTTGAGAGGGGACACGGTAGCCATGTCTGTCATGTTGAGGAAGAGGAAAGCTTGTCTTCTGCTTTAGAGACTAGGAAATGGATCAATGGATTCAAATTGCAGGTAAAGAGAATCCACCTAAACATTAAGAAAAACTTCCTGACTATAAGAGTTGTTCAGCAATGGAAATATTGCTTCAGAGTGTGGTGGAGTCTCCTTCTCTGAAGACTTTTAAGCAGAGGCTGAATGGGAGTGCTTTGATTGTGTGTTCCTGCATTGCAGGGGGTTGGACTGGATGACCCTTGTAGTCTCTACCAATGTTCTTTCTATGCTGGCTGAAAATGATGAACGGTTTAATTCAGCACATCTGGAAGGAGCCAAATTGGGAAAGGTATATTCTAACTTGCTATCAGCAGCTCACTCAAGGCAAAATTTTGAGGCTGAACTTCTAGGACCCACTGAATAAAAGGGGTACTCATACACAATGCTGCCTGATTGAAGCAGTGTCCTCAAGATAGGGATGGAAACAATATTTTCTGTATTTCTTTTCTTCCTTGGAAAAAATGGCTTGCTGACATTTGGGAAACCCTTTGGGAAGAATAATAGAGCAGCAAGACTTTTGTGCAGTTCTAAATTGTTGCCGAGGATTTTTCTGCACAGAGAAAGATGCAACTTTTTGCCTCAAACCCACATTTTCTATATGGAAAATATGGGTTTGGGGCAAAAAAGTTGGATCTGTCAATATAGAAAATGTGTTTTATGTGCAGGGAACCTTTGTGTGTGCGCAGTAAATGTATCTTTGTGCTCCCTACATTATATGTTTTTCTGCACAAAAAGAGATCATCTGAACCATTCAGGAGACTTCAGGATGGAGAATATGTGTTGCACAAATATTGGGTTGAAAATTAATAATTGTTCATCTTTGCATGCAAGGACAAAATAAGCAAGGATTTGCATCACTACTGTGAGATCATCCAGAGTTTTTATCTAAAACCATTAAAATCACTGAAGTAAGGATCTAAAGTTACCCATGTATAAGACTACAAAGTATGCTATAAGCATGAGTTTGTTCATTGAATTAGAATAACCTGGTCCTCTTCTCTTTGAAGAGTTAATGGGTTTCAACAAATGCGCCTCACATTCCATGGTAAGCATGGACTAAATTTGTGGAAAGCTTAGGAAAGACCGTTCTAGTTCATGCAATTGTGGTAATGTTGCTTTCTCAAAAGTTTGACTGCTTAACTCTATGGGCATTCTTCTTTCTTATATATCACACCTTGACTGGAATTCTTTCATAGGCTATTTCTTCAAGAGAGCTTTTGTTTTGGTAGTAATGCTTTATGATTTTGTTTTTCTTGCTCTGTCCCAGAGTTTACGTAGACATGGGTACAAGCAGAAAGGGCCATCCATGCAAACAAATACTTGCATTCACCCACAGTAAGTGCTCAAATATATGGAGTGCAAGGAACACCATTTGACCTGCTCTGATTGGTGGAAAGAGACTTCCTTCACCAAAGTAGATAGGCTTTTCAGTATCTATTCTCACCCACACCCCATATATGTTTATGACAGTGAATGCACTTATATTTCCCATAGATATCTTGTGGACTCTAGAGGAAGTAGAATGCTAAACAGTATAGGATTTTATTTTTATTATGATAGCTCATAACACTTCTTGGATTCTTATGAAGCCCAAAATGAGAATATTGCAATCTGTTCAAGTACATTTTTAGGTGCAAATGAAAACAAGAAAGTCTGCATCAGTATGAGTGCATGTGATATGTGCATTTTTGTGTCACTGCAGATGAAAAGTTTTCTTCTAATACATTCTTCTGCCTATATTTCCATTGAGTCCCACTGTGCATAATTCTCTAAGTATGTCTATCCTACTCTCTAGATTTACCCCACTTGCATTTAATATGCCATAG
The DNA here is from genome assembly GCF_035594765.1 of Anolis carolinensis. Taxonomy (NCBI): domain Eukaryota; kingdom Metazoa; phylum Chordata; class Lepidosauria; order Squamata; family Anolidae; genus Anolis; species Anolis carolinensis. The sequence goes on from NC_085841.1 coordinate 110,204,812, forward strand.
CTTATGATCTTATCACTATATTTCTTGTGATTCCGCCAGTGTGTGATAGGAGAGATGTGAAGCCACAACTAACTCCATATGGTAGCAGAAAATCATGTAGCCTATCTGAACATTTGGGGCATCTGTAAATAAAGAGAACAAGAAGCTCTTGTTAAGATACTAGTTCAATTTTATTGCTTTTTTCTGGTCATTTCTGATCTGGTGATATGTGCATAACAGAACTAAGCATGTCATTTCTGTTCTCTGTCTAACAAACTCACAAGCTGGATAATATGTTTTACATTATCAGTAAAGCGATGAGCTCATAATGCTGTAGTCCAGTCACAAATATCAGAAACACTGGACTTGCTTATTAGAACCATGGATTACTTGTGGTCTATAACTTGGTTTAAATGGCCTCCCTGTGACAACACTCTCTGTGAACAAACTAGTGTACCACCTATATCTGTTCCTTATGAAGATAAATCTGGCTACAGTGACATATGCCTTGATTATATTAATGTAATGCACTCTACATGTGGTTACCTTCAAAAACTGTTCAGAGGCCTCAGTGGGAACAGACCAAACCTGGTCACAGAGATCTTATAACTCCCCTGTTAAAAATAGTGTTCCTGGTCTGTTTCTGGGCAGCATTCAAAGTGCTGGTCTTGATGCACAGCTTGGGTCCAGATTACAGTACAACTGCTGTATCTGTGGGGGATACATTCTCAGACTTTAGGTAGATATGTGAAACCATGGATAATAGAGCTTTATTGAAATGAAGGACTTCTAGCCAAAGAATACCATAGTTTTCTGCTGAAAGTGCCTAGAGAATATATTTTTTTATGAATAAATGAAATCATAGTCCTGTGGATACAGAGGTCAAATTGTATCTAAAGATCTCATTCCAAACATGTGTTTTAAGATCTTTGGGAAAGACTTTCTCTTAGTCCCACCACCATCAAAGACACATTTGGGAAGGACACAGAAGAGACCCTTCTCATTTGCTGATTCCAGGATGTGGAAATTCATTTCAAAAGAAGTCTGGTTGAAGCTGAAGTTGATGTGGTGTAGGATTGCTCAAAGATTTTCCTTTTGGTACTGACTGTAGCATAGGACCTACTTCTGAGTCTTTGAGTCTGTGGTGGCACTATACTGTTTATTTGAAACAGGCAGCTAAAGTTTTCCTGATCCATTTGGGCATTGAATGGTTTTAATTGTCATTGATTAAAATCATTCATTATCATTATTATTATTTTTAAAAACCCCAACTTGCCTATATAATATTTTGAATTTTGTAAATAGTTTGTAGGATTAAGGGCATTATTGAAAGACATAAAAAGTAATACCGAATTGTATAAATATACAGATAAACAACAATGTGTAGGCCAACCCAGGTTTTTCTGTGTTGGAGGGCTGAGTTCACAAAGTCAAGATGACATGTATTTCCATGACTGTGAATCTCCAAAGTGCAAATTATTTTCATATCAGCCTTGGAGTTAATCCCTGCTTTAGCATACCTACAGAATACTAATTATATACAGTAGAGTCTCACTTATCCAAGCTAAACGGGCTGGCAGAAGCTTGGATAAGCGAATAACTTGGATAATAAGGAGGGATTAAGGAAAAGCCTATTAAACATCAAATTAGGTTATGATTTTACAAATTAAGCACCAAAACATCATGTTAGACAACAAATTGGACAGAAAAGGTAGTTCAATATGCAGTAATGTTATGATGTAATTACTATATTTACGAATTTAGCACCAAAATATCATGATATATTGAAAACATTGACTACAAAAATGGCTTGGATTATCCAGAGGCTTGGATAAGCGAGGCTTGGATTAGTGAGACTCTACTGTAGTTATTTCCCTTCATCTTTACCATTTTCACTTCTGTATATAAAACACTTTTTGGTATTAATTTGCCAATGTTCTGTAGTTGTAGTGAGAGCCTCTGTTACCTCTATTTTCAATCCTAGAGATTTGAATCAATAATTCATAATTGTCAGCAGGTCTGCAACCTGTGACTTATTGTAACCCATAAATATCTTTGTGATGAATAGCTTTTCTTTTCCCTGACTTTCACTTTGTTTCTTGATACCCCCAAAATGTAATTGTAGGTCAAATATATGATGAGAAGTTTTGTGGGAAATTGATGTTCTATATGCAAGAGAAAATGTACTCCACTAACCACTGCAACAAGAAGAATAACAAAAAAGTTAAGTAAAAGCTAATTTGTTGTCTGGAGAATTGGCATCTACTTTTTCAGAGTATTTACATGGCTATTAACTAGAATACCAAAACATTGTTTTTTTTTTCTTTTAAAAAATAGCTCTAAGATTAAACTGCTGAAGCAGCCCTTATGTGCAGCAAGACAAGAGAAAAACTAGACAAGATTTCTTTTCCTACTTCTTAAACTACAATTCTTGGCTGGATCTTGTGCTAAATGCTCCATCCTGGGTACTGTATGTCACTATGTCTTTTTGCATGCACTCCATTCATTTTCAAATCTAGTTTTTTCTCATTAAGCCCATGAATTATGGGTTCTTCCCACCTACTGGAAAAAGGAAATTCTTCATTCCTTCATTCATGTTTAGGACTTATATACCAAGTTAATCTGCAATAGTAGGAGACAGTCATTAGGAAAAGAAGAAAGGCGTTTTTTGTTGGCTCTGTTTCTTTTCCACCTTCTTCTTTCTTCTCTTTACTTGGAAAAAGCCACAGATGGAGTGAATCTGCCCAGCAAAGGATTTATTTTCCTCTCCCCTTGCACTGTTGGAACAATAGTACAGATGGATGATCCTGCAACAGCATAGAGTCTACTGCTGTTACTGGAACATAAAGAAAATCTCTATTAGTCTACAATTGGGACCCTTGATCCTAGGGCCATTCAGCAAAGCATGGGATTAGACTTTTAGCTGCACAGATCTCCCTGCCTGCCAATTTATCAACTTCAACCATAAGACAGGATGCAGTAATCTAGAAGGGAGCATAGCAAAAGGAATTACAGATAAGACATTTCCTGGGATTCTCTGGCAGGGGAAGAAAATGGTCTTCTCCACAATATACAGATGATATGCCATTCTCCTTTCCCTACTTGAGAAGTTCCACCCTTTAACCTCAGAGGAACGTCTGTCTGTTATATTAAAATGCAATCTAGTGTTATTTGTGCTGCCATTCTTCCCATACCTAGAGTCAGAATAGGTTTTTGTATGCACACATTTATCCAGAGGTGGAAAGTTACTTTTAAAAATCATCACTTACAGTTAAAGAATTCCCCAAAGGGCTAATTACGGTTTTCTTCAACAATTCCTAAGGTAGACCTTGGCTTCTCCATTTCTCAAAAGTAACTGAATAAACTAAACCGAGTAAACATACATTATTTTAATCCTTCAGTTTCTTTGAAGCTTCATCTCCAACAGCACACAGCAAAAACATCACCAACAACATCAACATCACCAGAGAAGCTTGTGCTTCTTTAGTACACTTACAGATACTCCACCCTGGCTGTAGATTGCTCAATGCTGGCCAGGGGGTTTGACTATTACTGTTTGTTGGCCCTGATCCTGACACTTACTTGTCATTTAAGAAATGATATAATGTAAAAATTCTGACAGTATTCAGCCTATGTCACATATACAATAACTGTAGCCTTCGTAGTACTATAATTTTGAGTTAAGAATACATACACATAGACATATGAAACTCATAGTATGAACTGTGTTAAGCAGCAACATGCAATCAGTTAACATCTTCCAATTACTATATGGCTGGCTACCTGGAAGGCCTCTTTTCAGCTTTAGGAAAATATTCTAGTAAGCAGAACTCAAAATTCCACCCCAAATTCCATTTCACATAGAAGTAGGCAAGTACTCTTCATCCCATAACAATTTTCCTTCCATATATTCATTATATGCAGTTACTGCATTTTGATCTCAGATTGCTCTCTGGACTTCTCCTAGGCTATTGCTTTTTTGCCACCTGTCTATGAAATACCTGGAAATTCTGTACCACTTGTTATACCATGTCCAGCTTCTCCAAACTGATGATGGGATTTAGAACTAAAGATTATCAATGGATGTTAACTATTTTGCGACTCTTTGGTTGATCATGATAAATGTATTACCCAGTTATGGTTTTTGTTGTTTTGTAATGTGCCTTGGGAAGCACTATATTTAGTTATTTAGGTAGCATTTACATCCAGACAAATATTATTTTCTACTGTCTGAGGAGGAACTTTTAGGATGTACAGGTCCTCAGACATATTTAGAAATCTTGTGTACTTTGTGAAGAAGGGGAGGGCACCAAGATGAAGGACAGTACTGTATGAGGCTTGTAAACCCCCTCGGAGGCTCCTATCTATGAATGAAAAATCTTTCCATAGTACAGCATTCCTTTAAACTTACTGCAAACCAATCTTCAAGGTATGTTGAAGCAGTACTTTATAAAAATGGTCAAATCTTGTTTTAAGGCTTTGGGATTTATGTGCAAACAGTTTTCCAAGTGATTTCAGACCTGTGGTAATTTGAACCCACTTCTGTTGTGACTTTGGGGCCAGTGACATGGGAATGTTGTGGGTTTTCCTTCTCTTACTGCAAAGTCAAAAGCTAACCTTTTCTCCTCAATAATCCCTGATCACTTTCTTTTTTTAAAAAATCAAGGAACATCACAGTTCTGTAGTTGCAACAAGGTGCTGATATGCATTTTCCCTCTTGTACTGTTCCATAATCTGGGTGAGGGCAACAAGGAGGAGCTAGAGAGAGAAGGGTAGTTCATTTTACAGGGGGTGGAGGTGAAGGAAGAAAACCATTTTCCCAGTTTTTGCTGGTTATTCCCCCTCCTCACTTCCTATTTCATGGAACAGGGTTGTTTCCATGATGGGGACATGGGTGGGGGGAATAACAGGAAAACATGGGGAAATGGTTTTCCTCCTTCAACCCACCCTTCATTCATGTAAAATGGATTATCCTTCTCTAGCACCCCCTTGTGACCCCACCCAGATAATGGAACAGTACCCCCCTCCCCTTAATTAAATGTTTTCTTTTTCTTTTTTGCAAAGCCAGACCATTTTGCAGAACTTTGTACTCATGTATGGTTTTGCCTTGCTAAACAAGCTTTCATTGTCAAAACTACACCTCCCAGTTGCAGAATAAACACAATGGGGAAACCTTTTAATTGCAAAATGCCTATTTCTTTTTTTTATTATTATAAATTTAGCATTTGTATGAATGGTGCTTCACTACTTTAAAAATCCAGAGGTACGGAGGTGTGCAGCTCCAAACCTCTGAACTCTTGGGAGTTCCACATTTTCACATAACACCACACTGTACAACACAGTGTACATATTGGGAGGAGTTGTGGTACACTAAACCCACTTTGAGCTTTCTGAAAGTGTTTTCACTAGGCTTGATGTGATAAGAAGAGTAGATAGGCAGGCACACTCCCATCTCAAGAAATTTGCATTTGCGATAACAGAAACTTTTTTTAGGAACCTAGTCTGTTAATGTCCTTGTTGTTCAAGTATGTCAGCTATCTCATTCCCAGGGCATTCCTAATCCGACAGTTTGTCTTAACCCATCATATGCTTAATGGGAGATTAAACAAAGGGAGAAGACTTTCACAGGTGGAAAGGTGGTTTATTTTCTGCTGTATCTGGGGAACTTCTAGACTTTCTGTGAGGTGTGTCATTTCATTTAGCATCATAATTATGTCCTCCCTTCAACCCTCAGTTAAAGGTGCTAAAGGTTCTGCTGTCAATAGCAAAGATTATAAATCTGTTTTCCAATTTCTTTCACAATCTAATTGGGAGAGAAGGACCTTCATGTCCATCACCCGCAGTTTGGAAAGTGTCCTAAAGGATCTTGTGTTGAGATGTTCAGGCACTTAGCTCAGGGACTAAAGTATCTGTCTAATTCTCAGGTGACTGGGGAAACATGTTGTGGACATCATCTTGTGAAATTCCACATCAATCACTCCTACTATTGCCTTAGCAAATGACGTGATAAGCTTACCATCAATTAGCAGACAATCTATCTGATGCCTGTGTTGTTGACTCACTCAAAAACATAGCTGTGTTTGTCTGAAATATCAGAATGCAATAAGATTTTGTAGCACCTTGTGGCATTTTGGTAGGTATACTATCCAGTTGTGGATTTTTAAAGTTATATATTTCTCAAAGTATGCTATTAGAAACTAGGCTCCCATTAATGGTTTGGGACACTTCAGTGAAGCAGGGTGGATTAAACTTCCTTCATAGATGTCCATGTCACCATTTTTAAACTTACATTTCTCTGAATGCTATTTATTTTCCTTGATAAGTTTTAAGCTGCTCATTTGGATTCCTCAGTTTCAACACTGCTGCCAAAGAGTAAGTTCTATGATTTTAAAAAGTCTGAAATTTTAAATGACTGGCTTAATTTGATTTTCCCTCCCCTACTCACTGAAAGTTTCACAAAGTTTAACCAGGAACTTATGAGCATTGTTGAAATGAATCCATATAGAGAGAACAGATCTCTTGGGGCAAAGCAAGGTGTTGCTCTTTGTCTTACCAGCCTGCCACACTTTCTGAGTGCCAACACTTTTATCCATAGTTATGCGAGGCCAAGGACTGTAACATCAAAGAAATTGATGTCAACTCTTCGAACTGCTGCCTCACCTGTTCTGGCTCCCTGTAGAGTTGCTGTCACTTACTGGGCATCTGGTGGGGGACAATGTCCTTTCTTAGAATTTGCCAGACAGAGAAATGAACCAAAAGACTCATCACAAGAAGAAAGGTCTCATTTGAAAAGTGACCCCACTAGACTGTGGGTTTCATGAGAATGAAAGAAGTGACCTATATAGTTCAGTGGCTGGATGAGAAAATGGAAGACAGATGTCAAATTTAACTGGTCCTCAATGGTAGGAAAAACAGTAGAAGTTATACTTAACACCCTAGTAAGACATTGGCATGTCTTTCCCTGTATGCAGTTAGAGGGAGGAACTATGCCCTGTTCCATTTGTTTTTTCAGCTAATAGAAATCACAGATCGTTCAAAATGAGGTACTACATAGAAATCACCATAAACACAACATTTATTATTTATAAGATGTACACTTTAAAGTTTATCTATTGATCATTGTTTTGAATTCAGCAGGTCAAATGCACTACTATGCATGAAGTTTTATCAAGCATACCTACTCCAGAATTCATTTAGCTCATACATTACAATGCAATATTTTTCTTTTCCAAATCCTTCCTAAGTATTTTCTTTTAAAATGGTAGTAATCCCAGAGAGAAATTAAGTTTGTGAAAATTCAGAGTCAAATCTCACAATTTTATGACAACTGGATTATGTTAGGACTTCGCTTGTATGCTACTACAAACAAGTTGGAAGGCAGTTGGCCACAGGTCCTTAGTACTAACTTGTATCAAGGAAAATGTGTGTTCTTTTTACTGCAGATGAAAAGGTTTACTATTGGAGACACTTGCAGAGTATGGTTGCCACAGAATGTGTAGTGACTCCCTGTAATGCAGGATTATTTGTTGTGTATCAGGGATGGTCCAAAACAATTTTCTGTCTGATGTGGAGCAGTAAAGTCAAACTGCATAGTACCTAAAGACAGCCAAATAATTATGGAACACATACTTGCCATTCTTCCTCTTGGGCAGGAAAAGCAGACCAAACTTTCCTTACAAACTTTCTAGATGATAAGCAGGATGGAAGTTCCCATTTGTTTATGATGGTGTCAAAACTGCTACAATACCAGTCCTTTCACTTATACCAGTTGTCTTTAGAAGGAATTAGACTATTGGCTGAAATAGTGGTTTATATTCTAGATAGCAGAGATGATGTTGAAAGCTGTTAGTTAACTGTGAAGATGTGTAATGGACATGAATAAGAATGTCCTGATGTGCATTGGGCTCTACCAGAACATTTTTGTTGATGTTGTGATGTACATCAGGTCTTGTTGTGCATGAGGTTCCATTATGCATTGGTGCCAATGTGTATTGGACCCTTTCATGCTTTTAGTTTCATTGTGCATTGATCCTGATGCACAACAGTCACTTTGTTGCCTCCACTACACATTCAACATAATTGTTGAATGTTGTGAATCCGCTAGATTCTGTTTCCCAAAATGTAAGTCTAAGTTTGGGTCTCTTGAGGTACAATTTTCTGTTTTCAAAATAATCTTCTCTACAGTGAGATCATTGAGAGATCCAGAACGTTCCTCTCCCCAATCCTGGTTCCCACCCATAAGTGAGATGATCAGTCTTCCCATTCCTCTGTACAGTGTTCCCTCACTTATTGCTAAGGTTAGGTTCCAGGAGCACCCACAATAAGTGAAAATCCGCAAAGTAGGGACGCTATATTTATTTTAATATTTATACATTATTTTAGTAGTTATTCACTATTTTAAGTCTTTATCAACCAATTGTGTGGATAAATCACCTTCTTCTCGTCCCGTTGCCGCTTGGGCTCCTTTTCTCTCCCTTTGGCTTCTTCTTCCTCCCTTCCTTTGGCTGTAAATTGTAATTTTTTATGATTTATAATAGTCTTTTAGAGTTTATTGAAAAACCGCGAAACAGCAAATCCGCAAAAAGTGAACCGCGAAGTAGTGAGGGAACACTGTATTTGGGAAAAAAATTGAAGATTTTTTATACTACAATTCCCAGAATTCCCAGTTCTGGTTGCAAAACTGTATGGCAAAGTAGCATCTCCTAGCTCAGAGCTTGTATAGGTTGAAGAAGAGAATAATGGTAGCCATAACTAGTCTGTTAGTTGGCTTCATTTCAAAATAGACGTAAGCCCATCTAGCCATAGTCAAAGAATGTGCTTCAGGGCCAGCAAGTCATTGCCACGGCCTCCAACAAATATGCAAATTCCCAAAAATTTGATCCCTAGTTGTTGATCACTACAACAAAGGCTGTGCTTTAATATAAATGCAGTAAGGTCAGCATTATTCACTAGCTAATATGTATTTAATTTAATTCTCTGGCCAGAGTCGAATTGAATTTGTTATGCCCTTGTTAGCTCTGCCTTATTTATATTTGACCCAATTTGATTAACAGCATGCTTCTTTCAAATCTGGCACCCATACTGAGAAATGTCTTTGACATATTAAGCATTATGTCATTGCACAATTTACAGCCCAGCATACTAACAGGCGTGGAACCATCACCTCCTCATAGCAATATGAATAGGAAACCAAAGCAAGGGCTTGTTTTCTTTAATTATTGAATTGATATAAATTAGAATTAGCATAGTGGTTTGGAATGTAATTACATTGCCACACAATCATTTATTTTGTGTTAATTCACCATGTCCAATTTTCTTGCGTTAACCCCTACCCTGCACATTATGACCTGGCATTATGCAGTAGTAATAACAGATGTCTTTTCTCTCTTTTTCTTTTTGCATTTCCCCTTCTTTTTCTTTGTAATTACCTGTGCATAAGATTTGGGATGAGTGTGAGAGGGGGGTGATTATTTGTTCAACTTTATTAATAAGACTTCAGAATCTTGCTGCTAAAAAAAATTGCCTCAATTGGCAAACGTTTCTCATTTACTAAATGTATCTGTATTCAAATTTATTTTAATTAACTGAAGCCTGCTGTTTCCAAAAGAAATGGTAACAACTGAAATGAGGAATAAACAGGAATTCCAACAGAGATATTTCATGCAAAGAGTACTAGGAATATTGAATATAAATTGCCAAGCACATTGACGCAAACAGTATAAATGAATATCTGGGGAGAGAGAAAGGAAGAATTAAAACCACAGTGACTTTGCTTGAGGGTGAACTTTTAAACTTATTTAAACAAGTGGACATGTTGAGTGAAGCAGCTGGATTCTGTTTAACACTGTTGGTATTTCCTTCTGCCCTGTCAGTCTCCATTCTGACTCTAAGTCGGCTGAAGAGAGACCGAGTGGCTGAGAGAGGTGAGGCAAAAGTCCATAGAAGAGATGCAAGATTTGTGCCTATGGAGATCAGAAGCCTGAACAGCAAATATGCTGCAGATTTTTAAAAATTAATTCAAGTGAGCTTGGTGTAACTCTCTGTGTATTTGTATTCCGCATAAACAAATGGCACTAGAAAGACTAAAGGATGAATCGTAGAAGAACTAACTGCCTGCATTTAACTTTCAATTCCCATCTATTCTTGGAAGTCCTAGACAACTATATATAGGCTACAGGTATAATTCTTTGTCACAGATGTGTCACCATCTCTGTCAGGAGAATACAATTAAACTCCACTCAACTCACTGGCTTTTCATCTTGAGGGCTTATTTTCCTTTTATGAGTGGGTGGTGGGAATCAAGACATTAAAATGCACTCTTCTGTGACTGATCAAAACCCTCCTGTTTATCTTCTAACTGAAAGATGAACTACAATGACTTATTGCCAAATCCATCTTCTCCCCAACTTTGACTATGAAAGAAATGTGCTAGGTTTGAATTAGTGGCCATTCAACCCTCCCTTTCTTCCTAATCTTGAAATGGTCACCTTAACACAGGGGTGTCAAATTCATTTTCATCGAAGGCCACATCACCTTCATAGTTGCCTTCAAAGGACCATTGAATCCTTGCACAGGGAATTTGTGGATAACTATAATGTTTTAATGTAGTGATCAGTATTCTTTAATTTTTACCCAATTTTGGTCCCAGATGTTACTGAATGACAACTCCCATCACTTTTGATTATCCACCATGTGGACTGGGGATAATGGAAATTTCACTACAACAACTGTTGTAATTCTGAGATTGGGGAAAGGTTAAATGACATTTATAGCCAGACATCATATCCACAAGTCTTGTGTCTAAATTCAAACCTCACTGTTCTGACTAAACAGAACAAACTGCAGCTTTCCAGATTTGTTTATTTATTTACAGTATTTATATTCCGCCCTTCTCACCCCGAAGTGGACTCAGGGTGGATCACAATGCACATGTATATGGCAAACATTAAATGCCATTAGACAAACAACACACAGACAGACAGACACAGAGGCTATTTAACTTCCCAGCTTCTGGCTTTGTGAGGGTATGCTTGATTCTGGAGACAGGAGGAGCTGCTGCTTTATCATCCACTGTGACAACGAGTCTTTTTTTGATGGAGTACTTCCTCATCTGGTGTTGGAAAATTAACCTCCCTGCATAAGTGGTCCCTAAATTTTCCTTCTTGACAGATGCAACTGTCTTTTGGGTTGTTTAGGTCAACAACGAGCAGGGCTATTTTTTATTTTAATTGTCAGGTGCTCACGCTGACATGAGCTGGCCTCGAACTCGTGACCTCTTGGTCATAGAGATTTATTGCAACTGGCTACTAACCAGCCTGCACCATAATAATAACTCCATCAGCTCTTGTCATGATGTCTAACAATTAGGAATATGAGTTGTAGTCCAGCATCTGGAGGGCCACACAAAACGACATGGGAGAATAGATTCAGACGATGGGTTTAACAGATGACCAGAGCTAGGAAGTATTTATTTATTTATTTATTTATTACAATATTTATATCCCACCCTTCTCACCCAATAGGGGACTCAGGGTGGCTTACAATAAAACACATATATAAAATTGTACAATACATTGTGAATCAATTAAAAAGTTATTAAATTACATCAGACATTCATAAACACTCTTATAAAATACAGATAGGCATGTTCGAGTCTAAAAGACTGGGTCTGTCAATTGAGTTCCAGCGTACATAATAATAATTAGTGCTGCTAATTGTTATTCAAAAGCCTGGCCCCACAACCAAGTTTTAACTTTCCTATGGAAAGATAGGATTGAGGGAACCTGCCTGACTTCACTTGGGAGGGCGTTCCATAGGCAGGGAGCCACTACTGAAAAGGCCCTGTCTCTCATCCCCACCAGCCACACCTGTGAGGCTGACGGGTCCGCGAGCAGGGCCTCACCTGACGATCTTAAGCTTCGAGGTGGGTCATAACAGGGGATACGTTTGGACAGATAAGCTGGGCCGGAACCATTTAGAGCTTTATAGGCTAAAGCCAGCACCTTGAATTGTGCTCGGTAGCTAATCGGCAGCCAATGGAACTGGCGTAACAGAGGAGTGGTACGCTCCCTGTACACCGCTCCAGTTATTAACCTGGCAGCCTCCCATTGGACTAATTGAAGCTTCTTAACAATCTTCAAAGGCAGCCCCACGTAGAGTGCGTTGCAGTAGTCTAAACGGGATGTAACAAGAGCGTGGACCACCGTGGCCAAGTCCGGCTTCCCAAGGTACGGTCATAGCTGGCACACAAGTTTTAACTGTGCGAAGGCTCCCCTAGCCACCGCTGAGACCTGGGGTTCCAGGCTCAACAATGAGTCTAGGATCACCCCCAGACTGCGAACCTGCGCTTTCAAGGGGAGTGTGACCCCATCCAGCACAGGCTGTAACCCTATACCCTGTTCGGCCTTCCGACTGACCAAGAGGACCTCTGTCTTGTCTGGATTCAATTTCAATTTGTTGACCCTCATCCAGTCTGATACAGTGGCCAAGCACCAGTTCAGGACCTGAACAGCCTCCTTAGTGACAGATGGAAAGGAGTGACAGAGCTGGACATCATCTGCGTACAGATGATACCGGACCCCGAAACTCCTGATGATCTCTCCTAGTGCCTTCATGTAGATGTTAAACAACATGGGGGAGAATACAGAGCCCTGTGGGACCCACAGTCAACGGTTGTGGGGCCGAGCAGGCATTCCCCAATGACACCATCTGGGACCGACCCTCCAGGAATGAGTGGAACCACTGCAGAACAGTACCTCCAAGTCCCATTCCCACGAGGCGTCCCAGAAGGATACCATGATCGATGGTATCGAAGGCCACTGAGAGGTCCAGCAGAACCAGCAGGGACACACTCCCCCTGTCCAGTTCCTGGCAAAGATCATCGTACAGGTTAGAATTCTTCTATCTGAAAATCTGAAATCTAAAATGCTCTAAAATCCAAAATTGCTCACATGGAAGGCAGAGGTAGTAGCACTTTTGCTTTCTAATGGTTCAGTGTACACATTTGTTTCATGCACAAAGTATTTAAAATATTGTATATAATTTATATATGTGGTTTTCAAGCAACTGTTTCTAGATTGATGATAATAAATTGTACTTAGTGTTAATACTTAAGATGATTTAGAAGCTTTAGCTAGTACCAAACTTTTAAGACAGAACTGTGACTGAGGCCCCTTCTACACTGCCATATAATCCAAATTATCAAAACAGATAATCCACATTTATCTGCTTTGAACTGGATTATATGAGTCTACACTGCCATATAATCTAGTTCAAAGCAGATACTCTGGATTTTATCTGGCAGTGTATAAGGGGCCTGATATAATCAGTTGAAAACACATTATACTAGTTCTGCAGGGGCTCTGTGTGTTCATGGACAGACACACTAAAGAGAAGTTTAGGGTTTACAAAACCACGGTTTTCCATTCTTAGAGGTTTTGGGGCCAAGACTTGGATCGGGGGTCAGACCTTGTGTCAAAATGCCAAACAATGAGCAAACCCTTCCTGGTGCACTATTTTGGTACCAATCTATGAGCAGAGATTGTTTGTGTGTGTGTGTGTGGGGGGGGGGGGGGCTGGGGAGGGTTCAGTGGCCATGAGGGAAGAAAGGCACTGGAGAAAGAGCAACTAAGAACCATCAGATTTTGTTTGCTTTCTTTCAGTACTACTACAAGGTCCTGGAAAAAGCAGAATTGCTTAAGTAGTGCAGAAACAGGACTCTGGCTGAAATGTTGTGTGTTAGCCTTTGAAAGTGAACAGGGCTGGGATTTATTTTGTGATTGACCCCCCACCCCCACCCCAGGACTTTGTGAAAGATAGTTCAAAAATCAAGGCTTTATGTCCTATATTTCATATATTTATAGCAGAAGGTAACTGAGATATTTTACTGTTTGCTGTGATTCCCTGCACAAAAGATGTTTGACCTTTTAGCCTGAGGCAAGAGATAACAAATCTCTTAATCCTTTCCTGAACCAGTGACTCATAAACATTATTTCCTTGTGTAATGTCTTTTCCTATGAAAACCCCTTGTCTTTTCCCTTGGATTCTGGACTTTCCTATGAAACTTCATGAACTCATTCTGGACCTTTGGGTGGGTGGGAGTAGGCAATATGATTTCTGGTTCTATGAATGTATTCTATATATTTCTATATGTCTCCCTTCCCTTTATGCCTCATATATGAACTTTTAAAATAGGAAATGTCACCTTGGCATGAACCCCGCGTTTTGGCACATAATCACACACACTTAAAGGTCTCAATCAAGGCATTTTGCATGAACAATAAAGAATGGCTGTTCCCTTGAACATCGGAGCTTGGCCACTCAAGGTAGAGCGCCTTTGGACAGGATTACCACATTCCACTGGGGTAAAACCCTCCACCCTGGAAAGTGGAGATTACCCAAAACAGTCTCACTCCGTTGTCTACACACCTAGCTGATTCCACTGTCAAAAGTCTCACCCGTTTGTTTCAATATTCAGCCTTTAGGAAACCGGATTCTGGCATTTCTGCCAGACATAGATGTATATTCCCACTTCTGCAGAACAATGTTTGGTTGGCTTGAGAACCCCAGGGGATCTCACCAGCCATTATTATCCTCCATGAATCACTTAAACCCACTCAAAAACCATCCCCGGTTCATTGTTTCCCACCCGGCCCACCTCCCTGCTCCTGACTGGCTGAGCGGCCAAACTGCCTCCTCCTCCCGCTGTTAGCAACAACCAATCAGTGTGAGGCTGGTCTGAAGGGGCGGCCGTAAGAAATCCAAAGTTAACACCCTGTTTTTATGTTATAAAAAGTGTTGTAATGTGTTATGTGACATGGCTCTTTGACGAACGATCGCGGGTGTCATCCATTTCAGCTGAACTGAATAAACAACTCTATCTTCTTTCTTCACGTTTGAGGGTGAGATTTTGTAGCGAGAAACCTTGATCTTTAGCAGCTCCCCCCTTGCCAGGATTCTCGGACCTACGGCTGGGGCAGGAGCTGGGGTTCCCTCCAAAAAAGGATGCCCCCCCCAAATCCTAGCTTGATAACAATTTGAGGTTTCTAATTCCAAGAAGCAAAGTATCTTCTCCCTGTATCAAGATGCTCTCAAACGAACAGAACAACAAGAGAAATAACAAAATAACATTTGATACAAAATGTAGGTCAGTGACTCCAATACAATCACACCTTTTCCTTCTTTTTATAATTTTTTAAACACCTTGTGCCCAATGAAAAAGCCAACAAAACTTTGTAAGCTTGCGTGATGTTCTTTATGGATTTTGGTTGGCCAATAAAATGGATACTCTTTTGTGGAGTGTGGATTTTGTTTTATGAAACAACATAAATTGTTGTTACAGTTCATTTGGGGATTGCAAGTTTTATAGGCTATTTTAAATGTATTTATTATATTTTATTCTGTTTTTTACCGTAATCTAAACTGGAATATTTAACTGTTTTTTTGTGTTGCGCTTTTTAAAACTATGACCAAAGTGTGGAATTGTTAGCTGCCTTGAGTCCCCATGGGGAGAAATGCAGAGTATAAATAATAATAATAATAATAATAATAATAATAATAATAATAATAATAATAATAATAATAATAATATAGTCAGGACAGTGGTATCTCACTAAATCCTCGAGGATGAATATCACCTAGTTTACATGAAGGCTCATACTGTGTCTCTGGCTGCAACTCTGCACTATAGTGTGGGTGTTGAGATGATGACAAGTTAGATGTGTGTTTCATCCCTCTAGTCAGAGGGCATTAGCATTTGAATATATGTAGATGTAACTGTTTTAGGTATCTTTGGAAAACAGGAAAGAGTTATTTTGACAACTATAAGTGCAACAATTATTCACTCTTTGGGGGTCTTGGAAGTATGATTATAAATCATTACTCTTTAAAAGATAATGTTCCAAAGTGAGAAACTCTACCAGCCTTTTCCTATACCTTTTTGTGTGTGTGAGTGTACATTTTAAAAAGATGCTTGTAGACTTGTGATCCCATGATTCTTAGACAAGTAAAACCATAGGTGGTTTTGCCAGTTTTGAACTCTGAAATATACCATTCAGCACTCAGTGTTCATTGATGGTCTCCTATTCATGTATTAACCAGGACCGACTCTGCTTAGCAGCCAAGATCAGAGGGGAGCTGATGCCTTTTGGGAATTGATGCTGCTATGCATATCTCCACATCTACCCATAGATTTAATGACAGTGAGTTTCTGGAAAATGTGCACAGAAGTCCACAGAGTACCACATTTCAAAATATGTATGTTCACAGATCCCAGAAAACAGGAAATGCTATCAATAAAATATGAAGCAAAGTTAATTACAGGCTTCTATTCAGAGGCACTCTGCCACTAGTGGCCCATTATAATGAATCATTTTTCAAATGGAGCAGAGATTGACAGAGATTTTATAAACTTGCCATTTTCTAAGTTTTCCCTGTGCAATAAGAGCCTGCTGTACACAGAAAGTGATTAAGTATCAATTTCATATAGAATCAGGAACAAATGTTTAAAAGACTAATGAGACCTATTTTTATGGTTTCCGAAATTGTGTCTAAGCCATGTTGTATTGGACAAATGCTTCTGTCATAATCATTCTTTGCTGGTTATATTTTGTGTTTTCCTTAACCATCTAGTATTAATATGTACATTAGTGGTTCACTTACAGGGCTATACCTTTTGCCTAAGCTGTAAAACTTGCTTTTTCTTGTTCCAGAAAGAAAATGATCATGACCGGATCATTGTGTTTTGCTTTCCATTGCATGTACATAAAACTGACTAGCAGCTGAACCATGCTTTGATACTAATAGAATAGCCTTCTTCGTTGTATATAGGGAGCACACAATGCCCCTATTAAAGCAGCTCCACTGGCTGCCGATAAACTGCCGGGCCCAATTCAAGGTGCAGGTTTTGACCTATAAAGCCCTACACGGCTTGGGCCCTACCTATCTCCGTGATCACATCTCCTCCTATGAGCCAGTGCCGACCTTGAGATCTTCCGGGGAGGCTCTTCTCGCGCTCCCACCACCGTCTCAAGTGCGGCTGGTGGGGACGAGGGAACGAGCCTTCTCGGCAGTGGCCCCCCGGCTCTGGAATGCATTGCCAAAAGAGATCAGGCAATCCCCTACATTATCCAATTTCCGTAAGGAACTGAAGACCTGGTGGTGTCGGCAGGTTTTTGAGTAATTATATTGGACTACCGATTTCTGAGCCTGAATATATTGCATAAGATTTCCCCTTATGGTTCCCGTCCCCTTGATCTGGTCATGTAAGTGTGATTTATTGTTATAATTGTATTATTTTACTTTGTTTAATAATGTGTATTATGTTGTTATGTAATGTTTGTGTTGCTTTTATGACTGTAAACCGCCCTGAGTCCCATCCGGGAGATAGGGCGGTATATAAATAAAGTATTATTATTATTATTATTATTATTATTATTATTATTATTATTATTATTATTGTTGTTGTTGTTGTGCCTGAAGACAAATGACAAATATAGGGAATGTGAGATGTGCTGCTTAATATCTTCTCCAACAAGTTGCTCTTGTTTCTCCAACAACTGCTGCTTGAAGTTACTGCTTCACTCATTCTGTTTGTACAGCTAAACCAGGAAACCACCCTACCACCCTTCTAGTGTCCTAACCTCTGTTAGCCAGTCATTTCTGCGGTTGTTTATTAAGAAACCTGTGCTATTACAAATATGTCATTTGAGAGCATGCTGCAGTTGTGCCTGTCTATCCAAGAATGTGGTCTTGGCCTTTCCTGCTATTGTTGTTACTGTGTGCCTTCAAGTTGTTTCCAACTTACAGCCACCCTAAGGCGAAACTATTACAAT
The DNA here is from genome assembly GCF_035594765.1 of Anolis carolinensis. NCBI lineage: Eukaryota > Metazoa > Chordata > Lepidosauria > Squamata > Anolidae > Anolis > Anolis carolinensis. Next base: position 110,222,622 of record NC_085841.1, read on the forward strand.
GTTTTGTGGGGCTAGGAGTGTTGATTTGCCCAAGATCACCCAATGGATTTTCATGACTGAAACCCTGGTCTCCAGAGACATAGGCCAATACTCAAACCACTATGTCATGTTAGCTCAATTCCAGTATTACAACAAAAAGCCTTTAAGACAGTACATTGTTTTTACACAGGCTTTGGTAGACGTCAATCCAAGTATTTAACATCTTTAAGATGCCACCATATTTATTGTTTTTCTTTCCATAACAGTTTTGCATGAGTCCCTCTGGAAATTCTGGGACTATTTTGCAAGGTCTAGATTTTTGGCTACTATACACATGTCTGTGTTTCTTGCACAAGTCTAGTATATTTAGACTATGGACCTCATCAGTTGGAGATCCATAAGCCAGGGCACAGCGGGGGAATCTGTGGGGCAATGGGGGAAACTGTTGAGCTGCATCCTGCATGGTCCCCTGAATCATCTCAAGTCATTTCTCATTTGCCCTCATCTTTGTCCCACAATGTCCCCGGCTTAGTCTGAAGATGCTGCCATAATGCTGTTGAGACGGAGCTGGAATTGAGCCCTGCTGGAAGTAGCTCTACATCATGTGATGGGCTCCAGTGTGCTCCATGCTGGCTGTGTCTCAACAGCATCCTAGGATGGGGGAAAAGCCCCTTGTAAAGTCATATAATGAATATTCCACAGCAGTGGTGGGAACAGCTTTTTTGCTGTCTTATACATGAAGCAAATGCAATGCAAAGATTCCAGTGAAAATGAACAAGGCCTTCCTATGATTTATAATTGCACCAGCTGCTGAGATTAGAGTTAAATTGACCACATACTTTGCACTCTCCTCTCCTCCTTCTCTTTTGCTGCCTAAGTGCCTCTTCATTTGACAGAAATCCTTAAAGACACTGCCAACACCTATTTTTATATGAGATGATGTTATCTGTAGCATCTGCAATTAGCTGAGATTCAAATATATAGAGTGAAACATAAATGTGGAGGAGGAACAACATATGTGTGTGTGTGTGTGTGTGTGTGTGTGCTTGCATATCTGAAGACCAAAATCTATAGGTTTCCAAAATGTATCCTCCTTGCCAGCATAGCATAGAATGGGAAGTAAGATATGTTAACTCTCTGAGGTGTAATAGCTACTCATTGACTGCTCACCTTTCGAGACATAAACCATTTATTAATTTTAAATAGGACCTTGGAAATCATATCTCCTTCTGACAGTGTATGACCTTCACTGTTATCCATCATATTAAGTGGCATGAAATGCACATTTCCAAAGGAAAAAGCAATCATCGACACACTAACAGCTCCCTGGGATGTGATTCCTCAGAAATAATCATGTTCAGCCCTATTTCATGAGAGATCATTACACATTTATACAAATGGCATGTTGATGTGTTTTGTTCGGAACAAAAAGCATCCAGTGTTGTACCTACAGCCATGTGTTGTGATAAATAGTGGGAAGAAACTGTGCAGAGAAATGAGCGACAATTTTCTCCTTCAAGTAATAGCAAAGTGTTACCACTCTTTTTTCCCCCTTTTTAAAAGAAAGACAGACTCTGGTCCCATGACCTAAACAGCAATCTGAAATATAGAATAAAAAAAAATTGAGAAACAAATCTCATCATGTATTTCCATGCCAGGAAAAAGTCCCATACAAAATCTCTGTTAGATAAGGCTCCTGTGTGTTATTTATTTGATTTGTTTACAAAGAAATATAGGAAGATATCTTAAAGTGGGCCAAATCATTAGTTCATCTACAGCAGTAATATTAGCTCTGATCACCAGCAGCTTTCTGGGGGCCCATCTACATTACTCAAATATATTGTTATATTCCACTTCAACTGCCATTGAACCGGGTATGGAATCTTGTGGTCTGTAGTTTAGTGAGACACTAAAGCTTTATGGTAGAGAAGTCTAAATGCCTCTCCCTCAGCTGCTAGTCCTAGTAATGTGTATAATATTACCATGGCAATTAGAGTGGATTATAGCACTTTTATACTGTGGATGAGCCCTGGGGGTTTGGGCAAGATTCTTTCCTATTTGTGGAGACCCTATTCCTCTTTGGTCTTTTCTTCAGGTAATGCACCCCAGCCCTGCCAGTGCTTAGTTTCCAACACAGAATAGGATTAGGCGGTGGCATTACTAGAATAGGTGTCATCCAGTGCAGTAACTCGTGTTATCAACCCCCCTCCCCCAAAATTGGTCATATTATCACCCGCTCCCCCCTAAAACTGGGCAGGTAATGTAAAGTGAAGAAAGGAAGGTGTCATGTTGAAAGAGACAGGAGACAGTTATGAATAATTTTTGGCACAGCACAGTTGGTGGCATGTGGGAGATGGGACAGAGTGCAACATACTTTGCTGGTAACTGAAAACTTTCATGCAGGAGAGGAACAAGGCATAAAGTTTATCTGGCTGGATATGGATGGCAGCAAGAATATTTATATACATATAAAATACATTTCTGGGAGTCTCTAGTGGGAACTCTCTCACCCCCCTCTCTAGCTTTCATCCAGCCTCTGCATGGTTGGTGTGACAATCATGGCAATGATTGCTGCAAAGGCAAACAGCCACAGTTGAATTTTCCCTGGTCCATTTTCTCCCTGAAACCAGAGATAACTCTAAGCTGCTTTGCAGAGTAGATCAGAGTAAAGAGAGGGAGTGGGTAGGAAGAAAAAAAGACTTAAGCAAAACAAAGGGTGCTGCTGCAAGTTCTGGTACGGGCCTCTAAGCTACAGATCACATGGATTGGAAGGGCAACTGTCCTGGAGGGCAGCTGCTTCATGTTGCTGCTGTACACTAATACAGGGTGGGTTCTGACATGTTAAAGCAGTCTCAGTATCGTGTTAAAACACCCTAGAGGAAAAGACGTAGGGGTCAAAAGTGGCCTTTTTGGAAGCTCCTCCATAAAACACCAAATATAAATATAAATAGACAGTCATTTTGATGTCACCCCTCTGATAGCATCACTCTGTGCAGTTTACACTTCCTACACCTCACACTGTTCAGAGTGATTTGGTGCCATGTTTAGAACATTTCTAAACCTCATTTGACATATTTATTTCAGAAAGGACTATAACAGATTATAACAGGTTAAAATGATGGATGTTAAGCATTTTTAATATTTCAATTTTGCCTTCTCCCATATTCCTTTTCTTAAAATCTCAAATTCTTTCTTACAAATTACAAAGGAAATTGGTGAATTTTGGAAAATTATTATCAAAAATGAATACAATTTCTTGGCTATTTGCAGATTCAACAGATATACTATTTCTATCCTATTAGTGTTTGTCCTTTGTTACAGAAATAAAATGATAGATAAAAATTATTAGGACACCTGACACTCCAGAAAAGTGTGTGGATGTATAGGATTACAGCCGAAATGTTGTATACTTTAATGGAATATTGTGGATTGTGCTTAATGGCTGACAGCAGCCATTACTTCTAGGAAGTTTCATGCTTTGTTATTGTGTATTTTATTGTGATTTAAAGAAAAATAACTTTTTTTATATACTAGTATATGCAAAGTTGAGAAATATCAACATGTGTTCTAAACAAGCACTTGCATCCCACTGATACATCAAAATGTCTTTAATTATGTCCTGGCATTTTTAGATTATGTCAGGATAGCTTTGACAGTTTAATGGTAATTGTGAAGCCAGCAGGGAGAATGTGAGTCAATTTTGTTAGATAAATTAAGCCAATATGAAATTAAATGCTCATGAACTATCAAAGCATTTGTTGACTTCTTTTGTAGTGTTGCTTAGATAGACAAACTCTTTCCTTCAAAAATGTTTTAGTTTCACTATATTCTTGTGGTTGATATACACAGGCCTTGTGGCTGAATATGGTCCTTTAGTAGGAGATGGGACAACTGCAGGAGGAGTGGGAGCTCCTTACAGGCCATATGTCCCCAAGGCAAATCTACATATGTATCATGTTTTCTATAATCCTTCTCAAAATGGCAACAGGAAATGCCGAGGGAAGTCGGGGCATCTGGGGTAGTACAAAGTTGTGAGTTATTTGTGGAAGTGCAGTGGTAATATTTGTATGTTTTATGTGTGATTTGGGAGCAAAAATAGCAAATGTAAAAATGGGGGAGGGTGAAAGGGCTTTGGGAAATTAGTGTGGAGTATCATGGGGCACAAAAATGGGGTCAATTGATTGTGAGCAGTGCAGGCAGACGTTTGCCCACCCTGACCCTGTGGTGAAACTTTCCACAATGGTAGAACATATTTACCACTGTTACCCCCCCCCCCCACGCAAGTTTCAGAACGCTTCACTCATCTATTCATTTTTGAAGATTTTAAAAGTTTTTTAAAAAAAACCCTTTAAAAAAAAAAAGAGCTATAACCAGGACATCATTTCCCCCAAAGTTTCAGAAAGCTTAGCACATCTCCTAATTCATGGGAATTTTTAATTTTTTGTCAAAAATTTAAGTCTTTTTAGTTGCTATGGCTGGGTGGAGTGGAGTAGGTTTGGGTGAGATGGGGGCCAAATTGAAGGGCAAGTGTTTCCTGACTGAAAATACTGGTGTGCTTTTTGGCTCAATTCACACAGATAGCACAGCAGTAGCACTAGAAATATGGCAAGAAAGATTCATTACTAACTGAAACAACTGGTTGTGTGCTTTTTCGCTCAATTGCACACAGATAGCACAGCAGTAGCACTAGAAAATGTGGCAAAAAGGCTTGTACCTGACTGAAACAACTTGTTGTGTGTTGGTTGTTGGCTGTCAACACACACAAATCGGTCAGTAGTGCACTCAGCAGCCCAGTAAAATTTTCTAAAATGCAGCAAAAAAGATAAAACAGTCGTAAGGCAAAAGGCACCTACGCACCCCAAAAAAGAATAAGCCAAGCAAGCAAGTAGTGCTTGCCAGTGCCTAGCCTACAGTGTGCAAAGCTGCTCTCTTCTTTCTCCAGTATGGACTCGAGTCAGCCTCAGCATCAGCTAAAGAAGCTAAAACTTAGTAAGCTAATCTCCTTCCTTCTCTCTTTCTCCCTGCCACAGTACCTGCCTGCCTGCCTAATGCATATAATACTACCCTGCAAGATTAAAAAAGCATAATATATCTGTATGGAAAGGCCTTGAGTCTATACTGCCATATAATCCAGTTAAAATCAGATAATCTGTATCTTATAGGCAGTGTGGAAGGGGCCTGAGGCCTAACTGTGCCTGTCCCCTGGGCTGAGTAGGTTGCTGTCACGCCCTGGCAGCGGAGCACTAAGAACCAGCACATGGAGGCCAATAACAATCTAATATCTTTATTAAGGAAATATTATAGTAGGATAAAAACAAGTAGAAAATGTAGTCCAGCAATAGACCTTTCAGGGAAGGTCAAATATAGTCCAGAAATATATTGTCCAGTATATAATATTAGAGTTCAAAGTTGTAATCTCAGAACCGAAACACACTCCACTTCCAAGCAGTTAGAGTGGGGAAAGCGTCCAGAAGTTTCACTGAAGTTTAACGTAAGTCCAAGGCAGGGAGTTGGAGACAAGGCTGGATACTTGGCACAAGATGCAAGGCTGGGAAACACGATGAGATAGGTCATGAAACACGGCAAGGCAAGACACGAAGAAACTGGAGGTTGCAGACTCAAACGCAGTCCACACTTGGCTGGAACCGAAGTTAATCCTTAAGCTGATCTGTTGACTCCGCAACGGATTCCCCAGTGCGGGGAACTTTTAAAGAACTTTAATCTTCCTGCAGAGCAGGTGTCCAGAGCTTCCTTTCCCAAGGGAAAAAGAAGCGAAACACATCTTCATCCAGATGCGATCCTCCCTGAAAGCTCCCAGGGGAAACTAGCTAATTAACACCCTGTCTGGCTGCTAATCTCGCACTTCTCCTCGTTTGTTCTCTTTGGAAACAGCTCGCCTGGTAGAACTCCCTTCTCGCAAAGGGGGGAGAAGCTCTGGGAAGAACTTGTTCAAGGTCTGTTTTAATGAGTTCTTGGCAAGAATTGTCCACAACAGGCATCTGGAACGGCTCCGTCTCTTGCTGAGACGGCAAAAAACCCATGTTTTCATCATCATGATCCATGATGGCGCTGGGGTCAGAACTCCGAGGCCCATGGGGCATCACAGTTGCTAGGAGACCAAGTGGGTAGAGTTTAGCCTTGTAACTGGCAGGAATTGGATAAAAAACAATTATTCATCTCCCTCTAATTAGGACTTTATTTTTCTTTTCTTTTTGTTGCATGAACGTAGAGGGATGGATGAGGGGTTGTGTTGCTAAGTTTAGTGTTTCTGTGTAGTTTTGTTGTTTTGTCCTAGGGCGAAATCTTTTTATCCTTTTATATATATAGATAGGAGCACTTGGTGGTGCAGTGCGTTAAACCACTGAGCTCCAGACTTGCTGACTGAAAGGTCAGCGGTTCAAATATGGGGAGTGGGGTGAGGTCCTGCTATTAACCCCAGCTTCTGCCAACCTAGCAGGCTGAAAACATGCAAATGTGAGTAGATCAATAGGTACCACTCTGACAGGAAGGTAACGGTGCTCCATGCAGTCATGCTGGCCACATGACCTTGGAGACGGCTATGGACAATGCTGGCTCTTTGGCTTAGGAATGGAGATGAGCATCAACCCCCAGAGTCAGACAAGATTAGACTTAATGTCAGAGGAAAACCTTTATCTTTACCTTTACTTAGTGTGTGTGTGTGTGTGGCTTGAGTTACACTTAAAATGTACCTATTCTGACTTACAAACATATTCAACTTAAGAACAAACCTACAGAATCTATCTTGTTCATAGCTTAGGGTTGTCTATAATGGGAGCCATATTAAATTTAAGTGATTGAGAACTTACAGTTCATAACAAGTTATTTATATGAATCTGATAGTATGGTAATGATTAAATGTGCATAACAGTGAAATGAGCTTATGTACCCCATAAAAGCAGATCAAGATGTTTTATATGAAATCAGAACACTGCATATCTTCCAAAATGTTATTAAAAGAAAAGAGACACTCATGGAGGATTGCTACATGAACTGATTCATCAGGATTTCCTTGGATGTGTCATATGAGAGGGTTAAAACAAAGACCACAGTTCATTTTTTTTAATCTATGACATTGGTAGTTCCGATGGAGCTACGTGTGCTTTCACTCCTTTCCCCCCATCTGATGTGGGAAATGGCAGTGCACCAGTGTGCCTTGTCATGCTTTCTTCTGTCTATTGGCGGAAGGGCTAGAGTACCAACGCCTCTTGCCCCGATCTGCCACACTTCCCCCATGTGATAGGAGAAGGAGGGAGTACACATGGCTTGCCGTGAGGCACAATGCATGCTTTCCATTTTGCTGGTGATTGGTGGCAATACAGGACAAAAGAGAGGGGGAATCAGTTATGATGAGGTCCTGAGTGACATTGAGCGAGTCAGACTCTCCCATTCTCTGAGGAAGGCAAGCCTCCTTTGAACAAATCCTGTTGAGCAAACCCCAAGACAGGCTTTCCTAAGGGTTGCCATAAGTTGATAATGACTTGAAGGCACACAACAACAACAACAACAACAACAACAACAACAACAACAACACATTCATTCATTCATCGACTGCTTTAGAATTCACATTTATGAACTGAGGTTGGGCAAAAATTAGACTTAATTTGATCTCTCATCTGCATAGAAACTTCGTAAGAGAATAGTATACATTTCAGGTTTTTATATTGTGGAATGATATTTTAAATTGTAAGTCGCTCGGAGCACTCTGGTGGAGAGCGACTAATTAAGAAATAAAGTGAAGTGAAGGGAAAGGTTTGTTGTTTCCCATGATAAAGCATCCAAAACACAAGAAAGAGTCAGAAAATGCATCTATGTGACCCAGGAACACAGACTGTGGCAATGAGTTCCCTCTCCAAGATGTGTGTATGTGCAAGGTAAAATATCCAGGCAATGAGAGTAACAGTCACATGTGCTAAATATTGTTACCTTGATTTTGTTAACTGATAAATGTTAGTTTGCCTTATGCTTGTATGTACTAGTATGTAGAAACTGCCCTCCATATGTCCATTGGTAGTAGATGGCAAAAACAGAGCAGAGAGGGGGAAGGCAAGGCACTGTTCAACAAACTCTTTGACACATTGGCTGTGAACAGCAATTGCAAGCTGGCGTTTTGGCATTCATAAGAGTCAAACAGCATGTGTACAAACTACATAGTCTGCTTCAGTTCCTGTTCTTCTGCTGGATCAATGTAGTTGTTGTTATGATAAAATCTCATAATGATAAAGTTTTATAATGTAAGTGCTAACTTCAGCAGAAAGTGGAGTTCAGCTCCCCGCAATTGTTGAAATGTCATCATGGCCATATGTCATTTTGTGTGTGAAAGATTTGCTGCTACTACTTTGCAAGAGTTTTACAGATAAGCCATTCTGTCGCTTTTCAGGGCTGAACTCAGTATAATCAAAGCACAAGAACTTTAATAATCATTCTTTTCATTCTTGAAGTGTATGATTAAAAAGCAGGTGCTTATCCCAGCCCCTGCCCCACTTGGTTGGAAGAAGAAAAAGAGTCTCTGAAGAGTTTTTAACAAAGCATCCTTCCTGACATTTTTATAGCCCTTGAGAAACTTCTGTGTTCTCCTTGTGATATATCTTCATGCTTCGCCTGTAAAACAGATGAGGCCTGGTTCTAGGATAATTTTGCTTCCACCAGGACTTTTTTTCATCGGGTTTCTTCAGTGGTGTTATGCACAAGTAAACAAATAGAGATTGAAAGAAAAGCAATGCAAACCAAATGACACTTCCTCCCCACAGCTATATAGATTTATCCTTTCCTTTTTTATGTATACGTTTCCTTTCCTTTAAAAAAAAAAACTGAATGCAGGTGAATTAATGCATTATAGGTGATCCATAAGCTGAACTAAAATTAAACCTTCCAAAGTATTGAAACCCATCAGTCACAGTCCTGTCACTAATTGTCATCACATCTACTTTCTATAATGCTAAAGTCCTATAGCAATACCAGAAGCACTCCAAATGGCCAGCTACTGGTCAAAAGACATTTAGTATAATACTAAGTTTTTAAAACATTGTGTTTTCAAATACATTACAACTGTACCCTCAGTTTGCTTCTGATTCAATAAATAGTACATAGTAGGGGTGTGCAATTCAGTTACATCCTTTGCTGTTTTTTGGGAGCCTCCAGATTTTTTCTGGGGGAAAAATTGTTTTTTGCATCGGCAGCCAAAAGATTCGGGAAGATCCAGCCCATTGACGGCAATGGGGAATTTACAAGGCTCCCCTTGTCATTATTTTTAGGGCATCAGTCTTAAGAAACCACTGTTTCTGAGATTGTTTCTCCTCATATCCTTCAATTAGACTTGGATTAAAGCATCAAGCTTAAGAAACCACTTTTTCTTGCATTCTTTCTTTTAATCTCCTTTAGGTAGCCTTGGGTTAAAACATCAGATTTAAGAAACCATTTTTTTCTGGGATCCTTTCCTCTAAAATCCTTCAACTAGACGTTGGGAGGAATTGAAGTCTTCCTGTGGGGACTCAAGAAAGTTGGGTTATCCCCTCCCTTCAGTAAACCACCAATATTTAAACAACCTCCCCCAGTGCCCTTTCACAGTACATTAATGAAATTGCTAAAGGAAAAGATTGAAATTGGGACCAAAACCAAGATCCTAAGAGAAGCGAAGGCACTGGGATAGAACACGAAACACATGAGTGGCTTTCTTATTCTGATTGGTTCAGGCAGGCAGCAGAGCTCACAGCCTCACAGAGAAACCCATGCACATGCAGCTGTGGGGTACTGATAGCCTAAATACTGGGCATGGATGATTTTGACAAAAATCATGGAGACCAAAAATGGTAAAGAACTCAGTTCATCTTTTAAAAACTTATATAAATGAGGCAGCAATCCTAAGTATGCTTGCTAGAGAATAAGCCCATCTGAACAGAGTGGGTCTTGTGTCTGAGTACAAGTACATTGCATGTATAAGTGTGTATTGTAAATCATGGCAATACATGAGAGAAAGCAGGGGGAGCGAGAGGCTAACAAACATAGACACTACAATCAGGGGAGAGAAAAAGGAGCCAGAGAGTAACGGATAAATTATTGTTATGTTTTAACTGTTTCAGTGCATTTCCAGATGCTTTTACCTTTTCTCTGTGTGTACTGAAGATGTTGTTGGAGATGAAGTAGAAGTTGGGTGGTGACTTCTCAGGAATAATTTAGCCTTGGATTTGGAGTTGAGCTAGATTGCTTGGGCTACCAGTTCTATAAACTTTCCCAAGATTCTTAATCATGCATATAGGTGACCTATATTTCTAAGAACCTGTCTTAATAATTCAGAGCTACAGCTCTCCAGTCAGTATTGTTCATTATGACTGGAGGATTCTGGGAGTTGTAGTCCAAAAATTGTCCCAACTCCCACTCTAGATTAATCTAATGACAACGCAGTTCCAATTTATCAGCCCAACACTGTTGTGCTAAGCAAGTGTTTGATGCTAAGATGTACTGAAGATCCTATCTATAACATATGACCTTTCAAGAAATGTTTGGGAAACAGCAGCCTGCTTCTGAGCAAGGTGATTTTACACTTTAAGACCCAGACTTGCTCAACATTTTATTGGTTCTAAATGATTTAAAAACTTTGCTGACATTGTGCGAGAACTATGTTGTCATTAAAACTTAATTTATATTAAAGGTATACAGGCATACACATTTATTTTTTGCATCACATGCATTTTGATCAAGAAATTTGTTACTAAAATCAATGAAGAATTAATGTCATCTCTGTTATTATAATCTTACCCCAGTACACACACTCAGCTCTCTACATATTTAGTCTAAGTTTTGCTCACACTGCAAAATATTTACATTATATATCAATTTCACAAGGGCAAATTTGGCCTATGCAGACAAATCAAATAGTGAGCCCAGTAATATTAATATTAAAGATTGGTAAGAAAATATTGATAGCTATGGACAGTTTTCCTAAACCAGCATTCACCATTCATATAGGATACGATAAATAAGTTATTCTTGTACTGAAACCCATAATCATTTTAAGTGCCTGATATTCTGCAGCAGGGATTACAGTTTGCAATTTTACAATTATATAGCTACATTTTTGACATGCCATGCAATATTTTTATGGGGAACCCCCTTTGTGCAACTGGACCCATAGCACTGCAATGCCTTGTGTTCAGGGAATCCATTGCACCATGCAACCAAAGATGCTATTGTGACTCTCCTTGCTCAGGGTTCTCAAAGTTATAACTATGTCTCTTCTTCCCTCCTGCAAATACAAACATTACACAGTGGCACAATTCAAATGTATGTGAATTTAAGTTAGTTTAGATGACAGCTACTGTTGTTTGTTTTTATAAGACACCTGTACAACAGTTTTCCAGGGTATCATAAGGATCTCCCAAAGTAAAGCAATAAGGTAGTGAAAAACAGGCAAATGTCTTAAAAGTCAATAAGACCACATCCAAATTATTGTATAACCTACATTGTGAAAATACCATTTAAGTCCAAAACGAGGAGCTAAATTATAGAATAATAGAATTGGAAAAGACTTCAAGGGCTAGTCAGTCTAAGCATTTGTTATGAAAGAATATACTGTATAATCAAACCACTCCATATATGAAATAAAGCAGCAGTTAAAGTCATCAACATGTGATCAGAAACACTGAAAGGTCTGGAATAACAAATGAGTCCTAACTACTAAATGAGCTTAAAATGGCTGGAATCCTCTGTCTACCACATTGCTACATAATTACAGTAGTTACATAGCAACATTGAGAATCCCAACTTGATCCCCCCCAATCCCCACTTACCAGTCCAAAACCACACATTTTAACTGCTTTAAATTATGTTTATAATCCAACTGTGCACATAACTGAATTTTGTAACATAGACCAACAGCTTATGGAATCATAATATCATAGAGTTAAAAGATATCTTAATGGTTATCTAGTTCAACTTCCTGTCATATAGGAACAGACAATGAAAGCACTCCCAACAGATGGACAACATCCAACCTCCATTTGAAAACTTCCAAAGAAGGACGTCATTTTCTGATGCAGCATTTTCACAATGGAAGAGCTCTTACCATTATGAAGTTATTCCTAATGTTTGGGTGAAATCCCTTCTGTATGTTTCATGTCCTTGGGCTTTATTGTTTGAGGCAGGCAAACTGATAAAGCAGCTAGACATCTTTGGTCATGGTCCCTATCACATGATGCTGTGCGCACCTTGCTTTTTGCACCCCTAGGCTGCAGAGACACCTTAAAACCACACTGGAGCCCCAGGCTATAAGTAAAGCAAGCTGTTTATTGAAGATAATATGTTAGCATCAGCAAATCAAAGGGGCACTTAGAAATCTTGAAGCAAGGGTCCACAGAAAATCAAACACAAGAATAAACTTCAATCAAGATAGTCAAAATTAGTCCAAGGAACAGGGTCATGAACTAGAACAAAGAACAGGATCATGAACTGGAACAGGAGATTCAAAATGCAAGGCTTTTGGGAACATGACATGATAATCCAAAATACCCAGGAATAGGAACAAGAATTGGAACAAGTCTCAAGGTACAAGGCTTATAGGAACTTGGCATGAAAATCCAAAGGAACAAGGCATGAAAGTCCATGAAATGAGAGTCCATGGAGCAGGATCAAATCTCTTGATGAGCAAAGTTACCACCTCTGAGCTCACTCTCAGAAGCAGTTCCTCTTAAAAGTTAGAATCAAGGCCCCTTTCCGTGGGAAGTTTCGTCAAAACTCTTTCTCATTAGTAACCGTTTGCTCCTTCTCAAAACCTCCTTTTCTTTTCTTTGTTGACATATTGCTTTCTTTCTGTCCACCTCATTACTCTTATCAAGACTGGAATGCCCATCTGCCAAAGGATAACTCGACCTTGACTCTCCCAAGGAATGCGGTTCAAGCTGCTTGCTTGAAACCATTGTATGCCTGCTCCCAGAATCCTCAGGAACAGCAGACTCATCTAACTCTGGCTGTACAAAATCATCTACCTCTGGCTGCATGGGAATCCTAGGCCCCAAACCAGATTCATCTGACAGGTCAGGTGCAGGTACAATCACAGGCTGAACAGATCCAACCTCAGGCTCACCTGACAGCTCAGAAGCAGGCTGGAATACAACACTGCTATCGATTTGCCTCCCACCTCTGTGATTCTCCTGTCTCTAGCTATTAGCTTGTCAATGGCTTCCAATACCACAACATTCCTGCCATATACCTTGATGTGAATGGCCACTTCTCCATCTGCACTGGCATGCCAACAATATAGTGATGCCATGGTGTGGATTCTCTTCCTTCGCCTTTACCAACCCCTTGGCTATTTCCAAACCTTCTGTTTTCCTTTCCTTTCCTTTCCTTTAATATTTATATATGTATGTTTGCTTTCTTGTTTTAAAACATTGCAGTTACACAATTATGTAATATATATAATTGATCAAGGATACCACAACTGTACTGGAATAGGAAGCTTAAGTGATAAAATCCATAGTATCAGCAGGAACAGAAAAAAGGTGGCTTCATCTTCGATATGATACCCTTTCAAATCATAGTTAAACATGGTGATCATATTGTTCAGAAACCGCAACCTTCTACAAGCCTCCTATACTAGTCTGTTATGTATATAATTGAGATTGCTTGTATATAATTGTGATTGCTTACTATATTGAATGTATATCTTGGTATGCAGTTTTTTCCCTTAACTCTAAGTTGTTGTGGGAGGTACTACAGACCATATGAACCATAAATGAGAATGTTCAGAGTGAGATTCCATTTTAGAATCCGTTTGAATCAGAAGGCAGTTGAAGTCAGTTATGTAAGTCAGTTGATGTCACTTAGAGTATGAGTATGTTTGCATCAAAAGTACAGTGCAGTTGATGTTTGCATCAGTTGACGTATAAAGTCAGTTGAGTATAGTTGAGTTTGGTACAGTATGCTGCAGCATGTAGTCAGATTATATTAAGTCAACTAGCTTTGCCTGGCCACGCGTTGCTGTGGCTTATGGGAATCATTTGTTGTCCAGGTGAATAGCAGTGAATAGCCTTGCAGCCTCAAAGCCTGGCCGTTTTCTGGAGTAGCTGGAGTAGCACCATCAATCAAAGAGCCACTTTGAAGCCTGGCTACTTCCTTAGTAGGGGAATCCTTGTTTGGCCAGCTTGAACTGCACTGAATAGTCTTGCAGCTTAAAAGCCTGGCTGCTTTCTACATAGGGCATCTTTTCTAGGCCTGGTTATATGGGACAGGGTAGTCTCATGACTTCAGAGCTTGTGGGTTTTCTATTTGGGGAAATCTTGTTTGACCAGGTTGAATAGCACTGAATAGCCTTGCTGCTTCCAAGCCTAGCTGCTTTCTACCTTGCGGAATTGTTGGTTGGTGTGATGACTTATGGGCCATGTAGTCCCGTTCCTAGTACTGTTGTGGCAGATGAAGAGGAAAACTTGGGTTTCCCACCGTTTCTGCCAGATTTGGAGCCCTTGCAGCTGCAGGATGTTTGCCCACAAGAAGTTAGACAAATAAGCCTTGAGGAGAAATCTCCCACATTTTCGCGCCGCCTTTATTATAATCAAGATAGACACGCGCGGGAGGCGACTCGCCGAAGCGCCCGGATAGCTGCCAGACAATTAGAAGATTAAGTCTACTTCCCTTGGGAAAGTTTAAGGAGTCCTGCATCTGGACAGTTTAGGTTTCGGTTCTTGTTCCCAGAGAAAGTCTGCTTTGGCGGGTAAACAAGATCCTATATAGATGCTTGACACAAAGGATTCCTTGCGGAGTCAATTCGTCAGCTTCGGGAGTAGATTGTGTGTGGACTACACTACTCCAGTTTCCAGGACCTTGTTCTCGTTCCAGCCCTGCCTTGTTCCCCGGACCTTGCCACGGATTTCCCACGGACTCAGTTCTTGCTCCTCACTTCTTGTTGCCTTGAATCAAGCCTTGTTTGCCAAGAATCTAGTTTGCTTCCTAGCCTTGCATTACGCTTCATGGACTAAAGGACCTTGTCATTTCCCCTCACTTTGCTTGGCAAAGTGAGTGTTTCGGTTATTGGATTACAACTTTGGACCTTAATATTTCATATTGGACATTGTTTTCTTGGACTAATTTTGACCTTTCCTGAAAGGTCTACTTCTGAACTATTTTCTACACTTGCTTTTATTAACTTTATATATTTCCTCAATAAAGATATTAGATAGATTCTGGCCTCTGTGTATGGTTATTGGTGCTCTGCAGCCTGGGTCCTGACAGTTGGCCAGGTTGAATAGCAATTAATAGTCTCAGTGTGGAAGGTATGAATGCTGCAATTAGCCACCTTGATTAGCATTTAATGGCCTTTCAGCCTCAAAGCCTGTTTGCTTCCTGCCTGAGAGAATCCTTTGTTGGGAAGTGTTAGTTGGCCCTGATTGTTTCCTTTCTGGAATTCCCAATTTCTCAGCTTACAGAGTGTTGCATTTTATTTACTGTCCTATTTTTAGAGATTATATTGTTCTGTATTATTATTCCTTAGTAAATATTTCATATTACAGTAGAGTCTCACTTATCCAACATTCGCTTATCCAATGTTCTGGATTATCCAATGCAATTGGCCTTTTAGTAGTCAATGTTTTTGTAGTCAATGTTTTCAATACATTGTGATGTTTTGGTGCTAAATTCGTAAATACAGTAATTACTACATAGCATTACCACGGATTGAACTACTTTTTCTGTCAAATTTGTTGTATAACATGATGTCTTGGTGCTTATTTTGTAAAATCATAATGTAATTTGACGTTCAATATTTTATTTATTTATTTATTTACAGTATTTATATTCCGCCCTTCTCACCCCGAAGGGGACTCAGGGCGGATCACATTATAACACACATAGGGCAAACATTCAATGCCCATAAACACATCAAACAGAGACTGAGAGACACACGCAGAGGCAAGTTAACCATCTTCTGAGGGGATGTTCGATTCTGGCCACGGGGGGAGCAGCTGCTTCATCATCCACACTGACGGCACTTCCTCATTCCAGGTCGTAAATTAGTTAATCTTGCCTCCCCACTTTATAAGTGGTACCTTATCTCCTACTTGATAGATGCAACTATCTTTCGGGTTGCTAGGTCAGCAACGAGCAGGGGCTCTTTTTTTTTTAATTGACGGGTGCTCACCCCGCCACGGGCTGGCCTCGAACTCATGACCTCATGGTCAGAGTGATTTAAGGCAGCTGCTCAACAGCTGTGCCACAGCCCAGCCCCCCCCCCCAATAGACTTTTCCTTAATCCCTTCTTATAATCCAACATATTTGCTTATCCAACGTTCTGCCGGGGTGTTTATGTTGGATAAGTGAGACTCTACTGTATATTTATAATCTTATATTATCTGCTTAGAACTGGATTATATGAGGCTCCTTCTACACAGCTGTATAAAATGCACACTGAAGTGGATTATATGGCAGTGTGGACTTAAGATAATCCAGTTCAAAGCAGATAATATAAGATTATAAATGGGTAATATAGCTGTGTGGAAGAGCCTTGAGTCTACACTGCCATATAATCCAGTTCAAATCAGATAATCTGTATTTTATAGGCAGTGTGGAAGAGGCCCGATTAAAGAGGCCCTGGGGACCATTAAATGGCTGAGTGGGTTGTTAGGAGACAAAGTGGGCAGAGCTTAGCCTTCTAACTGGCAGTAATGGAAATGAAACAGTTATTCCTCTCCCTCTTATTAGGACTTTATTTTTCTTGGTTTTTTTTTTTTGATGTAAAAACACAGTCCAGATGACCATGTCTTTTGTGGCCAAATTTGGTGTGTTTTGGTTGTGTACTTTTGTTGTTTAAGTTAAGGGAAACATTATCAGAACATTTATATATATATAGAAGATGTTCAGTTTAAACTCTAAACCAGTAAGAAATGTGCCTACATGTTAAAACATGAAGTTTGTAAGTAAATCAACTATCTTAACTTTTAACAAAGAAATGTTACCAGAAAGCATGATTTGAAAGCAATATATTTTAAGAGAAAGTAGATATTTTTTGGACAACTGAAATAACACTTCTGAAGATCTGCTCTATATTTTATGCATTGGCATATCTTTGTTTCTAACAGTTCAAAGAAATAACCAGGGATATCAGTCTAACAGCTGAGAAACCTAAATTGCCTTGCATGAATACTAGTGGATATTTACAACTAAGGAGAAGATGGACTGAAATGAGTTTTTAACTCTTCTCAGGAACATCATACTTTACAAAAAGTTACGATCTCAAACAAGGTCATACCTTTCCAAAATGTTATGATTATTCCAAATAATGTGACTGCCAAATAATCTCCAAAAGGGTCATGCTTTCAAAAGACTATAAAGATTTCTGGTTTTCCAAAACGTATCACCTCTTAATTTTCTCTTCTTCAGACTAAACGTACCTAATTGCCTAAGGTCACCCTCCTCTTAACATATTACAGCTTTTCAATATCCTTCTTGAACTTCTGTATCTAGAAAAATATTTCAGGTAAGGTCTGACCAAAGCAGAATAGAGTGGTATTTGATCTGGACACTATATTTCACTTGATCTAATATTATATTCATATTGATGCATCTTAGAATAAAATTGGCTTTTTTAGTTGTTGCATCACCGTTGAGTCATGTTCAGCTTGTGGTCTACTAAGATTTCTAGATTTCTTTTACATGTACTGTATTCAAGCCATCTTATATCTGTGCTTTTTTTTTTTTTTGCCTAAGTGTGATATCTTGCATTTCTCCGTATTGAAAATTTTTTTTTTAGTTTTATTCCAGCTCACCAATCTGTTATAGTCATTTTGAATTCTGTCAGCAAAGGTAAAAACCTTAGGTTGCAGAGTATCAAAAGAAAAATATAATAAGGCTGCAGCAGAAACAAAGCCCCGAAGTAATGTGGTCAAATAAGAAGCTACATTGTAGCATAAAGTCATCTTACTTTATTGCTGTAACAGAAGCATAATACAGGAACAAAAAACTCAGAGAAAAAATACAGGCAGAATGCAGAGAATATATAAATGAAAAACACAGCTCCACCTGTATCTGATTGATAAAGCTCAAAATACAAGCATACTACCAGTTAAAGGTACAGACCTACTGACTAAACATGAACTATATAATTTTGCAAACATTATAATACTTTCAACAAATTCTGATCTTGCTCTCTGGGGGATATATTAAACATTCCAGGGGCAAGAAGCCATAAATCAGAATAGAGTCCAAACTGTCGAGGAAACAGTCAGTAATCAGTCCAAGAATCATAAATCCAGTATTTCCAAATTGCATTTCATAGCTCTGTGCACAGGCATCCTCAAACTACAGCCTTCCAGCTGTTTGGGCCTCCAACTCCCAGAATTCCTGACCATTGAACAAGCTGGTTAGGGCTTCTGGGAGTTGGAGACCAAAACAAGTAGAGGGCCGTAGTTTGAGGATACCTGGTAAAAATCAAGGATGGTTTGCAGCAGATGTCTTTACCTCTCTCAGGGATTCAGGCTGTGTCTTTCTTTTAGCTCCTTTTCTTGCTGAATTGGAGAAGGATTTGGCTGGCTATCAGTCTAGCTATCAGACATGTCTTCTTGTTGGTTCATTTTCTGAGGAAAATTAACTCCCATGAAGGGCATAACACAAATGGTTCTTGGTAGCACTATCTGTGGAACCAGTTGTTCACCATAATTCTTTCCCCTTCCGGGGTCATGACCTTCTACTGAGAACAGAGATGAAATGACAACAGCTTCCAGAGTCTCATAATCCCTTGTGATATCTTGAAGAACATACCTTGCACAGTGTCATTGGTTCCTCTGTGAATGAAAAGAAAGGGGCAGAAGTCAATGGGCTTGATAAACCTTGTCGGCCTCTCTGTTGCATCACAGATTTTGGCTTCAGGGGGATAGTTTACCTATTGAGGCATCCTGCAAAGACTGCAAACTACTGCTTATATATCCCTCAGATGAGTCTCCTACTATCACAAAGGGGAAGAGAGATCACGGACATGAACAACTAGAATTAAGGCAGGGCAGACCTTTCCATACACCTAAAAGATCTCATCCCTGTGCAGGACGATGATGGTTATGTATTAGGGTAAAGTGAACCCTGCTTGTCTTTTAAACTTTGTTTTGAATTAAAACTGCCACCAACCTAATAGGTTTTAGGAATTTTCCAAGGTATTTGAAGTAAACTGTTCCCACACCTGCCAAAACTGCTTTCACCCCTGGCTCCCAAATAACTGCTTATTAAAAGGTTTTTCTGTAGTAATTGGAAGTTACTAATGATGGAACTATCATCAACAAGCTGGCTCAACAAGTTAAACATGAGCCAGCAATGTGATGCGGCTGCTAAGAAAGCCAATGGGATTTTGGCCTGCATCAATAGGGGTATAGCGTTAGATCCAGGGAAGTCATGCTCCCCCTCTATTCTGCCTTGGTCAGACCACACCTGGAATACTGTGTCCAATTCTGGGCACCGCAGTTGAAGGGAGATGTTGACAAGCTGGAATGTGTCCAGAGGAGGGCAACGAAAATGATCAAAGGTCTGGAGAACAAACCCTATGAGGAGCGGCTTAAAGAACTGGACATGTTTAGCCTGCAGAAGAGAAGGCTAAGAGGAGACATGATAGCCAGTACAAATATGTGAGGGGAAGTCATAGGGAGGAGGGAGCAAGCTAGTTTTCTGCTGCCCTGCAGTTTTTTTAAACCCTACACCTTCACACATCAGCTCTCTCTCAGACCTCTCCACTTCCCACCCTCTCCTCTTCTTTTCCTCTCGGCCCCTCCCCACTCCTCTGGCCAATCCTAGGAGTCTCCTCACTCCTCCCCTTTTCCAACCTTCCTCACTCAAGATGGCTGCCTCCCTGGCATTCTCTCCCAACATGGAGGTCTGCCATATGGAAAGACTCCCTTTCTGGCCTACCAGGTAAGATGCACTACACCTTCCATCACCACATGTCTCCTCTGAGGATTGGCAAAGGTTATTCCATCTGCTGAATTCTCCAGGATCACCTGCAGCTTCTCTAAGAACTGATTCTTTCTGCTATACCTCATGATTATGGGGAGGCCTTCTAGACAGGCACAAAACCAGGCCTCTCTCTCTTTTACCCAAGGCCTCAGGGTGCATCCACACAGCACCCAAAATGCAGTGCCCTCTCGGACTTTTCCCTCAGACTTTGTCCGGAATTAATTAGGTACCTGGGTCTAATCCAGTATGGACCCTGTCTGGACTGCCTCCTCGGTAGTCCTGGGACTACCGAGGGGGCAGTTCACACAGCCCAGAAAACCCCAAGGGTACTAACGCCCTCCTCAGAAACCGCTTATAAAACCCCAAAAAGAGAAAATAACTTACCAGGTCAGTAGTACACTGCTTCCAGAGGTCTCCTGGACCATCATTTCTATGTGCCAGGATACCTCCGTTAGCAGTGTAATGCTGGCCTGTAAATTTTAAAGGTTTTTCTTGGGGGGGGGGGGGGTTCTTTTGTGTCCAGGGCATCTGGACACCCCCCCCCCCAGGAAAGTGTGAATGTTGGACCGGTGTGTAAACTATAATGCGGGCCCAGTTGAGTTTTTAAAACCTGATTGGCTGCATATTAAAGTCCTGTCTGGAACATTGTTGGCTCATGTTCCACTTGTTGTCCATGAAGACTCCAAGATCCTTTTCACATGGACTGTTGTTGAGTCAGGGGTCACCCATTTGGTATCTTTGCTTTTCATTTTTTATGCCTAGGTGTATATCTGACATTTTTCCTTGTTGGAATTCATTTTGTTAGTTTTGGACCAGCTTTCTAATCTGGTCATTTTGAATGCTGATCTTGTCTTCTAGAGAATTAGTTATTCCTCCTAATTTGGTGACATCTGCAAACTTGATAAGCATGCCCTCTAAACCTTCATCTAAGTCATTAATAAAGATGTTTAACAGTATTTGGCCCAGGACAGAACCCTGAAGCACTTCACTAGTCACTTCTTTCTAGGATGAAGAGGAACCATTGGTGAGCACTTTTTGGCTTCAGTTATTTAACCAATTACAGATCCACCTAAGTGTAAATTGCATAGTCCACATTTGATTAGTTTGTTTGCAAGAAGATCATGAGGAACCTTTTTGAAGACCTTCCTGAAATCAAGATATGCTACATCCTCAGCATTTCCTGTATCTTCCAAGCTTGTAACCCTATCAAAAAAGAGATAAGATTAGTCTGGCATGACTTGTTTTTGAGAAATCCATGTTGACTTTTAGTAATCACCACATTCCTTTTTAAGTGATTGCAGACTGGCTCCTTAATGATCTGTTCCAGAATCTTTCCTGGTATTGTTGTCAAGCTGACTGGATGTTAATTGTTTGGATCCTCTCTTTTCCCTTCTTGAAGATAGGGACAACATTTGCCCTCCTCCAGTCTGCTGGGACTTCTCAAAGATTATTGCCAGTGGTTTTGAAATTACTTCTGCTAGTTCCCTCTATATGCTTGGATATAGTTCATCTGGTCTAGGAAACTTGAATTAATTTAGAGTAGCCAGTATGGGTGCACATAATTTTGTTTTTAAATTGTATTTTGGATCAAATTAGTTAAATTTGTTCATAGAAATTGATATTAGAAACATGCAGAAAAGGTGGGGTGATTTCGAAATTGAAACACTCACCAATAATTTTAGTTAAGATTCTGTAACATTCAGTTGCCTCCCCAGGTCAGTTTAATTTTCAGTATAAGCATTAATCAACTTTGGTAAAACCAAATTAACAGAAAGTGTTTTTAAAAACAATCTTCTTTTTATTTGGCCCAATAGGCATAAGGAAGGCACTGTGGGCAGGATTAGCAAAGTTAATGTGAGAACACAGCAATCTTAAATGTAGTTTGGGAAGGCAAGGCCCCCTGTGGCAGGGAATGCAAAAGATGCTGCCCTACATTTCCCAGAATGCTGTGCTCTGCGCCTGAAAGCCCCAATAAGGGCTGCAGCACCCAGCCATTTAGTCAGTCTAATAATAATAAATAAAATTGAATCTGTAAAGAGAATTATAGTAAGTAAGTCATAGTTCCTAAGTTGAAATTCTGTGGTTAATTGTGTGTCATATAGACACACTGTTAGGCAGACATTAAAGGGGACTGGAATTGTGGCTTTTTAAAGGGGGGGGGAAATGTTTTTTAAAATTCCCAAAAATCAGTAAATGTGTGAATATTTCTGAAACTTCTGGGGACTGATACCCTGGTTATCTTGTGCAATGTAAAGAAAATTCAAGTAGATAGCTCTTGTAGTTTTTAAAAAAAATGTTGTTTATAAAAACTTTGAAAATTCCCCAAAATCTGTGGATAAGTGAAATGTTCTGAAATTTGGTGGGCTAAAAGTGGTAAATGTGTTCTACCATTGTAGCAAGTTTCACCCCAATAGATTTAAACATGAGGGAGAAATGAGCCCCTGAAGTTTCCCCAATTATAGTAATGAATATGCATAATTACAGTAATAAAATAGTAACAAAATTTCATTACTCACATTATAGTAACAATTTTTTCACTAAGTATACTTTAGAAACACTTTAGAATTGAAGTGCCAGCACCCCCCCCCCTGAGTTTTGAACCATTTTTAATAGATTGCACATCCCTGGTAGCCAGGGATTCCTGGACTACTACTTTACTTATTTTGAGTTGCATTTCTTCTGTTACCTTGTCTGGTCTGTATTGCTCAGGCTGAACATCAATCTCCTTTTGGGAAAAGACTGAAGCAAAGAAAGTGTTGAACAGCTCTATCTTTTCCTTATCCCCTGTTGTGATTTCACCAGCTTACCCACGCAGAGGCCTTATAATTTCCTTTTTCTACTGACATAACCAAAGAACCCCTTTTTATTGTTTTTAATCTCTCTGACAAGTTTGAACTCATTTTGAACTTTAGCCTTACAATCCTTTCCCCTTCATATGTTGGTTATTTGTTTGAATTCCTCTTTGGTGATTTCCTTCCTTTTCTATTTCTTGTGCATGCCTCTTTTAAAACGCCCCTTCCACACAGCTGTATAAAATCCCACATTTTCTGCTTTGAATTGGGTTATATGGCAGTGTGGACTCAGATAACCCAG
The DNA here is from genome assembly GCF_035594765.1 of Anolis carolinensis. Classification (NCBI taxonomy): domain Eukaryota; kingdom Metazoa; phylum Chordata; class Lepidosauria; order Squamata; family Anolidae; genus Anolis; species Anolis carolinensis. Next base: position 110,245,629 of record NC_085841.1, read on the forward strand.
TTCAAAGCAGATATTGTGGATTATCTGCCTTAATATTCTGAGTTATATGGCTGTGTGGAAGAGCCCTCAGTTAAAAGTTCTTTGAACATTCATTTTGGTTGCTTTACACTTCTCTTATTTTTTTTCTCCTTGTTGGTACTGTTTTCAATTTGCCTTCAGTATCTTAATTTTAAGAAACACTCTTCCATCATTAACTCTCTTCTCTTTCAGTATTCCTTTGCATGAAATCACACTCAGTATTTTCTTTAAATTTCCTGAGCTCTCCTAAAGTCTAGAATGCATGTTTGAGTTCTCTGAGTTTCACTCTTCCTATCACAAACTTCACTCCCACCTAAGAATCCAACCACTTCCATGCCATTGACCAGATCCTCAGTGTTAGTTAGGATTATATTCTGAATATCTAATCCCCTTGTTGCCTCTTCTATCTTCTAGACAATAAAATTGTCAGCAAGGAATTCATTGGGTTTTGTACAAAGTTTGTTTTTCCACAAATATCAGAGTAGTTGAAATTACTACTATCTCTCTTCTTTCTGCATGTTTGATCATTTGGTCAAGGAAGGCTTCATCCAATTCTTCAGTCTGTCTTGAAGGTTTATAATAGACACTTACAACTACATCTTTTTGTTCAGTACTTGTTTCCTTAATTCTTATCCAGATGCGCTCAACGTGATTTCCAGGATTTAAGCCCTGCATTTTTCACAGGTGTAAACCTACTTGACATATAAATCTACTCCCCCTCCTCCTATTTCGTCTATTTCTCTGAAATAAATTATACTCCTCCATTACTACATTCCAATTGTAGGACTCATTCCACCAGATTTCAGTTATGCTAATATAAGATGGAAAGAAAACTTACATTTATGATCTCAGGAAATCCGTCTTGGGATAGGAAAAAGACAGACACAATAAGTTTTTCAGTCCTTGTTCCCTTAATTCTTAATGAGAGGTTCTCAATCTGGTTTCCAGGATCAAATTCTTGCATTTCTTCACAGGTGTAAATATTTTTGACATATAATGTTACTTTGCCCCCTTTCTTGTTTGGTCTATTTCTCGGAAATAGCTTGTACTCCTCCATTGCTACATTCCAACTATAGGACTCATCCCACCATGTTTCAGTTATGCCTATTAAATCACAATTGTTTTGTCATGCTAAGTTCCAGTTCATCTTCCGATGCCCTGGAACAGAACTAGAAACTCCTCCTTTGACTTGTCTCCTGAATCCTACAATAGATGTATTATATTTGATTCAGGATTAATCATGCAACATCACACACAAACCTGGTAACTATTGGTCTCTAAACATCTCTTATTTTAAAAGAAATTCACCCATTCCATAAAACAGGAATGCTTAGATTTGGATTTTTTATTTGAACAAAATAATTATTTTAAAGATGTTATTAGTAATATTTTAGGACGGGGAATTTTTTTCTTTTATATTAAGCTACATTTTATTGATTCATTCAATCATTTAATTTATAATTTCCCTTCCTCTCCATCACCAGATTTAAGACACTTAACGGTGCAATTAAATCAATATGCTAAAGAACATACAGCATTAATTGAAACATTAGGACAACAAAATAAGCAATTAAAATGTTACAGTGAGGGTGTGGAGAAGCATCTGTCTGAATTATGAACCACTTTAACTGGAATCTAATGTAATAAACTTGCTAACTTTCTTTCAGCAATAAAATGTGTTTCACTGATAATTAAGGCAGCTTTTACTGACTCATGATAGTGATGTAAGATGGAAAAAAAATCATCTAAGTTTCATAACATTTGATGTCATACTGGATATGTTTTTTATTATGAGAGGTTTTAAATCATGGGTGGCCAACATAAGGTTCCACAGCTCTGTTGGGCTTTAACTGGTTGAATTAGAATCTGGAGGTGGAGGGTGAAAAAACCTGGTTTTGCTTTAAAAGCTATAATCCAGTTCCATTGTATGAAATTTGTAAATGGACATTATATATAATACAGACTAGATTTTGGGTTGCAATCAGTCACTGTGCTGATCTGCAAGAGTTAAGACAAATACTCCATTTTATCCATGTTGCACTGAATTGAGGCAAGTTCCAAATGTTTTAACTAAATGGAAACAAATTAGCAAAAATTAAATACATGAAATAAATGTAGGAATATTAACAAGTTAAGAGTGTGTTGGAGCCTTCAGTAGCAATGCGAAGGGTTTTCAACTCATATGAACTGAGATGTAAATGGCCTTATTTTCATCAAAGCATTTGAGTCTGTAGCATAGTCAGCTTTAAACTTTGCCTCAAGTTCAACCTTATAAAAGATTTTGAGATAGATTTTGCCTTGCCTTGAAGCAGAACAGGGAAGAACATGAATAGTCAACAACTTTATTAAAACTACATCTTTCAGACTGTCACTGGACTGGCAAGAGCAAGGACCATCTACTAACAGAGCTTGGCTCTGGCCCCTACTTCTCCCTTATCACTGCCACCTAGTTTGATGTCTTGGATATTGTAAAGAGGGAAGGTCAGCTTGAGGCAGGACTTACCTTTTGTGATCAACCAGGAGGCATATGGAGGGTCCCTGGACCAAAGACAAGTATCTCCAAAGGACAACAGTATGCCCACCCAGAATTAGACTATGGTTTCTCATCCAACCCCACAGCACAAGAACATTTAGGATTTTATCACATAAGGCAGGCAAACTGGCATTACAGCTGTGTGCATCCTTCTGCTGGTCTACCATCCCTAACTTGGGATTCTTCTGCCTCTAATGGGCAAAAACCTCAATAGTTCCTCAATAGTTCTCAACATTCCCATCAATTTTCTTGATGTGATGGGTCCCTTTCACTTCTTTGCCAGGGAGTCAGGGATTCTCGTCCTTTTGCCCTCCTCTTCCCTTCTCCCCCTTGCTGTTCCCAAGATTGTTATTTTCCTTTATTTTATATTTGCTTTTTCATTTTAAATTTTGGGATTGCACAAATGTGCTAAAACAACAGCAGGAAGAACAACAAACTAAGCAACCGTAGTAATGCAGCAAGATGTGTGAAGGTACAATCATGGGATCATGGATTGATGAATTGTAACAATTGCATTTATGTCTCTGTGTCTCTGCAGCAGCAGAAAACAAACTTGCTCCTTTCTTCTTGCATCCTTTCAAATATTTAAACAAGGCTATCATGACACCTCTTAGCCTTCTCTTCTCTAAGCTAAATATATACAGCTCCATAATTCACTCCTCATAGGATTTGGTTCCTAGACTTTTTATTATTTCGGTTATCCTTCTCTGACACATTCCAGATTGTCAATATTCTTCTTAAATTGTTGTGCCCAGAACTGGACACAATATTGCAAGTGAGAACTGACCAAAACAGAATAGAGTAGTACTATTACTGTATTCACTCAATTTTAATACTTACCTTTTTTGACTAAATTACCTTCCCAAAATTAGGGTATGCATTAGATGTGCATAATATGGTAAATAGATTTTAGGGTTTCAGGGTGTTGAAAACTGAGGTGCACGTTATATTTGATGGTGCATTAGACTTGGGTAAATGCAGGTACTTCCCTTGATCTATACACTGTGCTCCTATTGATGCACCCGAGAATTTTATCTGTTCAACCATATCTGGCACTCTTTGATCATTTACATTGCAAAGTTATAGTTCTTTGACACTACTTAAACGATCAGGGCTCCATCCTATGGAGTCCTAGGGTTTGTAGTTGTTATGACACTATAGTTTTCTGACAGAAAAGAGTAAAGAGCTCACAAAAATACAAATCCCAGAATTCCATAGCTGTGAGCTGTGGTAGTTAATGGGGTGTCAATCTACTATAATTCTGCTGTGTGGTTACAGTATATGACTCTGTGATTTCTAAACTATGCTTTCAGAATATTACATCTTAAGTAGATATGAACTTGTATGTTACCCATGTAGCTGAAAGAGTTTTCACATGTTAATTTCTGACCCTGGGGCATTTTGGGGCTGTAGACCTCTGTGCTGGTAAATCAGACTAAATAAATTAAATTAAATCAAATCAAGATTCAGCACATAGGCATTAAGTCAGTGCACTGAAATGCACACTACCTTGAAAGCTACTGAGCAGCAGAAGGTAAAGTAATCATTCAGTAATGTCAAGATGAATAAAATAAAAGGCTATCTCATGTTGCAATTGATTCAGTCGGCTGAAATATGCACTGTGCATTTTGATGAGTTTGGCAAAGCAACATGCCGAGATCTTCAGAAAGGGACCTCTGTTATTTTGTTATTGTTCTTCATCTCCTAGAAGTCCATCATTCATCACCCACCACTTTTCATCTACATTTTATGACTATTGATGCCATCAATGTGCACAATATAGGGTGTTACCTTGCCTTTTTTGCATTTTGATTTGACTTGGCAGTGGCAAACCATTTTTATAGCCAAGCAGAAGAGCAAATTGAAGGGTAAAAATGGTGAATGCCATAAATTACATTATTCAATGACCTTTTCCCCTACTTTCCTGACCACTCTACCTTAGAAAAGATGGGTGCATATTTCAAGATGTCATTCCAACCCATTTTGTTTGTTTTACAGGACTCTGCAAGGCATAAAAATGAAAGATGGTGTCCAATAAACCGTGCAGTTAATGCCCAAGATGAAGAGCCAATGGTTTCTGATGCATGATTTCACTGGTGTGTAATAACTCTCAGAGGGAAAATAAATAATAATAATAATTAGTTATTTATGGGTACTGGTGAACAATTTAGTGTGTTTGCATACATTATATGCATTAGCTGGTCATGTGTTAACTCTGGATTGTTTTAAAAAAATACTTCAAGGTAGTTTCAGATTTAGAGAGTAGCAGCACTAGTTCAACACTATAAGAAACATGCTATTGTACAAAAAAGGAAGGAGGAGTTTGTCTTGAGGCACCTTTAAGATTGAACCATTGATTTCAGCACAAGCTTTTGTGGAATACAGTCATAAAAACCTCCTTCAGATCCTCTGAAGATGCCAGCCAAAGATGTAGGCAAAACATCAGGAGAAAATACTGCTAGAACGCGACCATACAGCCCAGAAACCACACAACATTCCAGCGATTCCAGCTGTGAAAGCCTTCAACAATACATAAAACATATGTTGCAATCCACTAAATCCTAATATGAAGTAAATTAGTCTTAAAGGTGGTCCAGGACTTCTTCATCCTTTGTTCCTTCTATATTAGAACAGACAAACTCATCTATCTTCTTGAATAGTAATATACACAGCTGTAACATGCAGAGAAAAATTGGGAATGACCCCACTTGTATGTCACCCAACTGATAGCCTGTACCAGGGTGGATTGTTCAACTCTCTATTATAAACAATTATAACTTTTTAAAAACTTGCAAGGGAGGGCAAGGATCTAATGGATGAAAAGAGAAGTTGGATGGAAAGATCTTTTTGCTCCCATCCTTTTCACACATTATTGGGTTCCTCTGATAAAAATGGATCTCTTGTTCACAAAACATTTAATAACAAACTAACATGGAATTTGTTGCCACAGGATGGGTGATATGGCTAGGCAAATGATACCAAAATTTATTATCTGGTACATATTACAATATTTTAAATGACTCATGTGTTTAATTTGGCATATGTTTTTTTTGTGTGGAATGCTGTCTACTTCATCAGAGGCATGGAGTAGCCAGTCTTGTATACACATTTTTGCACACCAAAGTTCATGCTCCTGATCAAAGAACATTTCAATTATATTTATTTATTTAAAACATTTATATTCTGCCCTTCTCACCCCGATGGGGACACAGGGCGGAGCACAACATATATATGACAAACATTCAATGCTGGAACATAAAATAAACTATAAATATACATAAACACTAAAATCAGTTATCTTCACATTAAAACAATTATTTAAAACCATCAGAAGTCAGCCGTACCAGATCTGGTCAGCATGGTGAAATTTCCTATTGCTGCCGTTATATGTTATAAGGTGTTAGAAGGTTCTCAGCTGTTCATTGCCACAACAGACTAACAAGGTTATCCCAAAAGACTGGACATTTTAGATAAATGTTGGTTTCAGCAATATATGCTTGTCTGCATTTGATTTCATATATTTCAAGCTTTTATGGGTTTTATCTAAAGGGGTGAAATCCCATGGTTTCCACCACACTCTATCAACACCTCCCTTCTTTCCTGCAGTATTTCAGAGATGTGCTCCAGGTGGTTTCCCAGTTCTCTGAAACTGGATTTTAGGATGCTTGGGTGGGATTGCAGGAGTGAAGAGGTGCAGATTTTGGTAGAAGACTTTAACTTTAAATATGATGTCACAGTTAAATAATATTAAATCACATTGGTTATTTGTTGCTTATGGGACATCGTTGTTTAAATTGCTTTTTCGAATTTAATTTTTCTCAGAGGCACAAATTGCTCTGGCCTCAGAGGGTTAGAAGAGAAGCCAGGCAAAGTTCCTTCAGTTCCAAGCAGCTGGTGAAAACCCATCCTTTTATACTCAAATGGTGCTTGCTCTGTCCTCAGAGGGAGAGAAGAACAGCTAGGCATAGCTTTGGCCCAACATCTGATGAGATCTTTTCTTCCATGTTCCAACTCCTACTACTCTGTCCTCAGAGGGATAAAAGAGCAGCCAATACATGTCCCACTGCCATTCCTCTTTCCTTATGCACCGTGTCTTATGCCACAGGGTAGGGAACTGTCAAACTGATGATTTAAAAGCCGCTCTTGGAGGCATTTTGGCTCTATATGAATAAATAAATTCAAAAGATTATTTCTTTGTTGCATATATATTGGCAGCATGATAATGTATGTACATCATTCTGGTTCAGAGAACTCTGTCTTGCTCTCTTCTAAGTTAAACCATAATAATTGTGTGGAACTATGAGACAGTTCATGAGTGACAGAGTTATTTCTGCTCTGTGTTCCTTTCCTTCTTGCTTGTTGTGCTATCTAGTTGCATCAGATGGCATTCTGCTTTGTCCTTGACTTGTGCCACTGCTGGTCAGTAGCGAGGATGGAATAACATACATAACATCATTTGTCACACTCCACAAATTATTATTCAATCACATTTTCTGGAGAGCTGGAGGAAAGAAATAGAAGCAACTGTATATTTCTTAGAATACTGAATACTGTCCTGGATGTCTCACCTACCCTCAGAATTTGTGTTACTTTCTCCACTTCTGCTTTGTTCTTTACATAGCTCACATTTTAACTTCATCCTTTCACAGCAGGCAACTTGTAATCCTTCCTCTTAACTACTTGCGGGACAATGTGGGTTAAAGTATTTTTATCCAGTACAGAGCATTTTACTCAACATGAGATATGTGTGTGTGTGTGTGTGTGTGTGTGTGGAGAGAGAGAGAGCTCTTCTATACTACATACTTTGTGAATGATAATTCATATTTTAAGGTGGAGGCATGCAACTATTGGGAGGCAGGAGCATTTCCCTTCCTCCACTCACCCAGCACATCACACCAATATGTTTTGGCACACTCCGAGTGAGAAAATGTCAACTCCAGTTGCCATTTTTGCTGATTTTGGTCAATTTCTTTCTTTTGTGGTTTTATTTTGGGGAAGATGTTATGTGGTTTTAGAGAGTTAGGGGAAGTTAGGGATGTATCAGGTACAATAGGTAACTGTAGATCTATACATTGACCTTGATACATGAATTTATATCCAATATCTATTTCTTTTAGTAATAAGTGAAGATAATCCCAATTTATTTTGTCAAACACTTTTTCAGCGTCTATAAATAATAAGGCGAGTTGTTTTTCGTTATGTTTTTCATAGTATTCGATAGTATTTATTAGTATTCTTATATTATCCTTTATTCGCTTATTCAGTAAAAAACCGGCCTGCTCCTCCGATATCCAGTTTCTTTAAAAATGTTTTAATCTGTCTGCTATTATCATCGTAAAAAATTTATAATCATTATTTAACAGGAAAATTGGTCTATAATTTTTGATTTCTGTTGGATCTGTGTTTTCTTTATGAATTAAAGTAATGTTGGCTTTTCCCCAAGTTTTTGGGAGTCCTTTGTTGTCTAATATATCATTTAATATGTCTTTCAGGAGTGGGGCTAGTTTGTCCTTGAATGTTTTATAAAAGATAGCAGTGTACCCATCAGGTCCAGGTACTTTATTACCTTTGAACTTTCTCATTTAACTGTCAATTTCTTCCATGGTTATTGGGCCATTTAATATTTCTCTTTGTTTTTCTGTTAATTTTGGTAGATTTAATTTACATAAGTGTGACATTATCTCTTCTTTAGGTATTCTTTCTTTTCTGTACAATTCTCTATAAAACTGATTGAATTGTTTAACTATTTCCTGTTCCTCTAAGTAGATTATTCCATCTTTTTGTATCTTACTAATATACTGTTTTTGTTTTTTATCTTTTGTTTTTTTGCCAACCATTTCCCAATCTTATTGGCATTTTGGAAATGATTCTGCTGTATAAATTTTATCAGTTTCTCTATTTGATCTGTTTGTATTATTTGCAACGGCTTTTTCAGTATTTCCAAATCTAAGGCAACCTTTCTATTTGAAGGTTTCTTTTTTAATTGTTCCTCCTTTTCTCCTATTTTTTTTCCAAAAGTTCTTTCATTTCTTTATTTCTATTTTTGTTTTTCACCGAGTTCTGCTGGATAAAATTCCCCCTTATTACCACTTTCATAGCCTCCCATTGTGCTATTTTTGATATCTCTTCTCCATTATTTAGTCTCAAATATTATTTAAGTAATTTTCTATTCAATTCAATATCTTCCTCATTTTTCAATAAATTATCATTTATATGCCATCTGAATTGTCTAACTTTACCTTTTATTATCAATTCTAACGTACAATGATCCGAAATGGTTCTTGGTAGTATTTGATTTTTTAAAAATCTTATTGTCAAGGTCTTTGCCACTCATACCATGTCAATACGGGACCAAGATTGATTTCTACAAGAGTAGAATGTATAATCCCGCTGATTTTCATTGTGGAATCTCCACATATCTTGCAGATTTAGCTCTTCCATGTGCGTTAAAAATTGCTTAGGTAGTTGACTTGATTTTGATTTTCTCTGTTTGCCTTTGTTGTCTGTTTTGTCTTTGGATAAGTCCACAACTCCATTGAAATCGCCCAAGACAATCAAATCATCATATTCTTGTTGTTTTATTTTTTTTTGCATTTTTTAAAATAAATTTAATTTTTGGGCCATTCGGGGTGTAGATATTACATACTAATAGTTTTTGGTTATTTATTTCTATGGTTATGCCATTGAATCTGCCTTGACTATCCCTAAAAGCTAATTTTGTAGGTATCCATTCTTTTATATATAGGACTACTCCTCTTTTTTTTTCTCATTCGTCGAGTGTAATATTCTTTCCCTACTTGTTCTTGCTTGAAATGTCTGACATGCTTATCTGCAATATGTGCTTCTTGTAGTGCAATTCAATCATAATTTTTTTGCTTTAAATAATTAAATATTTTCTTTCTCTTACTGGGGGAGTTCATCCAGTTAACTGGAATAGATTTTTAGTTTTTTGTTCATTCGACGTTGTCTTGCATTTCCCAATGAATCAGCTCCTGTGGACTCAGCAGTTCGGAATTCTCTGGGGATAATTGTCTCAGTCTTTTCAGTTCTCTCTCTCTCTTTGTTCTCTTTGAAATCTTGTTTCCAGTCTTCCTCTGTTTTTTCTATCTTCTTTTCTTGTTTGCCCATCTGTTTCCCCTTACCATGCCTATTACTGTCCATATGTGTGTAGGCTTTCCCCTTGATATGCTCCATATAAAAGTCTTTAGCTTTCTCTTCCGTATTGAGCCAATATCTTGTTTCATTTAGTGTCACCGTGATTCCTTCTATCTTTTCCCATCTGAATTTAATTTTCCTTTTTATCAATTCTTCTGTCAGATATGTGTATCATCTTCATTGGTTTAAACTTTGCTGTGAAATTTCTTTCATTATGACTATTCTCTTATTTTTGTAGATGATCGATTTTTTTGCGTTTTCCTGTAGGATTTCGTCCCTTGTTTTTTTTTTCCTGCTGAAACTTATTATTGTGTCACATGCCATTTTATTTCTTTTCAAATATCCAGTAGTTATTCTGTGCACTTTGTCCAAATCCTGACCAATAGCCTCAGTAGAAGTATCTAATAACTCAGCCAATAAGTCTGTTATCATTTGTCTTTTCATTTGAAGATTCTTCCAGGTTTCTAATTCTTAATTGATATTCCAGCTTTCTATTTTCCATTATTTCTGCTTACAGTTGAGTTTTCTGATTTAGGCTGTCTAATTTTCCAACTTTATAGTCCAATTTGTTTTGAGATTTGGCCACTTTTTGACTTTCTTTTTTCACATTTTCTAAATCCTCTTTCGTAAGTTTTATTTCTTCTTTTATTTCAAATCTTAGATTTTGAATTTATTCCTGTAATTATTGGTGTTGCATGTCTTGTTTCAAATCATTTTTTTGAATCTCTAGCAAAATATCTTTAAAGCCTATCTCTTCTGGTAGTCTCTCTTTGCTTGTAGTTTTAGATTTTGTAATGTTTTCCCCTTAGTATTTGCCATTCTGATAACTATTCTGATCTTTACTTGATAGCTCACCAAAACCCTGCTTATTCCTTTGATCCCTTATGTTCTTTCTCTTTTTTATTAGTAAGTCATTACCCCCTTTCCATAATATGTATATGTTTTAATTGTTTCTTATTCCTGATATTTCTTCTCTTATTCACTTTGTTGTTTCTCTACAGTGTCTTTTGGCTGTTCCACTATGTTTCTTTATATTTTGCAATCTCTCTATGGCTATGTATGATTCTTGTCTTCTCTTGACTTCTCTTGACTCCTCTAAGTTAGCACAGTCTCACTGCTTCCCTTGCAGATTTCCATTCTGTTCCTCTTTGCCTTCCGCTGCTCCTCCAGTTCCCCCTCCCCTCCTGCTGCTCGAAGCTCATCTCCACAGCAACAGCCACTCGTGCTTCCGTCTCCTCCCATTGCTCAATCCTCCTCACGCTTCGCTCCTCCTCTTCCAGTCTCCAGCCTCCCAGAACCTCCTCCTCTGGCCGCAGAACTCTCCCTCCTCTTTTGCCACATCATGCTCAGTGGCAAATTTCCCAAATGAAATTAGACAGGCTCCCTCCCTCCTGTCTTTCCAAAAAAGAACGAAAACATGGTTATGGGACCAGGCCTTTGAACAAGAGTAGCAGTAGAAATGAGATACGATAATTATATGACTCACTGATTGCCCCCACTTGGACTTGAAATGCGCCTGAATGTATATTTATATGTATAACTATGTAGGTTTTTTAATGTAAGCTCTAAATTTTAATGTAATTTTTAATTTAAATGATTTTTAAATGTGATATAAATTGTTTTGATGTATATGTTCATGTTGTAAGTCACCTTGAGTCTCCTGAGGGGTGAGAAGGGTGGGGTAGAAATGATGTAATAAATAAATAAATAAAATTGTTTACAAAGAAGGGGCACAGAAGACACAAGTCCTCCAAGGTCATGGTAATGGTGGCTTTTCTTATCCTTCTATTTATTAATTTAATTTAATTTATTTAATTTCATTGATTTTCCCATGACTTACATGATCTACATAATTAATAAAGTACAGTTTCCCACACGGCTCTCCCCTGAATGGGGCTTCACTCACCCACTTTTCCTATTTTTCTTTTTTCTGTCTCTTTGCCGCTTATATTGTTAAGTCCATTGACTGCCTGTGTTAGAAACTCTCTGTTGCTTGCATAGCTGATTCCTCTCCTGAGGGGTTGGATGTGGTTGTTCTGTTCCTTGTTCGTCCCAGTATCTTCTTCCTTTTGAAGCTGGCAATCAGTGGACTCATGTCTTACAACCCCCTATCATGCCAGACACAACCTGCACCTCTTTGCACGTCCCTCTTGACATCATTGGCCAGTCGCACATTGCACCTCGATGGCCTCAATCCACCAACTGGAGGAGGGTGAATACCCCTGGTTTTCTAGGTCCTGGGTTGTCCCTTTAGACCACTAAAGACATACATCATCCACCATACTGTCGCCAACCGGAAGTCCAATCCTTATGTCTTATAAATCCATTACCCTTCCATAGGGAATTTTAGTGAAGCTTCTTCCTGTTTAACCCCCAAAATTCTTGAATTGTGTCTATTCATTATGAGCATGTGGGTGCAATGTGTTAATATTGCATTATCATAAATGAAGTGTAGGTAATTTATTTTTTCAACCTAGCTATGAACATTGAATTTCCCTGTTCATGACTATAGAGCTTGATCTGGATACCATTTTGAGATGGGTATATCAGAAAAAAGGGATAGGAAATATGATAATTATTAACACCAAGTATTATAAGCTGGTGTATTTTAACTGCTTTACCGCTCTTGAGTTTATTGCACTTAAAGCCTAGTGCACACATGTGTAGTTTCTTACAAGTGTAAAGTGCATAGACATTGCAAATGTGCTTAAACTGTATGGTACTTGAGATGCAGACTATCTTTTGAGGCATATAATATCTCTATTTATTCTGTTTTTTAAATGCTTTATTTTGACATTTTTGCCAATTTCACATGTGTGCTCATGTTGACATAGGCACATGAGATTATACAAAATGATAGATATGTTTGCATATTGGGATCTCTAAATCTATATTTCTTGTTATGTCTCTTTGACTCTGAAGGTGGCAACTATTCCAGGGGTTCACTATAGGCAAAGTTGGGGAATAATCCAGAGTTTGCAGGAAATGTCAGAGTATCCCGAGGCTTTGCAACTATTTGGTTAGCTGGGTTGAGGGCCTGACAAGATGGACACGGCCACCATCTCTATATCCCCACTGCAACAGTCAGAGATTCTTGTGAGCACTTGGCCATATATGCTGACATTAGAATGGCACTCCCACATAATCAGCAAGAAGGAGGGTGCGTTCCTTGCTGATCTTGTGGGTGTCTTAATCTGAGCTCAGCCTAAGTGACAAGCAATGGGCCAGGCATTTGCAGGGAGCTCCATGGCTAAAAAGAGCAATGCCAGTGAGATGGGTACAAAGGGCTAGACAGGTGAAAGGTTGAGCCATTTATACATGGCTTTTGATTTAGTAGGTATGTGTTAGATCTGAGACAGAAATATTCCTGAGAAATCTGCCTGGTATAGACATAGCCCTATTCCTACATTCAAACCAATATACCACACTACATAGAATCATAGAATCATAGAATAATAGAGTTGGAAGAGACCTCATGGGCCATCCATTCCAACCCCCTGCCAAGAAGCAGGAAATCGCATTCAAAGCACCCCTGACAGATGGGCACCCAGCCTCTGCTTAAAAGCCTCCAAAGAAGGAGCCTCCACCACAGTCTGGGGCAGAGAGTTCTACTGCCGAACAGCTCTCACAGTGAGGAAGTTCTTCCTGATGTTCAGGTGGAATCTCCTTTCCTGTAGTCTAAAGCCATTGCTCCGTATCCTAGTCTGCAGGGCAGCAAAAAACAAGCTCCCTCCCTCCCCGCTATGACTTCCCCTCACATATTTATACATGGCTATCATGTCTCCTTTTAGCCATCTCTTCTGCAGGTTAAACATTATTTATTTATTTATTTATTTATTACATCACTTCTACCCCGCCATTCTCACCCATCAGGGGACTCAGGGCAGCTTACAATATAAACACACACACACACACACACACACACACACACACACACACACACACACATATATATATATATATATATATATATATATATATATATATATATAAAATAAACATGCCCAGCTCTTTAAGCCGCTCCTCGTAGGGTTTGTTCTCCAGACCCTTGATCATTTTAGTTGCCCTCCTCTGGACGTTTTCCAGCTTGTCAACATCTCCCTTCAACAGTAGTGCCCAGAATTGGACACAGTATTCCAGGTGTGGTCTGACCAAGGCAGAATAGAGGGGGAGCATGACTTCCCTGGATCTAAATGCTACACTCCTATTGATGCAGGCCAAAATCCCATTGGCTTTTTTAGCTGCCACATCACATTGTTGGCTCATGTTTAACTTGTTGTCTATGAGGACTCCAAAGTCTTTTTCGCACGTACTGCTGTCGAGCCAGGCATCCCCCATCCTGTATCTTTGCATTCCATTTTTTCTGCCAAAGTGAAGTATCTTGCATTTGTCCCTGTTGAACTTCATTTTGTTAGTTTCTGCCCATCTCTTTAATCTGTCAAGATCTTTTTGGATTCTGATCCTGTGTTCTGGAGTGTTATCCCTCCCAATTTGGTGTCGTCTGCAAACTTGATGATCATGCTTTCTAACCCTTCGTCTAAGTCATTAATAAAGATCTTGATCAGAACCGGGCCCAGGACAGAACCCTGCGGCACTCCACTCGTGACTTCTTTCCAGGATGGAGAAGATGCATTGGTGAGCACCCTTTGGGTTCGTTTGCTTAGCCAATTACAGATACACCTAACTGTAGTTTTATCTAGCCCACATTTTACTAGTTTGTTTGCCAGAAGATCGTGGGGGACTTTGTCGAAGGTCATACTGAAATCCAGGTATGCTACATCCACAGAGTTCCCTGTATAGACCCAGCTTGTAACTCTATCAAAAAAGATTTCCTTAAAAGATTTCTAAGATTTCCTTAAAAACCTGAGAGTGTTCACTCTTTTCTTAGATTGCCTACTCTTTTCTTTGATAGCCTTAAAAACCTGTGTCTGTTGGACTCTTTACCTTTAAAAACCCGAGTCTGTGCTGATTCTTGAGTGTGGGCTAGCTGTAATTAAGGCTTGCTGCTCTGCTGTTGTTTGGAAGCTGAGGCAAGGCTATTGTTATTGAAAGTGTTGACTTCCTGTTGAAGCTTTCTGAGCCAGAGTTCATGCAGAGGTGAGGAGAGGAAGCAGGAAGGCAGCTTGCTCCTTGGTTTGGGTAAGGCCTGTCTAAGATTTCCTTAAAAACCTGAGAGTGTGCACTCTTTTCTTAGATTGCCTACTCTTTTCTTAGATCGCCTTAAAAACCTGTGTCTGTTGGACTCTTTACCTTTAAAAACCTGAGTTTGTGCTGATTCTTGAGTGTGGGCTAGCTGTAATTAAGGCTTGCTGCTCTGCTGTTGTTTGGAAGCTGAGGCAAGGCTACTGTTATTGAAATTGTTGGCTTCCTGTTGAAGCTTTCTGAGCCAGCGTTTGGGTCGTTCTTTTTTCCCTTCTTGAAGATAGGGACCACATTTGCCCTCCTCCAATCTGCTGGGACTTCTCCCGTTCTCCAAGAGCTCTCAAATATGATTGCCAGTGGTTCTGAAATAACTTCTGCTAATTCCTTCAATACTCTTGGATGTAGTTGATCTGGCCCTGGGGAATTGAATTCATTTAGAGCAGCCAGGTGTTCCTGGCTTTCTTTATTTTGGGTTGGATTTCCCCTAATCCTTCGTCCATTCCATGTTGCTGAGGTTGAAGACGGCTTTCTTTTTGTGAGAAGACCGAGGCAAAGAAGGCATTAAGCAGTTCTGCCTTTTCCCTGTCCCCTGTCACCATCACCCCATCTTCTCCTTGCAGAGCCCCTATCGCCTCCTTGTTCTTCCTTTTTCTACCGACGTAAGGAAAAAAGCCTTTTTTATTGTTTTTAATGTCTCTGGCAAGCCTGAGCTCATTTTGCACTTTAGCCTTGTGAACCTTTTCCCTACAGGAGTTGGCTATTTGTTTGAATTCTTCTTTGGTGATTTCTCCCCTTTTCCACTTCTTGTGCGTCTCTTTTGAGTCTTAGCCTGGTTAGAAGTTCTTTGGACATCCATTCTGGCTTCTTCGCACTTGCCTTATTTTTTTTTCTTTGTTGGCACTGTTTGCATTTGCGCCTTGAGTATTTCACTTTTGAAAAACTCCCATCCATCCTTAACTCCCTTGTCTTTTAGTATTGGAGTCCATGGAATGCTGCTCAATATTTCTTTCATTTTTTGGAAGTCAGCTCTCTTGAAGTCCAGAATGTGTGTTTGACTTGTCTTAGTTTCAGCCTTCCTTTGTATGGCAAACTGCAGGAGCACATGGTCACTTGCCCCTAAGGTTCTGACCACTTCAACTGCATTGATCAGGTCTTCACTATACCTAAATAAATATACATATATGACATGCAAACTTGGTAGGATATTTTTCTCAGTTGTTGAATGAGCAATGCATGGAATTCACCACAAGCCAAGTCAATGATCACACTCCCTCTAAAGTCATGCCCTCAACAAGTTGCTCCTAAATCCACTAATCAGACACATAAGCAAATTAAGAAAGGGAAGTATGTGTGAGCCAGATTGACAGCAGCCATACTGAGGGCCATAACCAGGATTTTCCCCACAAAGGCAACAATGAGGGGTTACTTTTTTCATTGATAGGTTAACTTTACAATTTCCCTATTCTCCAGTGAGCAAAGCTGATATTATAGTTCTCTTCCTCATCATTGTATCTTCACAACAGATCTGAGAAGTAGGTTAGGCTGACAGAAAGTGACTGACTGGTCCAAGTGCAGCCACTGATTTTTATGCTTAGTGGCGACTAGATTTCCCAAGTCCCAGTCCAATACTGTAAGCCAGAGGTGATACAAAAGTAGTCTTTTGCATTGGCCAAGGCTATATATGTAGCCCCCAACCTGATATTCCCTAGATTCCCTGGGGTGGAGAATATGAATTCCCATCTCACCTCCAGCCCTGAAGCTTTCAGGAACAGCTATTCACCTTACAAATAGGTTACAACCCTACTGATTAAGGATTTTATTAAATATTGAATGCAATTTTAATAATTTACATTCCACCTTTCCTCTGCAGAGTTGAAGTACACTGGTAATACACAAAAAATAGAATTTAACAATTCAAAATAACCCAAACAATCGACACTAAAACAGGAGCCAGAGCTCAGTCTATCTTTAGATCAATGTTGAACCCTGAAGAGAGGGAGATAAAGCAGTGTGAACTTTAGCCACCCCTTCTTCTAAATTTTACTTGTGGTGCAAGGAAGCTTTTGTCTTATGAGCTGAACAGAGATGCTACACAGTCATAATGTTGGATATTCTATTACTTCTGGCTCAGAGCATACTTCTTCTCTCTCTCCCACCTGTCCATGTACTGAAGTGACTGCCAGGATAAACAAGACCTTGTGTGATCTTTGTTTAAACAATAATGACAAGCAGTCAGAAAAAGAACTGAAGAAAGAAAATGAAAATAAACACTGCTAAACCTTAACAGGAAATAGTACCACACAGGGAGAGCTGTGCAATGTGCTTTTTATCCCTATAACATAAATAAGTTTATAGCAGAACTTCCCAAAGGTGCATTAATTTTATTTGTAAGATGTTCTCTTAGAAGTAGTGAGCTTTGGCCTACTATCATGAGTGATGCCAGCAAAGTACACTTACTTTTCTTAAAATAGATAAAGGTATAGTTTTATAGAAAGTGCTTTAAAAAAATCTGTAGGCTAAAAGGACTTGTAAACCTGGAGGGAATAACCATCAACCACGAAGGAGAGCTGTAAGGAAATCACAGTTGTCTGTAATGCAGTTTGTTTAGATATTTATTGGAAAATGTTGGTCAAGAGGTGGTCTGAGCAAGAGTAGAATGTTGGCTTTTTTCAATCTGTTGTCTTTATGCACTTTTAAAACCCTTGGCTTGATGAAAAAGCATCTTTACACGATGAGAAGGAACATGCTATCACTACAGCTGCATTTGATTGCTGAAGATGAAACTCATGCTTTTGTGGCTTTAACAAATGTAATTGTGTTGTTGTTGAATAAAACTGAGTTCAAGATTGATTTGGGAGACAGAGCTCTTGCTGTGTGTAGGTATATTATTACCATTTTATGGCCTTCACTGGTTGCACAATGCCCAGCAGTGAAACTCTTGTCATGGGAATATATATTGGAAATTCAAGTGGAAGATACAGATGTGTTAGCGGTACTTGTGTGTGTGTGTGTCTTCTATTTGAAGATAAATAGAATTTCTCACAAGTTCTGAACTTTAGAAAAATAATAGTTAATTATGAAAAATAGTGACCAGGATCCTCTATGGCAGTGGTTCTCAATCTGGAGTCTCCAGATGTTTTTGGCCTACAACTCCTAGAAAGCCCAGCCAGTTTATCAGTTTATCAGGATTTCTGGGAGTTGAAGGCCAAAAACATCTTGGGACCCCAGGTTGAGAACCACTGTTCTATGGGAAAGGTTCTTAAATGTTTTCCACTTCTGCCCAAGAAATGTTTACATGACCCTGGGTACATAGATACATAAAATAGGCATACAAATCAAAATTTACTGATAATAAATCAGCATTTACAAGGCTTTCTAAGCAAGCTGGTTTTTCTTTTTATGGAGTACAACTGAATCATCTCCTTCAGAGTCCATTGTAAACATTGCATAACAGATTTGTAGAAATGTTTAAAACAGCCACTAGGGGCCTCTTCACACAGTCTAAAATGGGGTTTTTGTCTTTAATCACAGAGCTCGGTCGTTCCCATTACACCCTGGAAAAGAACTTCCAGAGTGGCTCCATGACTGCACTCCCACAAAATTGTCAGCAGTGGTCGACAGGCAGCTCTGTATCATTCCATTAGAAAAGATGGGTTGAGCCAGCTCAAGACATATATCTTGAGATATATATATATATATATATATATATATATATATATATATTAAACCACACCAATACATATTGTGTGCATGCCTTGAAAAACATCAGCAGAAGAAGAAGAAGAAGAAGAAGAAGAAGAAGAAGAAGAAGAAGAAGAAGAAGACCTGGCTATGGCTCACGAATGGGACACTGAAGAAGGAGACAGAAGGCCTGATCCTTGCAGCCCAGGAGCAAGCCATCAGAACAAATGCAATTAAGGCCAAGATCGAAAAGTCAGCTGATGACCCAAAATGCAGCCTGTGCAAGGCAACTGATGAAACCATTGATCATATCCTTAGCTGCTGTAAGAAACTCGCACAGACAGACTACAAACAGAGGCACAACTATGTGGCCCAAATGATTCATTGGAACTTATGCCTCAAGTACCACCTCCCAGCAGCAAAGAACTGGTGGGATCACAAACCTGCAAAAGTACTGGAAAATGAGCATGCAAAGATACTGTGGGACTTCTGAATCCAGACTGACAAAGTTCTGGAACACAACACACCAGACATCAAAGTTGTGGAAAAGAAAAAGGTTTGGATCATTGATGTCGCCATCCCAGGTGACAGTCGTATTGATGAAAAACAACAGAAAAAACTCAGCTGCTATCAGGACCTCAAGATTGAACTTAAAAGATTTTGGCAGAAACCAGTACAGGTGGTCCCGGTGGTGATCAGCACTTTGGGTGCCATGCCGAAAGATCTCAGCCGGCATTTGGAAACAATAGACATTGACAAAATTACGATCTGCTAACTGCAAAAGGCCACCCTACTGGGATCTGCGCGCATCATCCGAAAATACATCACATAGTCCTAGACGCTTGGGAAGTGTTCGACTTGTGATTTTGTGTTACGAAAGCCAGCATATCTATCTTGTTTGCTGTGTCATACATTATACTACTACTACTACTACTACTAATAATAATAATAATAATAATAATAATTCAGTGGTGAGGTAGCAACCAGCCGACCGGTGCCTCTTCTCCCACAGCATGCTTGCAAGGGGAGGGGGGGAGGAGGGAAGCGTGGAGTCCCTGACTGTGCTTCATGAAGCCCTAAGGGTTCCACGGAGCACAGTTTGAGAACCACTGCTCTAAGGCCTTAATCCGTTTCTGGACACAGTGTCCTGCTACCACTACTGCCTAGACTAGTGTAATTATTCTGGCACAGTGCACTACAGGATACCTGTTCTAAAATCAGCTTGAGTACTTACCCGTATCCAAGAGTACACATGATAAAAAAGCAATACGGGATAGGAAGACATGTCTTTTTGTGAAAAGAAAAAGACGGGAAGAACCAGAATGCCTATCTTATAGGGCGGTAGACAGGTAGATTCCCCAGAAGTGTACTTGTGCTAGGCTTGAAAGGAATACAATGTGTATCATCAACCTTTCCCCTCCAAAGAAGCTCTTCAGTCCCTTGAAAATGTTACAAATAATTTCAAGGGACCTCACCTGAATGGTGTGAACTGGTGACACAGAGAGAAGGGAGGTGATTCTTGAAAATCCTCTCCAGTAAAAAAAAAAAAAAAAAGCTTTCCATCAGCAGAAGGCAGATCCTAGACTCAATCTACTATTTGGATGATGGAATAAAGAGCATGCTTATCAAATTTGAAGATGACATCAAATTAGGAGCAATAGCTAACATTCCAGAGGACATTATCAGAATTCAAAATAAACATAATAGATTGGAGAGCTGGATGAAAGCTAACAAAATGGATTTCTATGGGGAAAATGTAAGGTACTACACTTAGGCAGAAAAAAATGAAATGGGCAGATATAGGATGGGTGGCACCTAGTTTGACAACTGTAAATGTGAAAGGGCTCTAATATTCTTAGGCTGGATGTACACTAATCTAAATCCCAGGATCTGATCCCAGATCATTTGCTTACCCCTGATTATCTGGTATTATCTGCTTTGAATTGGATTATGTGAGTCTACACTGTCAGATAATCTGGGATCAGATCCTGGGATATGGGGCAGTGCAGATCCAGCCTTTCACAATTGCTGTTGCCAAGCTAGGTCTTAGTAAATTACATGCTGGACATGTGCCAATAGTGTGATGCAGCAGCTAAAAAAATAAGCCAGTGCGAGCCTAGAGTGCATCAATAGTTCTAGGGAAGTAATAATACCACTCTATTTTGCTTTGGACAGACCTCACCTAGAAACTGTGTTCAGTATTCAGCACCACAATATTCCTCTTGAATATTGATAGGCTGGAATATGTCTATCGGAGAGCAACCAGAAAAATAAAAGATCTGGAGACCATGTTATATGAGGGACAGCTTAGGGAGCTAGGTATGCTTACCCTGGAGAAGAGAGATTCAGAGGTGACATGATAGCCAGCCATGTTTAAATATTTCAAAGGATGTGATATTGAGGATGGAGCAGGATTGTTTTCTTTTGCTCAATAGACCAGGAAACAGATCAATGGATTCAAATTACAGGAAAACAGACCCGCCTAACACTGTGAAGAACTTCCTGATGATAATTGTTATTCAACAGTAGAATATACTGACTGTGAGTGTGTTGGAGTCACTTTCACTAGAGGTTTTTAAGCAGAGGCTGAATGACCATTTGTTATAAGTGCTTTGATTGTGTATTCCTGCATGGCAAGGATTTGGACGTAGTGGACCTGGTCTTTTCAGATGGCATGATACTATGATTTTTATTGTAAGGAAAAACACTATGGCTTGTTGGAAATGAAGCCATTGTGTTTAGAACTATGAAGTAGAAGAAATCATGACAGAGATAATCAAATTAGCTAGTAGGAAAATTGACAGCCTTTGAGTGTGTTCAGCATTCTGGCTCTGTATTCCTATTTCAAGACCAAACAATAAATAACACACAAGGGAAGCAATCTGCTGCCTGAGTATTTTAATACATAAAAGGTAACAAATCCATTCAGGTCTGTGGCTTCTCGCCAATGCTTGTTTGAAAGAGAGAAGCCGTCAATACACATAAACAACACTGTGAGCTTACTGCTCCTTCCTTTTATTTGCAGTTTGTATATAACTCCTGGTCACAGAAAGTGGTAGTCCTTCATGTCATGAATATTACACATAACAACAAGATGCTTTTTCAAGAGAAGAAAAATTGTTTTTAACAATGAAATGGAGAGAGAGCGAGTGAGCACCAATTAAGGTAATAAGAGTTTACAGACCTATTTTGTCACTATGGACCAATGGCTAATTTTCTTTCTTGCACCTTCCCATTTAAAGCTTCCATTGCTAAAGCCACCCCACCTGTCCTTTTCAAATTATTCCTTGGTCATTCAGAAAAGCTTTGAAAACCTGTTTTTTTCAAGCCAGCTTCAACTGAGATGAACAGTTGACTGAGTCCCTACCTGTCTCTACAGCCTAGTCTTTTGCACACCTTATCACGAACGTTTGCAATTAGTTTTCCTAATTCATTGCACAATTATAATTTTATTCTTCTCCCGCAAGACCAAGGACTGAAGTGCCATAATACGGCCTCTGTTTCAATGGCCATGCTTTTACTCTGTGAAGCTATGTTGTGGAGTTTGATATATTAATTTGTTGTGAGTGTTATGTATTCTGGATGTTGTATTTTATATTGTGTATTTTTATTACTGCTGTATTTTATTATATTTTGTTGGGCTTGGTCCCCATGTGAGCCACCCTGAGTTCCCTCGGGGAGATGGGGCAGGATACAAAAATAAAGTTATTATTATATTATTATTGGTTGTCATTATTGCATTTATACTGAGCTCCTGCTCTTCTCCAGTCATGTATCATACTTGATAAGGAACCATCGTGGCGTCATCATTTGAGTGTTGGACTGCTATTCAGAAGACCAAAGTTTGATTTCCTGCTCAGTTATGTAAACCCACTGAGTGACCTTCAGTGAATCACACTATCTGAGCCCCAGAAAACCCCGTGACGGATTCATCTTAAGGTTGCCATAAAGCAGAAAAGACGTGAAGGCACACAGCAGCAAAATTTCCAGTGCTGTCAGGTAGCATCACCAATATAGTTTGCTTCTTACTCCCTTGGGCCAAAATTCTATATTTGGTATTTTTCAGGGTTTTTATTTTTTTTCAAAAATAATAGAACACCAGATTTAGCAAAAGTAGAAGAAAATCTAGAGTTATCAATAGGACATTCACTAGCCTGGATTAGATCATTTTAAAGAATTTTCATAAAATTCTGGTGTGTTTTCCTCTCCCACTTACCCCCTTCCTAATATGCTGAAATGTAACTGATGTACACTGTTGTACTTAAACCCTCTTTTTCAATTTTCAGACTAATATTTTTACTTGATAGTTAACAGCAATTTACATTGCACAATTCTTCTGGTACCTATTCCGATACTAAATTCCTCATGTAATTATTAAGACCTCTGTAAAATCTATCTCACATGTGTTTTCAATGAAACAATTGCCAATTCTTCTGGATGTCAGAAGACTGATCAGTCCTTAATTCTTTTTCCAGGCTGTATATGGTAGTCTGTCTCTCTATGTGCAGACACCCACACATGTAAAATATTGAAGGATTAAGATACTTCACATTGTGAACATACTTCAGGTTATGTCCCATTGTTTGTTATAATGCTAATCAAGTAAACTCCTATTTTTGTACTATGCTTTCATCTTTTCTTCCTATTTATTTATTTTATGTACATATGATACCAAAACAAATCAGTTAGAATTTAAAATCTGTTAGAGTTCAAGGGTTAACTTGTTGAATTGGACTTCCAAATGACTGGCAATCTGTTCAGATGGCAAAGCACTGGTAGATGGCCATCGTACTTCCCAATCATTGTTAAAATCCTGTTACCCTAGCAGACCAGCCATAGATTGTAAATGGTTTTTAGAGGCAGGCTCATATGAAATGCACAGTACAGTGTTCCCTCACTTACCGCGGGGGTAACATTCCAGGACCACCCGCAATAAGTGAAAATTTGCGATGTAGGGACACTATATTTATTCTATGTGTGGAGGAGAGCAAACCACAGACCACTTACTACAACACAGTCTGTACTTTATTTTAGCAGTTACAATATACAGTACACCGGCAAAGAAGAAGAATGGAAGCTAGATAACCCTTTCTTATTTCCAACCCGTCCCCACCCTCCCCCTCCCTTTATTTCTCCCCCCTTCCAAAACCCTTTGCACACTGCAAAAACCTGCGAAACAGCAAAAATACCACGATAAATGTGTACATTAATATTAATTGAAAACCCGCAAAACAGCGAGGGAGCAAAAAGTGAACTGCGAAGTAGTGAGGGAACACTGTAATCCATGCTACTAACCAATATAGACAAACTTTAGTAGGGTTCCCTTTTTTCAGGAGAGTTGCAATTGATATATTGTTCCAATCTGATAAAAAGTGTTCCAACCTACAATAGTATCACCTGGAAGAAGAACCAATTCTGTTCCAAACATAGCTTGAATTCTGTCTCAAATAGATTCTAATGTACAAGAGTTTCCATTTGACTTTGTTGCAGTTGTTTGTGAACAGCCTTTTGTTCCCATCTAATTGATGTATAGCTGAAATATTCTAAGATTTCATGACATGATAATCCAAGCTCTCCTTGTGCCTCCTCAAATTCCAGTCTATATCTCAATACTTCTTTGTGGGATTGAGATACTTCTTGCCATGTGCCACATTGAAAATATCAGCCCGGATACCTAAGAATGAAATTTGATGATGCAAGTTCCTTCATATACACACACCTGTACAAAGTTTGGTCCAGATCCATTAAGCCATGTAGGAACCGTTGTGGATCAAACAAACAAATTTTACAAGGGGGGGGGGAGGTGTATATTTATAAATACACCTAAATGCGATACAGTCCTCATATTTGTAGGGAATATATTCCCTGACTTCCCATGAATGTGCAAACCACAGATAATTGTGAATCGTATTGAAAAGAATGACCTTTGGCTCAGGAATATCATATGGTGGCAGTGGAGAAGCTAGAAAGTTGCTAAACAGTACATGTTTTGTCATATGGATAAAACTGTTGTACTATATATACTTATAGAACTGGAACAGTGCAATGGTGTAAAAAAAAGGAAGGGAGCAAGAGGAAAAAAGGAATATGGCAGCACCTTTAAATCTAACTAGTTAAAATTTTTAGCATGAGCTTTCATGCTGAGCACTCACTAAAAACTATGTGATGTGATGAGCATTTTTTGCCCTGAACTCTAACATGAGAACCAGGCCTCATCCTGATTTGTAATGCAACAATACCTCTTGAAGGGGACAAGTAAGAAATCAGTGTTTTGAAATATGAAGTAAAAGTTGTTAGTGAAAAGACATTTATTATTTGTCACAGTATTGTAATCAATGAGGAGGAAGCAAAACAAAACAAGCATTCGACACTGTCATCTTAATGACTTTCAATGGCATCAGAGAGCTTTTACTTAATAGGACTAGCCTAATGCTTCAGAGAGAGAACTGAGCTGAGAGACAGCATGTCGTCAATGTGCAAGGATTATGGCTGTATTAGAAACAACTAATTATTGCTTCAGGCTGCAATCCTAAATATATTTACCAAGATATAAGCTCTAGTGAATGCAATAACACTTCTGAATCAACATGCATAGTATTGCATCCTCAGTGTATCATTTTTAATTTTTTTAAATCATAAATAGCATTTCTTACAGGTTTAACTATTTAAAAGACTGGAGCAACTGAGTGATGTATTTCACACAAGTTTCCTTTGTATGCATTACATATTGTTAAAATATAACTGTCCACAGGTTACAGAAAAATTATTTCCAGGTTTTGCACATTATTACTATCATCATCATCATCACCACCACCACCACCACCACCACCATCATCACCATCACCTCACCATCTTTATACTCTTGTCTTTCTTGCAAAACTGGAACTCAAAGCAGCTTGCAAATTATAGTGAATACACAATACAGTGCATTTAAAAAATCTCTTTCTTTAAAAGCCTTTTCTTAGAAAGCCTATCAGACTTACTTTAAAGAAGTATTTGACTGTTGATGGAAGGATAGCAAGGATGGGGTCAATCTGGCCTCCCTGGGAAGGAAAATCCCGAATCCAGGGGCAGCCACTCAGAAAGACCTCTTTCATGTCCACATCAGCTATGCCTACAAATGTGGTAGAACTTAGAGAATAGTCTCACCTGTGGATCACAGGGCCCATGCAGACACGTATAGGAAGATACAGTTTGCCAGATAGCCTGAACATAAGAGCTATACAGGTCATGAGTAGAATTGGAGTTGTGCCTAGAAATATGAGGGTCAAATGAAAAGTAATGTCTCCACCTTCATTATTTGGATTTAGATGGGAATATTTTAATAAATCAAACACAGAAATAATCCTTAGAATGCGCTCTTTAACTACCACTATTTACTTTTCCACATAATCACCAGACAATTGGATACATTTTTTCCAATGATGAACAAGTTTTCTGAAGCTATCACGGAAGACGTCGACACTCTATTTCCGCAACCAGTGTCTCACAGTTCTCTCAACGTCTTTATCAACAGCATAATGATGTCCCCGCAGATCTTCTTTCATTATTGGAAACAGATGGAAGTCAGACGGTGCTAAATCTGGACTGTATGGAGGATGCCGTGTGGTGGTGAGATCCAGTCTCTGAAGTTCTGCGGTGGTGGCATGTGAAGTACAGTATCCAACGCTTATCCAACGCTCGCTTATCCAATGTTCTGGATTATCCAACGCATTTTTGTAGTCAATGTTTTCAATATATCATGATATTTTGGTGCAAAATTCATAAATACAGTAATTACTACATAGTATTACTGCGTATTGAACTACTTTTTCTGCCAGATTTGTTGTATAACATGATGTTTTGGTGCTTAATTTGTAAAATCATAACCTAATTTGATGTTTAATAGGCTTTTCCTTAATCTCTCCTTATTATCCCACATATTCGCTTATCCACCGTTCTGCCGGCCCGTTTATGTTGGATAAGTGAGACTCTACTGTACTTAGGAGAATTTTCACAGTTCAGAACCTTTCCTGTTCAAAATTCACCCATAGTACAGAAAACAGCAATTCTTTCACAGATAACACTTTTGCCAAGAATATAATAGAAATATATTACTTCCTGCACAGAAGATGCTATTTCTGGAGCAGAGATTTCTGTAATTGGGAATTCACCCACAAAATCCACACATAGTTGAATTTCATAGAAAACATTTTGTATTCAGAAAACTATTTATGCAGAAAATGCTGTTTTTTGTTCAATGCAACCATATTGAATAGCTCAGAATAATATCCCAATTAAGAATAGCCTTTAAAAATAGTAACATTTTCAAAGACTTTCTTACAGTGGGAAGAAAATTGTTAAAATTCTGCACTGAATTCTTGAAGAGGAAACTGAGTGAAGAATTACACCCCTAGAGCTGAGTCCAGGAATATACCCAAGCTAAAAAGCCTTAGATTTCAATGAGTTTGGGATGCCATCCAGCACAGGCAGAATCCTTATTCCTTGATTGATTTTAGTCTCTTTCAGGAGGCTTATGGATTCCAGTTGTCTTAGCAAGTGATCCTGTTAAGACTCTGGATGATTTGTGGTACAGAAATATGGCCAGAGTGGATGACACTACTGCTCCTGAGTTTTTACTGTCATTGATCAGAGCCTGTTGAGCTCCTGGTTTGCTATGGATCTGTTTGGGCTGAAATGTGTGGGAGGGTGACAACAGCACTGATGGCGAAAAACCTGAAGCAGGTATAACTGGAAATTGGGGCTAGTTGAAGCAAAGAAATTGTATCCTTTTGCAGCATTGCATCTGCACACTGCATGGAGTTGTCTTGTATGGTTAGAGTTCTTCTGCATTCTATCCCAGGACAGGACAGGACTTTCTCTTGATCACATCACTGCCACAGGACTGTCAATGGCTTCTCCTAGGCCGGGAAGTTCCTTCAGTCAAAGGCTACCCCCATGTCTTTTT
Organism: Anolis carolinensis; assembly: GCF_035594765.1. Classification (NCBI taxonomy): domain Eukaryota; kingdom Metazoa; phylum Chordata; class Lepidosauria; order Squamata; family Anolidae; genus Anolis; species Anolis carolinensis. The sequence continues at coordinate 110,273,105 of NC_085841.1, forward strand.
GCTGGTAGGCAAAGCCATTTTATTTAAACATGAATTTGATGATTAATTAGCTATAGGAGAGACTTCTTTTATAGGGTCATACCCTCCAACTGTTCTGATTTGGTGGGAACTATACTGATGAAATCTTCTGTTGTCCCACTTTTCAGCTCCCTTTAAAGTCCTGGTTTTTCTCACTTCTCCACCTTGTCTTCAGCTTACTTTAGTAATTTGCACTCAGTTAACACAGTGGATGGCAGAGAAGAAAGTGGCAGGTGAAATCCTGCTCTTTCTAGTAGACTTGGGCAAAAGCAAACTGCTGCAGCCTCTCCGAGCTTGAGTGTTTTTCCTCATTGTCACACTCTGATGTTGTTTGTTCTCCCACATCCACAATTTCATCTGTGAAATGTTGGAGAGAATATAGGTTATATATGCTGCATTTTTATATTTCTAAATGATCTCATACTTCAAAAATTAATAATGCTTTAATATAATATCTTGCTTAATTGTGCTTTAATATTTTCATTAGGTTTTTACTTGTGTCTTATTTTAACCTTTCTGTGAGCCACCTTAGGTCTCATCCATAATGGTTGATTCAAAAGGGCAACATATTTAAATGAATATACTGCCCTTTAAGGAATCACTACTTTCCTTGTTAGGGTATCAGTGTATCACTGTGTGGGATGAATATGAAAGCTTAGAAGTTTAAGACATAAAACACATAGATAGATAGCTGTGAGAAAAGCAAAGCATATTATAAATTATAAGAGACAAAGACTCAAGGAGTGAGTAGAATGGCAGATCTGAAAAAGAACAATGTTGCTGACATGGCTGCCTTGTCTGCAGATGACAACGAAGACAAGATAAAAACATAAATCTGACAGCAGCTTAGCCCTGAGGGAAGGGTTGGAAGTAATGGAAGGCATTTTATCTTTATCAGGCCACAAACACAATCAAATTCTCCTGTGGGTACTGTACACATTTTAGAGTGAAGAAAGTGTGAATAATGGCTTTGAAAAATCCTCAGCAGCTAATGTTTGAACCAAAGGCAATCCAACATGCTCAATACTAAATAACCGTGTTGCTGCATTCCCTAGATGTTTAATGGAAGTTTTTGAGTAAAACAGGAAGTGAACATGATCACTCATTTTCTACAGATTCAGAATAAGGTGGCATTATTGGCAATGCTTAAATTTCAAGATCCAAAATTATAATTTAACTTCCACTTAATTTTCAACATCACAAATTGTAAAAATATACCACTGAACATTGAAATGAGGCTGGTTCATGCCACCACATTCCACATTTCTATATATACATGTGCAAAAGCTAGATAGTGAAGAAAGCCAACAGGAAGAAAATCAACTCATTTGAGATGTTATGCTGGAGGAGAGTTCTGTGGAAACTGTGAACTGTGAACTGTGAATGACAAATCCTCCTATCATCAACAGCCATTTTCATGTCTTGCAGATTTAGGGGCATGGCCTTTTTGATTGAGTTTATTGAGATGGACTTAGTCTAGGACTTAAGTCGGTCCTAGAACAAATCAAGCCTGACCTCTATCGAGAAGCCAAGATGACTAAACTGAAACAGTCGTACTTTGGCTATATCATAAAAGTCATGACTCCCTAGAGAAGAAAATAATTCTTGGTAAGGTTGAAAGCAGCAAGAAAGGAAGAAGGCCATGTATCAGGCTGAATCAAGAAAACCATGCCTCTGAATCTGCAAGACTGAACAGGGCAGTTGATGACAGGAGAATTTGGAAGTGTCTCCTTCATAGGGTTACTATAAGTAAAATTCAACTTGATGGCAGTCAACAATTACAAACATCAATGTGTTGGGAAAGAATGTACCATAGTCTTCAAACAGCATGATCTGAACGGAATCAATGAGCCTTTTCTTCTTCCTAGTTACTCACCAATTATAGTGAGAAAAATTTATTTGACCCATGCTCAAGAACCTTTTCTTTATATATACATATTTATGTATACCAGGTTTGAGACTTGAATGTTGGTGCTTCCATGCAGGAATTCATACCAATTAAATATATAAACTACTAGCTGTGCCCAGCCACGCGTTGCTGTGGCAAAGTGGTGGTGGTATTGGTTAAAAATTGTTGTGTAATTTTTATTTGATGTTATTTGTATTTTTAATTAATTTTATTGTAAGTTATCTTTTTATTTATTATATTTTATTATTTTCTTGTATAATTTTTAGTTGTTTTTTGTTATTACGGTATTTTATTGTATTAATTTTTAGTGTTTTTAATTATTTTTAGTGTTTTTATTATTTTTTTATTGGGTTGCTAGGAGACCAGTTGGAGGAGCTTAGCCTTCTAACTGGCAGCAATTGGATAAAAGCAATTATTCCTCTCTCTCTAATTAGGACTTTATTTTTCTTTTCTTTTTGTTGTATCAACCTAGAGCCGTGTATGATGGGTTGTGTCGTCAAATTTCGAGGTTGGGGGGCCTGTAGTTTTGTTGTTTTGTGGGTCGCCATGATGCCATCACTCTTTTATATACATAGATTTCCTCTTTTGACTTACCTTATTTAAATCACATCTGGAAGAACAGACATGCAAAATTTGTTATTATTAAACCCTGAAAACCAGTATGTATTTCTTGTACATCCAAACACCTTCACCCATCACAATCTTTTGGAAAGATCAGGGTGGAGGAGCATTATTTCCTTCTCTCTCACTGTCTTGGAAAAAATGATTTTTAAAATTAGTGAAATTGCAATATTATATTTTGTAGATGTGAAGGGCTGCAGGTCTGTGTATTAACATGGCAGCAATAGCTTTTTAATATATCTTTAGACACTTTTAAGTAAACATTTATCAAGTTAAATAAGCACCCAAGACTTTGACCGCCAATTTTATACAGGTACCTTTCAATGTGAGTTCACATTTGATGGACACTTGGGAAAATTGCCTAACGGCATATTTTAGAATGTATAAAACATAACATTGCTCTGCTATACATATCACCCAGCAGAAGGTCAGCTGGTACCATATCACTGAAGTTCTGATTGAGCATTCTGTTCAGGATTTCTGTTTAGGCTGTGATATTTTCCTCATTTGCATTGTTACATTATGCACAATAAAGATTTCACCTTGTACCTTCAAGTACATCTCCCCCTTGTTGAGTATAACATTTAGTAACAGAAAGCCTGATGAAAAGTCCATTGAATGTTTCTGATATAGCAGACTTCTAGTTTTGAATAAAACCTATTTATATACATACACTAAGTTTAAATTCCATGCTTTGATGAGTTTAGAGCACTCGATAGAAAATATTTTATAACAACAAAAATGTTTGCTATTTTAAACTTGGTTTTTAATGCCTGTGTCATAAATAGCTAATGTAAATTATTTTTTGATTATTTTAATTAAATTTTAAGAGAAAAACACAAAGAAAAACAAAAATATTTATGCATACATATATGCAAATATACTTAAATAAAAATTACAAGTCAAACTACACAACATTAATCTCACTCTACATATAAGTGTAAACTACAATTTTTTATATATACATTGATTTCAAAAGTGGATTTCTTGTTGTTTTTTTGGTTTCTCTGTAATAATTTTTCTTCCACCTTATAATAGTTAACATAAATTATGGGGTTACTTTGCATGATGGAAAGTGCAATCATAATTTAAAGATTTAAAGCAGTTGGGGATTGGGCATAAGCAGAAGGTCTTCTGCAAACAGGGTTCTCTTTTGTTGGCTACTTTCAGAGAACTGCTAAAAGAAAAATATGCTGATTGAAATATCTGCTGGCAGACTGCTGTAGCAATTATATTTGCTGGGAGAAAATGTATAAAAGGGACAGAGAAGTAATGGGATGACCAAGGACCTGAGTTATTGGGAGCTATACTAGATCCAAATCTCCTCCAGCCCATGGGAATAGATACAATGTCATAATAAAGCCAGGTTGGATCAAGTGTAATCCTAAATCATTTCCATCATGTCTAAGCTGGAGGGAGTTCACATTAACCATGCCTTCACCTGGCCTTGGGTTAGCTTAGACACCACTTGTCAGTGTTGACAATTTAAGAATGCACTCTAAGATCACTGGTTTTACACTGTATCAAGAGGGTATGTAACATATCTAAGATCCTCTTCAGTGCCCTAGTGTGACAGTCAGATTTGACTATCTTTTCTCATGGAAATCAGCAACTTTAGAAGTGTATGGAATAGGACAAGATTTGGTTTTCAAGAAAATTCTTTCCTGTTGGGAGTTCCTTTAGTACAGGCAGCCAAGGTCAAGCCCAACCTCACTCCCAGATAACAAGGAACTTGTTGTTAACTATAGTCAAGCCTACTTTGTTGTATGATGACCCTATGAATGGAAGACCTTTAAGCCTATTCCAGACAGCTGATGCCTTGTAACTTCAGGGCCATGGCTTCTTTGATTTAGTCTATCCATCTGTAATGTGGTCTTCATCTTTGCCTATTTCTTTGTACTTTGCTAAGCATTATTGTCTTTTCTAGTGAGCTAGGCCTTCTCATGATATGGCTAAAGTATGACAATTTTGGTTTCTAGGAAGAGTGTAGGCTTGATTTGCTCTAGGAAACATTTATTTGTCTTGTTAGCAGTCTACATTTTCTATAGATGTTTTCCTCCAGCACCATATTTCAAATAAGTTGTTTTTCTTGCTATCAGCATTCTTCACTTTTCAGCTTCCACTACCACACATAGAAATTAAAATACAATGACATGGAAAAGCCTAACTTTAATATTAAACTATATTTCCTGACACTTCTGAATCTTGTCTAGTAGGCTTGAGCGATCCATGAAAAAATTGATTCTAAACTCGTTTCAAAAGTAGGGGGCGCCAGCGTTTCGTTTCTGATGTCATTTCCGAATTTTGCCCCCCAAAAAATTCGAAATTAACGAAAATTTGTTAGTTTCAAAAGTAATTCGTTAATGGCGGACGTGCATGCGCAGTGGCCAAAAAAAACAGCACGAGGGGAGATTTTACAGGACTCTCCCGCCCTCATTTTTTGAGTGATCTTCTTCAAACTTGGTACAGTGGTAGAACACATTTAACACTGATAGCTCACCAAAATTTGGAACGTTTCCCTTATCCTCTGATTTTTGGCGAATTTTCATAGCTTTTGTAATAAACCATTTTTTTAATAATTGCAGAAATCTGTTCCTGGTTTGAAAGTCTTATTTCCTGTTAAATTGGGTTGTCTTTACTGTGAAAGTCATTGTTCTACTTCAGAAACTTTGTTTTTGTGGCTGAAACTTTGTTAAATTGGTGTGTGTGTGATATATACTGTATATATATATATATATATATATATATATATATATATATATATATAGTCCCTGCATATGTGTGTGTGTGTGTGTGTGTGTGTGTGTATAGGTAAAGGTAAAGGTATCCCTTGACGTTAAGTTCAGTCATGTCTGACTCTGGGGGTTGGTGCTCATCTCCATTTCTAAGCCCAAGAGCCAGTGTTGTCCATAGACACCTCCAAGGTCATGTGGCCAGCATGACTACATGGAGTGCCATTACCTTCCCGCCAGAGCGGTACCTATTGATCTACTCACATTGGCATGTTTTCAAGCTGCTAGGTTGGCAGAAGCTGGAGCTAACAGCGGGCACTCACTCTGCTCCCGGGATTTGAACCTGGGACCTTTCGGTCTGCAAGTTCAGCAGCTCAGTGCTTTAACACACTTCGCCATCGGGGCTCATGTATATATAATATACATACACATACACACAATGTGGAGAATATGTGGAAAGGTAGATAGATAAGTTGGGAGCCACAGCGAAGGCACCTTCCTGGGAGCAAGGTCTAATAATAATAATAATAATAATAATAATAATAATAATAATAATAATAATAATAATAAATCCCTTACAATATCCAAGATGGCTCACTGCTACAGAATCTTGGGAGATTTAGTTTGGTATGGTACCATTATTGGCAGAGAAAGCTAAGCTGTAGGAGTTGAAATCCAATCATTTATCCTCCCTATAGAATCAATTTTATATGCATTTTTAGCTACAGAAAAGCTAAAATCAGGACAGTAAAAGAACAACACCCAGAAAATGGGAATTCCAGACAGGAAACAATCAGGGCCAGCTAATACCTCCCAACAAAGGATTCCCCCAGGTAGGAAGCAGCCAGGCTTTGAAGCTGCAAGGCTATTCAATGCTAATCAAGGTGACCAATTGCAACATTCACACTTGCCTCCCACAGACAAGAGTTCTTTCTCCCACCCTGGACCTTCCACAGATATAAACCCCACTTGCCTAGCTTCGCACAGACGTCAAAACCTCTGAGTATGTCTGCCACAGATGTGGGTGAAACGTCAGGAGAGAATGCTTCTGGCACATGGCCATAGAGCCCGGAAAACTCATAGCAACCCAGCCAGTAGGCTGTTGCTGAACAACCTATGAACTTTTAGCATTAAAGGAAAAAATGCCCAAGATTTTATCACTTAATTGGCATGTCTGGAGAAGAATAGAATGCTTCTATACCAGGCAAGGGCAAACTTTGCCCATGTCTGGAGTTAGGAATTGTAGGAGTTGAAATCCAAAACAATTTGACAGAAATCTGGGAGTTGTAGTTTGGCATGGTACTGGCTCTCTTCTGCAGGGAAGGCTAGGGACTTTGTAAAACTACAGCTCACATGACATGGCACTGAATCTGTTGCAATTGAGCTGGTGCCAGAATCCTTTCCGGGAGATCTCCTCAGTGGAGATATCTCTTAAAGGGATATCCTCTGGCTCTAAGGATTCCGTTTAGGAAGGTAGGCAAGCCTTGTTTTGGTATTCCCCTTTAAGCCTGGCTGAAGAAGCAAAACCAAACGGCGGCTCCAGGGCGAGGCAGGGCGAGGAGAAGGCCAAGCGCAGGCAGGCATGTCTCTTCTCTCTTCTCTTCGCTCCCTCCCTGCTTAGCGGAAGGCTTCTACTGAGCCGGTGAGGTCCCCGCGGGGGGGGGGGGGGGCGATCCGAAGACATCAGAAACAAACAAAAAAGGTACTTTTATTATTCAAATTTGTAATATTTGTAAGGCGGTGAGCAGATGGTTCAATATCAATTCAAAAGTAATTACGAAACGAATTTTAAACGAATTTAACGAACTAACGAAAAATTTGCTCAAGCCTATTGTCTAGTTTCTTTATAGACACTCCAAGTTGTAGGCCCCATACACACACATTAAAATCCATCTTGAAGCCAGCTCAAGGTTGAGATGCCCAGAAAATGTTCCCTCCCAATACAAGCTCCAAAGTGAATCCAGCCACAAACAGCATGTTAAAGAAAACTGACCAGAAATACTGATTCAATTCATCCGATAAATCCCTCCTGCATATAACCATGCCACAAAAAGTAAGCCAAATGCCAAATTCAGAGCACAGGTGTAATCATGGCTAAAACTGGATCAGTCAGAGTGAAAAAGTAGTTGCACAATCCAGCCTGAAAGTAAACAAATACTCCCCACCCCACCAATGAAAATACAGCATTCCCATGGGAACATTAGACTTTTACAGCCTTGCCTTGCTGTGAAGCAAGCACTGGGGAAACAGTTTCTCTGCCAGAAGGTAAGAAAAAATGGAAAAACTTGTTTTTTATTTGAGCCAAGATCAGAATGGGGATTATAGATATCCAGTGGCTCTGTGTGGACTCCTTTGCAACTTGCAGTTGGTTTGTGTGGTGCTTGTGTAGGCACTTTGAAGCGAATCCACATTCTGTTCCAGATTAATTACTGTCTGGATGGGCCCTTAAATTATCTATGATATTTTTATTATTTGGATGTTCAACTGTAAACCTGCTTCTCAGCAGATAGATGGAAGGGGACTGTAGTTCATTAGATAAGGGTGGGCTGTTTAATGCTGGATCAATGTTTCATGCTAAGACAACCCTATTCAGTTATAATAGACTTGCAGCCTGTTTTTTCTTACTGTTTTTGACTTCCTTTTCAAATATTGATAGTTGGATCTGCAAACCTGAATCACTGTCAGGATGCCACAAGCAATGCTCACAGATTAATTAATATTGTTAAACTTTTAAAATCAGATATGGATTAAATTCCATTTTGTTATATAGTTTCAGAGTTTGACAACTTTTAGCAAGCATTTCAAGCTTTGATCAACCTATCCTGGCACGAATATGGCAACTTATTTATTTCTTACTGTCAACTACCAAATGACCCTCAAAACACCTTGTGAAAGTGAATTATATTTATATTTCAGTTTTCTTTTGTCTTTTCCAGACCTACTACCTATCAGTTTAGCTGGGTGACCCTGGAGTGGAATGATTACAAGAGTAGATTTTGCACTTACATATCCCCTCAACATTATTCATAGTTCTCATCTCCTACCTGCCTTGTATTTTCTCCACTAAACTAAAAAACATTAATTTATTCAGGGTTTGCTCAGTATAAAAATGTCCTAATTATGTCTGAATAAAAATGTATATGTCTTCCTCCTACATAGGAGAGATGAGCTCATCTATCAAATTTTAACCATATGTGGTAATGCATGAAACCACAACTACGTACATTGTGATAAAGGAATGAAAAGCTTTAATACTGATGCAAATTCAGGACTGTTCTAAAGTTAAGAAAGTAGCTGAAATGTTAAAAGAAAAAATCCATTTAACTGAAGATGAAATATTTGTGGATTGCATGCATATCTAGCTTGTTTAGGTTCTCTCTCCTTGTCACTGGGTCAATAATCATCTTAAAAAAATTAATCAAGATAACAACTTGGCTAAACTTTGAAAACACCCTTAGTGTGATAACAGCATAATCATCTGTTTTTAAATGGTTACCCAAGGAAAGTAAAATATGGTGTTAATACCTTCTAGGTGTAGGCACAGGATATAATTTATTAGAATGCTGACCTATTTCAGGTCTACAAATGGCTCAATTGTGTAGTGCAAGGTAGTCACCTACCCAGCAAATTGCTGAATGTATTCATGCACCCAGCATGAATACATTCATTTATGGCAACAATACAGCAGCAACAGAAGAAAAGGGAGGGGAGGAGACAAGAATAACAGGAACTGCACTAGTCTTTTTTTGCAGAGAAGGCTAAAGATTTTGTAAAACTATAGTTCCCATGATTCCATGGCAGTTAAAGTGGTATCGGACTGCATTAATTCTACACTGTAGATGCACCCTGTGAGACTGTGGGTAGCCAAGAGCTTCATTTCAACCCTCTAACCACAAATGTAGAAATTCATTTAAATATGTATCTTTAAATATATATTAAATATATATATTAAATATGTATTTTTTCTGCCAACCTAGAAATTCAAAAACATGCCAATGCGAGTAGATCAATAGGTACCACTTCGGCGGAAGGTAACGGTGCTCCATGCAGTCATGCTGGCCACATGACCTTGGAGGTGTCTACGGACAATGCCGCCTCTTTAGCTTAGAAATGGAGATGAGCACCAACCCCCAGAGTCAGACATGACTGGACTTAACGTCAGGGGAAACCGTTAACTTTTACTTTTTATAGAAATACATTTTAATATGTGTATTTGTGGTATTTTTACAATGTGAAGAAATAAAAAAATCCAACTGATCCCATTTGAAATCCACTGCTGATGTCTTCAGGAATTTGCAATGGAGCCTTTGGGTTGCTACTGCAAAGGTGTCATCCTCAAGCGTACTGATTTAGAGTGATCTGCCACTAAGTTACAAATTGTATCAAGCAACATCCAACCCACCTTTCCTCTCAATATTTCTTCCAAGAAACACATCCTGGAATAATTATAAACTGGGCAGTGTCATAAATAATGAGCTAGGTTTTCTGCCCCCCAAAGTCACAGATACATAGTTGCTGTGCATGGAATCCTAGTTTACACCAGGCGAGCTGATGTCATTGTTGAAAATGGAGGGCCATGAAGGCAACTAAAGTTGACCCTTGGAGATATTGTTGAAAATATTGTTCTTTTTTTTTAGAAGGCTGTACCAAGGGGGCTGGTGCTGTAGCTACATTTGATTTTAGATTTCCTATATCTCAAAATTTAAACATCACTAATATAATAACCAAGACAAAATTGCCTATATCAATTTTCCATATAATACATGTTTTCCTACTTCTGTATGTCCTAGACAACGGCACCCTAACATTATACAAGTATTATTGTCACATCTATAGATGTTGTTGTCATCTGAAAGTTCAGCTTTGTTCCCTTTCTTTTAAAGCCTCCCTTGAGTTTTATAATTCTCAACTAGTATTGTCAATAGTCCATTACTTTTAAAGAAGTTTTAAAAATAAGGTTAAGTTTTTTATTAATTATCTAGAAAAACTCCTCAGTTGGAGCTAACTTCCTCTCTTTAATTTGCTCCTTTTCTTGCCACAGCCATGCAGAAAGCACCTCCCTAAGACATGAAAATATACTCCATACCATAAGTAGTCCACTTGGGCTGAGAGCGCATCCACACAGCACCCAAAATGCATGAGCTCGTCCACTTTTACTGAAAGTCTCCAAATGATGCCTCAGATAAAAGTGAATTAATTCAGAACAAAGCAGGAAAACCCTTTGTCCCAAATTAATTTGACACCTGGAAAGACTCTGGTCTTTCCAGGTGTGGGCCCTGTGTGGATCGGGCCTGGGAGTCATGTCACGTGACTTCTGGGCCCAATCCACACAGCTGTCTCAGGATTTCTGGGCTCCTGGAAAACACAAAACAGCACATCGAAATGACACACCAGAATAGCTTCAGCACCACTTTAAAGGCAGCTAAGTAAGTAATTTTTTACTTTTTAGCCCTTCTTAGGGAGTTTTCTTTTGTGTTTTTGTGTCCTGCTGGAAGGTCTAGCAGAGCATCTAGACACCCCCCAAAAAGCACAGATTTTGGGGGAGGTGTGTGGACTCTTAATCTGCACCAAATCATGTTTCTTAAACCCGATTGGGCACGGATTAAAGGCCTGTGTGGAACCGGCCTAAGACAGAAAATCCCCCTTAATCCACATATACTTGCCCACCCTGCTCTAGGATACAGACCTAATACACTTATTCTCTAGGCACTGGAGTCTACACCAAACTACTACGTATGACATTCTGTTTCCCTCAGATACTATTCTTCCCTATAATATTGGAGAATGGAATTTTCCCTTTGGGACTTGACACATGAAACACATCACATGCCACCTTTTCTCTTTTGCTGATCCTAATAAATGAGTCAAAATGCGGTTGAATTTTCCTGAGAATCTTATTTGGTAATATTGTCTGGATATTAGCTAGCAACTTGGATAAAGCAATCATTTTGAGTGCCTGTATTTTCATCAGACTTTATACGTTCAATTTCCCCCACTTTTTAAACTGCTTTTGGATGAAATCCATCAGCTTACAATGATTATTTTGGACAACGTCCATGCTGTTAAGCATAATGTGAACCCCAAGATGATTCCCCACTATGTCTATCCATTTGTTCTTAAACAAGGATTTTATAGTCTTCTTATTTTATGAAGTTCATTGATTGACACAATGATTTCTGACTAGATGTAATTGATTTTAATCCCAGACACCTTGCCACAGTATGTGATTAACTTCTGCAGCACTAGCATAAGCGATAGCGTTACATACTTATGTGTGTGTAAATCATTCCTGAGCTACCTTTAGTTCCCAAATCTTATTTTATTATTATTTGTTAACAGGGTTTTCACACAGTTAATTAGCAAAATCACAGCAATGAAATATCAATATAATTAAAAAGAATATTCAATGCCAAAATAAACTTGTTCTTATTCCCCAGCAACTGTCCAAAATCTGCTGATTCCATTTTTTTCTAGTTATGGCATTTATAACCTAACTCCCAGGTCCCTGACTACCTCCCCCCCCCTTCCTAAGGCATCATTTTCTCATGCCACGAGAGGCGAGTCTCTAGGGTAGCCAGGGACCATTTTCAGTAAGTTTTAGAGGGTAAATGGCATCTGGGGGGAGGGGGGAGCACCATCCCACTCCTCCAGGCTTTTCAAAGCCTGGAGAAGCAAGATGGCTGTGGAGACTTCCTCCAGGATTGCAGAAGCAGTCCTGGTAGTGAGTCCCCTCAGGCCTAGCACTTCATTAGATCCAGCTCTTTCATAAAGATCCAGATCTAATGAGGTGCTTAATTAATGCAGAATAAACCAAGGAAACTTTGGTTTATTCCACATTAATTTGATTTTACCAGAGGTGTTGTTTGGACATGTCCAGTAAGACCAAGACAGATCCCGCATTTTGGACCTATCTGGATGGACCCTCAGTTAAATCATTTTGGCATGTAGAAAGGGTTCTGGATTGATTTATGGTTGGACAGTGATGGGCTAAATATAGCCTGCAGATCATATGTGGCCCTTGTTCTGTTTCTGTGGTGTACAGACTGCAGGAAGCTATTATTTTGCTCCAAAATCTTCCCAAGTTATCTCTAGAGAGTTTGGAAGAGATCTCCAACATGTTTGGAATCCTCCTCGGCCCACCAGGGATCAATGTTTTAGCAAGTGACTTCCATTCACTTGTTCTTAAAAAGTGACTCTCTCAAGTTTAAAATGGCCCAGGTAGGCCTCAAAACATGGTGAAATTGTTTATATGTTCTCTAGAGGGTAGTTGTAGGCATATGGGACAATTTTGTGCCAGTACAGGTACAGCAGGCAGAACCCTTCCAGGTCTCCCTTTGTAGGACCAATTTATTTTTCTTTTTGTAAGTTAATACTGTTGTCCTCCCAGATATTTAGCTTACTATTTGTTGTTATTCTACCAGTTAAATGTGCTTATGTTAGGAATAAGATAAGGAGTGTGAATTCTAATATATCAATCATTTTCATGGAATTTGATTCTTGATTTTTTGTATTGTTGTTTTTTCAAAATCATTATCTTTATTCATGGGCATTTTCACCGTCCAACCATTCTGACTTGATTTATTGCTCCAAGATTTTGTTAGCATTTTTGCTTGCCTTTATCTTTAACCGTATAGCTATGTATATATCCAAATTACAATTGTCCCTTTCCTTTTGTGGAGGCTACAGGTGCAATTTCTTTGCAAAAGTAAAAAATATGAATGTCTCCAGTGATGTGGGGACTGGCCCCATGTCTCATTTCACTTAATCTATGGCTCATGCCTGCTTTTCCTCTTTCTGTATGCTGTGTCTGTTTTGCCCAGACAAAAGAAGAATATGCAGGGTAGAAAACAAATATGCAGAGAACAGGAGGAAGAGAAGGAACCAGCCCCAAAGACATCCATGACACCATTATTTGTTTTTATTGGCTAATGTTTACATTTTTATAATTGTGCATGTCTATTGTTGTGTTTTATATTGCTATTGTTTTTATTTGGGCTTGGACCCATGTAAGCCGCCCTGAGTCCCCTTTGGGGAGATAGAGGCGGGGTATAAAAATAAAGTTGTTGTTGTTGTTGTTGTTGTTGTTATTATTATTATTGTTATTATTATTGTTGTTGTTGTTCTTCCTGTTCCCTATGCTACTTTTCTTCTTTTATCTGCGTAGAACAGACATTTGCAGAATACAGGAAGAGGAACATGAGCTAAATCTGTGGGATAAATAAAGCAGTGTGCAGAGCAATTCTGTTTCCCTTGGGCAAAAGAGAGGCAAAACAATCACTGCAGAAAGATAGTGCTACTGGTGGGTCTAATGACATACAGCACAGTAAAATTGGCTGCATGTACAGCAGTCCTTGAAGATCACTAAACAGTATCCTGCAGAAGGTAGCACAGCAGCATAAATCAAGATGTGTGACCATCATAAAATATGAAGAAGGAAGCACAAAAACGCAAGTAAAGATGTGTGAATATAAGGTGACAGGACAACCTCTCCAGAATCAATTCACAAATTTATCTAACCCAGCATCTTATTTTACAGTTTTAGACAATTGAGGGCAATAGATCTTTTCCAGTGTCATTCCCTAGCAACTGATATTTTGAACCATGGTGTTTCTGAACCTGGAGGGATCAAATAGTCATGGCTCATAGCCATTGATAACATTTATGCTTCATGGATTTGTCTCATTTTTAAAGCCATTTAATTTTATGGCTATCATTGCAATCTACAGAAGCATATCCTATTGTTTATATCCATTGTTTATAATTATATTATGGAATATGGTTGAAACTTCTTCAAACATCTCTTGCTTCCCATAAAAAGTGATGCCTGGAAAACTTGCTTTTCTTTCCTTCAAGGGCATAGCTTGAAATTACCTCATTCAAAAACCTCATGTCAAATATTGAACAAAATCTGTTGATAAATTTCCTGTGGGAAATGAATGGGAGATTTTCAAAGGAATTACCCTGCTAATTTTCAATTATTTGAATATTCCCCTCCCACAAACCTGCTAGTTGTTCACAAACATCTCTCCCCAATTGGCTGCCTTTTCTGCACCACCCAATTCTCCTCTTTGCCATGATATAAGGCCATTGGAGAGAGCTTATATTTATGGTGCTGGTGAGGCCAAAGTTAATTGCTGTGCCCTTGCTCAAAATGATGGGGAGCAGGATCATCCCACCAGAAAGCAGCTGATCTTCAGCGGTTAGTTCTGCTGTGGTGAGACATTTCTTGCAGAATAAAAAGCTAATCTGGTCACCATGGCAATAGCACAGGAAAAAAACATTTATGCTCTTTCAATTACTCCCCTTTTTAAAACATCACAAAAAGGAGACACTTTTTGGTTGATCCTGAAATTGTTTTCTTAAATCACCAACTTTCTATCCTCTCTGTTATTGGTGTGTGCTTTCAAGTTATTTCCGACCTGTGACGACCCTAACACAAACCAGTAACAGGTGTTTCTTGGCAAGATTTGTTCAGAAGAGGTTTACCATTGCTTTCCCTGAAGTGAAAGTGAGTTCCATGTCCAAATGGGGTGTCAAACACTGATCTCCACAGTTTTAGTCCCTTCCAGCCTTCCATTTTGACATGATGCTACTATTTTCTGGACAAAATAGTCTGTTTTTCATTACAGTAGAGTCTCACTTATCCAAGCCTCTCTTATCCAAGCCTCTGGATTATCCAAGCCATTTTTGTAGTCAATGTTTTCAATATATCGTGATATTTTTGTGCTAAATTCATAAATACAGTAATTACAACATAACATTACTGCGTACTGGTTTTTCTGTCAAATTTGTTGTATAACATGATGTTTTGGTGCTTAATTTGTAAAATCATAACTTAATTTGATGTTTAATAGACCTTTCCTTAATCTCTCTTCATTATCCAAGATATTTGCTTATCCAAGTTTCTGCCGGCCCATTTAGCTTGGATAAGTGAGACTCTACTGTACATGTTTTCATGTTTTTAGATATGGGTAACATTTTATGCCAATCATTGACAACTCCATTTTGGAGCTTTCTTAAGCAATTCCCACTGAACCATAACATCGTTCAACCATCCTGTAGTTTGGCTATAAAGCCATGTTAGAACCATCTCACATTCCATCCACGATTAGCCATACTATATTGCTAGTAATGATTACCAAACATTCTACAATGTAATCTATGCTAATTGCCTGCTTGGTAACCTAATTTTTATTTTTTTTAATTAGGTTATCAAGGAGGAGGCCAAGATTCATTCAATAATAAGGTTGATCATACATTTCAAGTCATATCAGTCTTGCAAACATTTTCAACTCTTAGACTGTTTCTCTGTGATGCCATGTTTCCTTGATCCATATTTTTCACACTATTACTTTTCTTTGTCATAACATGCTGAGTTTTGATTCTTTTCTTCATAAGAATATTTGCATTGCTCTGGTGAGGAGAAAAAAACTGCATCCTCTTCTCCTGGCTAGAAGTTGCCTTCTATGGGTCCTTCATTTCAATGTGCACAACAATAATAATCTTTAATATAAAACATGTGTTTGAATGCTGTGATTGAGCAGAATGAGAACAAATTGCACCCTCCAAGTTCTATCATTTTATTTTTTCCACAAAAAATAAACATTGTTTAACATTCCCCAAAGGAAATGTTCAAATGTCCCCTGACAACATTCAGTACATTCTATAAATGCACTCAGCTGTATTGTTTTTAAACCTTGGCATATTCTTGTAGTGGAGCGAAAGGTACTGCTCCATTTACAAATGCATTACAAATCCAATTAAGGAGATGGAACAGCTGAAATTCTTTTCACATTGTGATCAAAACTAGCTTTGCTAAGCCATGTAATTTTTCTCTCTTTCAGCAAGTGCAGAAGAACACAGTCAGTTCTATGTATCAGAAACCAAGCATTATACACGTTAGCCAATATATTCTTGATAATTTGTTATTCTTTCCCCATAGTCAAGTAGAAACTCTCAAGCAACTTTTATGATAACCATGGCTCCAGAACATCAATCAAACATGAAAGATAATCAAACATTAGGAATACTAATCTGACTATTTCTAGGAGCATCTTTTTTTTAAAAGGTATTTGCATATCTGCCTATAAAATGACCTAAGTTGTTAAGAATTACATAGCACTTTTACAGTTCAGTGCTAAGGACCACTTTTCATGCTTGTTTCCACCACACATGTTCCTCCGTTTGCCAGAAAGCAACTGGGAGATATATATTTCTGTAATGTAAATACATCAGGTGTATGTCTTTAGCAATCTGCCCCACCCCCAGACACACACACACACACACACACACAATAAAACTGATTGCCTAAATATGTGTGAAGATTTGCATCTAACAGCCATCAAGTTCAAGAGATGTACATCTTTTGAGGATTTCCTTTTGTATGTTAGGGGAACTTAACATTAAGTGGTGCCTTATGAATTTTGTGCCTTAGGACAAGAATAACTCTTGCAAGGTATAAGTCATGCAGTTTTTTTTAATGTCAGGAGCAACTTGAGAAACTGCAAGTAGCTTCTGGTGTGAGAGAATTGGTCCTCTGCAAGGATGTTGCCCAGGGGATGCTTGGATGTCTTTGATGTTTTACCATCCTGTGGGAGGCTTTTCTCATGTCCCCACATGGGGAGCTGAAGCTGACAGAGAGAGCTCACCCGCTCTCCCTGGATTTGAACTGGCGACCTGTCAGTCAGCAGTCCTGCCAACACAAGGGTTTAACCCATTGTACCACCGGGGGCTCCTGTCCATGTAGTGAGACCAGGCCTGTAGCGAGCGGGGGGGGGGGGGTTACAGGTTCAACCCCCACCCCCCTGAAATTTTTCAGGTTATAAAAAAAACCTGGTTTACTCATGAATTTTAACTGGTTAACCAAATCCCCATGATAAATCTATGAGATGCAAAACATTAAGAGTCCCTCCAGGCACTATTTCAAACAGATATTGACAGGTTTGTAGCAGGGGTGGGGGGTGCCAGGGGTTCAACCCCCCCCCCCTGAATTTTTTTTCTGGCTATGGCCCTGAGTGAGACCCACATCTTCTCTCAATTATTCTGTCTTCCCATTGTCTCTTTTGTCCCAAGAATGGTAATGCTTCTACTTCCTAAAAGAGTCATTCAAGCATCCCAATTCCTTTCTGTCTTTCCCCTCTATCTTTTAAGTGGAAACATTTCCCTTCCTTCATTCAGCAAATAATGAAAAAAAAGAATTGGTTGGGATAAGATATTCTGTTTGGTGCTCAAATCTCTATTTAAAAGCATGCCATCTAAGTCAGTACTAGAAGCAGTTGTCTGTCATAAATATTACAAATGAAAAACTGTTGGTTCTCTCATGCCTCCCAGAAAAGTAAGTGGTTAACAGATCTGCAAAATAGCAGAAATCAATTGTGTTTTTGTTATGTTTTTTGATTCCCCCGATCTCTCCCACCCCTCATTCTGTTTTCAGGCAGATTACAGAAGATTAGGAAGAGGGCCATTTGTAATTCGGGATCCGGAGTTCTGTTTCCCTTTTGGGAAGAATTTTCCCAAAAACAGAATTGGGGGGGGGGCACCCAAAATTTAAAATGAAAACAGAATTAAATCATAATGGATTTCTGCTATTTCATACACCCCTAACAGATACCCAAACTGCAAGAGCTGAGAATGAACTTGCACCTCAGTGGGCAGATTTCTACAAGATACTTGAATCCAAAGCAGAATTTGGACTCTCCAATCACCCTTACAGGTGATTCTGAGAATGAATTAATGGCAGAAAGGTCTAGATGGTGAAGGCTTCAGAAGGTACAAAACATTAGGGCCAGGTTATGAGAAGTACAAGGTGTAGGAGGAGATGTTCCAAAAAATATGCAGGTGTGTGAGATCTCCCAGTTGCAGCTATAGAAAAATGTTTGCTGTAGAAGTCAGTTCTGACAACAAAACTCAGTTTTCACTCACCTCATTCCTCACTTTCAGCATTCCTTGGATTCTAGAATGATACTTTGGAAAATGGATCTGGCCTCTTTCCACTGATATCTTCCTCTAAAGATATCAATGGAAAGCTTTGGAAGATTCTGATCTATTATTTGACCTTAGCTTGAGTGCTGACTATCCCAATTTTGATAATTTATCTGTACTATAATTACCTACCTTTGCACCAATTTATATTGCAATAGCAGCATTAGCTAACATAGTGGAAGTGACCAAGTTTTCACATTGCAGATAGTTAACCAGCATTTTTGATGTGAAGACAGTGTAATTCACTGAAATTGACATCAGAATCGGATTCCTCATGTTACACTCCATAAGAAAAACCTAAGTTTAAATACAGTTTATGATGTTTCCAGGTATATAACAACTATGATAATTTGTACTTGATTTAAACTTTAATTTCTTCTAAACTATCAAGTATTTTTTCAATAACTAGGTACCAAATCAAAGGTATCTTTATGTAGTTTCTAAAATGTAATATATGTGAGCAATACATCTTGATGTTTAGATATTCAGATTTTTAAATATATATATTTTAATTAATTTTTAATAGTTAAAATTCTCCCAATCACACCACCTATCGCCCAGACCACAGATTTCCTTTATATCTTTAACTATGAGCACAATTTTCTTAGTTTCTGTACAATACATTAGCTTCACCACCTTTTACCAATTTCATATAAAACACCCATTTATCTTTAATTTCTCTTATTTTGCCCTCCTGCATATCATCCTGAATTAAACATGCTAATTAGTTATATAGTATATGTGATTTTAAATGTTTTAAACTTTTGTATTGTATCTTTTATATGTTGTTAGCCGCCTTGGGTCTGCTGCAGAGAAAGGCAGGGTAAATATATTGTAAATAAATAAATAAATAAATAAATAAATAAAATGTCAAATTGAACATGATCGTAAAGGTGATTATTCCAGTATTCCATAGTCCATTTTTTATATTTCCAACTCCATGCTATCCTGTCTTTCTAAAATCATGATTTTAAACAATTCTTGTTGTTTTACGTTAATCTTGTTGTTGTCTAATACTCCCATTAGCACCAAATCTATATTCACTTGAAGTGCTATTTTGAATACTTTATCCATTTTCTTCACTATTTTTTTCTCAAAAGACTGTTACCTTTGAACATTCCTAGGTTGAGAACCACTGCTCTACAGGATACAAAATGCAGGACTAGATAGCTCCTTGGTCTCATTCAGGATAATTTTTCCTTATGTACTCTGAAACTTTTTAAGTCATAACATGCTTCTTCAGCAAGTGTCACATATCACAAACCCACTTATTGTGCCAAACAGATGCAGGTATAGACTAATATTATATCAGTAGAAGACCCTGATCTTCAGTTTTTCACCTTCTCTGAATACAATTACATGGTGGGAAATAGATCACAAGCTCCACTTTCAGATTTCTGAATTAGTTTTGCTGTTCTTTTGGGAGGCACATTTTCTGATGTGTAATCTGTTACCATTCCCAAGTTAATAACATCGCCTCTTTATCTTCGTTTATAATTAATTGATTGTACTGGAGCTTCATCCATCATAGATTCTTCCTCACTACCTTTCAGAGATAAAATAGTAAATCAACTTTATAACCCTAAAAATTGATCTGGCTCAGTTACTGAACACAATTTTTAAAGAAAACAAAAACAAATAAATTGCAAGAAATCGTAAGAAAATGGATTTTGAGTGTTTAAAAGATATATCTTGTCCAATCAGCTTTAAAAGTACACAGCTACAAGTATAACAGAATTTCTAGCTCCCACCTCTAACTAACTTTCTCAGCTACCACAATAAACTCCAACCATTATTCCATTCTGTCCCCTGCTGTATATCAATCCCTTTTTCATCCTGCTTCTGCACAATTCTATTTAGTCAACAGTGAATTGTGGCAGCCAAAAAAGCAGATGCAATTGTAGGCTATATCACCAGGGATATAGTGAGTAGATCGAATGAAGAGATGGTACCAATCTTTTCTGCTGTGGTCATACCTTACCTGGAGGGATAAGTTGGAAGATACAGGATTGCATGAATAATACCCTAAAAAGAAAATGCAAAAACCTACATATTTGCCAGTTTTAAAGTGTACAGAGCATAGATGTAGAGCACAGTCAGGACAAATTGTTTCTTCCATGCACTGTCGTTCGTTCATCCTCAGATACACAGATTCTTATAAAGCACATGTGTACCTAGAAGTCATTTCCATGTGTCCCATGTTGCTTTCTCCCAGATAAATGTTCATAGGATAGACTGTAAGCAGCTTTTCTTATTCTTGGGAGGGCTCACCTATAATAGATTTCTTCACAATTGTGTGTGCACATGTGAAGATGCACTTGCTCATTTAATTCAGTTCTGATTTCTTTTCATGAACGGGTGTCCCAGAATTTGGGGGTTTAAGACACCTTTGCCTCACATTAGGCAAAGTTAAGGGATACTTCTATGTTTGCTGAAAACTCTGGAGTGTTCTCCTGCTTTGGGGCAACCTGGACTGCTGGACTGGGTTCAATTAAGTCAGCTCCACTGTCCAGATGAGACACTGCACAATAAGAAAATTGTTTGATCATGCCCATGTCTCCACTGCTGCTCCTAGCTGATTACCAAGCTCTGTGAGAGCCTCTGCCCATTGTGGGTGTCGCTACTAAACACACACTCATGTGAACAGGATGAAGAAGGGGAGAGATCCCCACTCCTTCTTCCTAATCACTTAGATGCCCCATTCTGGCAGAGACATCCTTGTGAAAAAAATAAAGAGGGAAGATTTTCTTCATTCTGGTTGTGTGGGCACACGTTCTGATATTAGCACAAGCATTCATAATGGCCAGGAGCTGTCATGGAGCTCCCTGACCAGCTAGCTAACAGCAGCAACACTGAGGAGGTAAGATGTTCCCTGTTCCAGTAGTTGCATGCCCCAGCCACCTAAACAACATGCCAGATCCAGGGTGCATTGATAATGGTCTAAACTGCTTTGCCTAGTCATGCCCTTGGTGCTCCAATTTGCATGATCATTTCAGAGGGGCCCAACCCCACAAATCTAATCTTGCAGTGGAGGTATGAGCATGTTGAACTTGATCAGGAAAACTTATTGGAAAACTTCCACTGATGGATACATTTAGTCTGCATATTAGTAACTGAGAGTGCATCTAGATTGTAGAAACCTCTGATTTTAATGTTTTAACATTTCAAACTTCTGGTTTGAGACCATAATAAATAGATGTATTCAGCTAAGTGCACTTCTTCTCTTCTCTTGTTTCCAAGCAGAGTAAGAAAATAGATAGATTATTTTTAAACAAAGGTAAAGATAAATGTCTCCCCTTGACATTAAGTCTAGTCGAGTCCAACTGTTGGGGTGGTGGTAGTGCTGCTCATCTCTATTTCTAGGCTGAACAGCAAGCATTGTTCATAGATGCCTTCTAGGTCATATGGCCAGCATGACTGCATGGAGTGCTGCTACCTTCCTGCTGAAGCGGAACCTATTGATCAACTCACATTTGCATGTTTTCAAACTACTAGGTAGGCAGAAGAAGTGGGAGCTCACCCCGTCCCAAAGATTCAAATTGCCAACACTTTGCCCACTGTGCCTCCACAGCCCCTTTTATAGGTGAAAAGCAGGGCTTCATATTGCACAACACTCCTCTTCATGTAAAAGATAATCTATATTACTGGAAAAGTTATATTATCTACATAGCTGATCAAGCAAATGGTATTATGTCGGCCATAGCCATACTTGTCTGGAATATCAGTATGCAAAGAGATCTTGTAGAAATTGCAGAATTGGAACATGCTATGTGCAAACTCCAGTTCATTGGCAGTGGCTTGAACAGGGACAATGGTATTTTGGCACACTACATGTTATACTAGATAACACAGGAGGACCCTCTTACTAATTTATCAAATATTCCCTCTGGTTCCCAGCTAATATCACAATACATGCTATTCATTTGGTTAGCAATAGCCACTAAATCTGGCTTTAGGCAACATCTCCCCTCCCGTCTTTGTTCCCTAATGACCATTGTTAAAGCTGAACTTGTCAGCTCATCAGCAGACTCACAAGTTTTGCATTTTTGTGGCTATTCACACACACAAAAAGTCTGCCTATAAAGGACTGTTCCTAAGCACTTCATTCCATGCAACCTGGGGAGAGTGAGGACGAGTTCCCCTCTATCAGCTCCAGCTCCATGTGGGAACATGAGAGAAGCCTCCCACAAAGATCAAACATCAAAACATCCAGGCGTCCTCTGGGCAACGTTCTCACACCAGAAGAGGCTTGCAGTTTCTCAAGTAACTCCTGGCACACACAAAAGAATTTCCATGCATCTGAGAAAGCCCAGCTGAAGCATCCCAATTTGCCTGGATTCTGCAAGGAAAGAGGGATTTGAAGTTTAAAGAAGGGTATTTAGAATTATCAGCCAGAGAGCTCTTCCAGTGGCTTCCCAAATTATAGACCTCAGGATTTCACAGGATATTGTCTGGCAATTAAAATGGGATCTTCCTGCTGGCATTGTGTAAGAAGAATTAGCTTTTCACCAATGATGCTAAAAGTATGAGAGAAGTACAGATTCATGCCAGTACATATAATGATTCATGAAGTTTTCTTATCTGAACTGGACTGCAAGAACACCAGCCAAGAGCTCTGAAACTATCAATCATCAATAGAAAAGGGGCTAGCGCCCTGGCATTCTTCCCCATCTGCATTGAAAAGTGCCATGCCAAATACACTGTGCCAGCAATCTCTTTTCCTTCTCTGCATGAAGGTCTTTGGATTGAGACTGCATGGAATTCATTCACAATTCAGTACAAACATTCCTCCAGCTGTAACTAACAGCAGAATGTTAAGATCAGCCTTTATAATTTTCTCTTTCTCTTTAGAAGTACTTCTAGATCCAAACAAAGGGATTGTGGAAATGCCTCACAGGATGTAATTCAGTTGTCTCCTGCCTTCATAACATGATTAAAATGAATTACTAGAATTCAAGCCAATTCAGTCCCTTTGACTTCAATGGTAATGTAATCCAAGTACTTGCGTTAACGTGGTTGTCAAGAGGACTTTGTGCGCCATGCTTCACAATACTTCACATTCAAACTTGTCTGAGGTTTAGCAGAGTAATTTACATCTGCCCACACATCCATTTTAGGAAGTTGATCATTTCAGATGTATATTTAATCTAGAAATGCAAATGCTGCTGATTTGAAAGTGAAGTTACACAAATGATGGCTGATTGTAACAATTCTTCTCCGCATGTATTATTAACATAAATAATTCATCGTACTTTTTCAGCTTTTTAAAACCTGTTCTTGATTATTTTAATGTTGCAGTGTTTAATAACTATATCCCTATTGTACCTTATTTCCTGTAGATGGGTGGATTTCCTTCCTGCCACTGTGAGTCCCACAGAAGATGAGCTTGGAATCTAAAATAGGAAAGCAAACAATACTGTCAGCAGCTGTTATCATAAGATCTACTTCAAAATTTGAAAGAAGTGAATAGAAATTACTAATTAGTAATAACCAGTGCAGAAAGAATAACATTTATTTAGTATATTCCAGGAAACATTACACTTACCCTTAAATTCCCTCCCTTGATGCAGGCTTCAAGTTTTTTAAAAAATAATATTAGAAGCAAACATACTACAGGTCACTTCTGGTGTGAGAGAATCAGCCGTCTACAGAGACGTTGCCCAGGGGATGCCCGGATGTGTTAACATCCTACTGGGAGGCTTCTCTCATGTCTCTGCATTGGAAGCTAGAGCTGACAGACAGGAAGCTAGAGCTCACTCCATCTCGCAGATTCGAACCACCAACCTTTTGATCAGCAGTTCAGCCAGCACAAGGGTTTAACCCATTGTGCCACCACGGCTCCAGGCCTTAAGTTGACCATCTAAATAAATGTGCTCAGTGTGGAAAAGCATGATTTCTTCTCTTTCAAGTCTCAAAACTAGAAGCAGTTGGTATGTGCTTCTCCAGAGATCGAAATCCTAGAAATACCTTGCTCTGAGGGGTCTGCAGAGTGTGTAGAGGTGGCTGTTGAAACTATAGACAGTCTTCCAGGAAAGGGAGAATCCTCCAGAGTAAAACATTTTGGACTAAGGAAGGGGAGGAAAGTCATATTAGAAGTGGGGCACATGTCCTCCAAACTCACGTCAGTAGACATTTTGTATCATCCTTGGTGCTGGAATATTTATAGCCCTGATTGACAAAGGGATTAACTTATTGCCCCCCCCCCCTTTTTTTAAAAAAAAAAATCAACTCCTTATTGGAAAAAAAATCTCTGAAATCTATTGTTCATATGTTATGGACATATTAAGAGAAGCCATGTCAGATCAGAAAGATGACTTATTTAATTTGGAATCTATTCACACTATTCACACCAGGTGTCTTCTTATGAGCAAGACTGATGATTTCCATCTGATGTCCATCAGCCATTGATATGGCCGTTGGCTGGATCTACACAGCCCTATATCCCAGGATCTGATCCCAGATTATCTGCTTTGAATTGGATTATATGAGTGTCCACTGCCCAGGGCCGGCCGGAGATATTTTTTAATGTGAAGCGGGGGTGCTGAAAAGCGCCCCTGCCACCGGCCCCGCCTCCCGTGCCCTGGCCCTGCCCAGCGTGCCCTGGCCCCGCCTCCCATGCTGTGTGGGAGGCGGGGCCAGGGCAAATAGTGAGGGAGGCGGGGCCAGAGTTGGCCCTGCCCCCCGCCCAGTGTGCCCTGGCCCCGCCTCCCACGCAGCATGGGAGGCGGGGCCAGGGCACGCTGGGCAGGGGGGCGGCGCCAGAGTTGGCCCCGCCTCCCACGCTACTCCCGCTCGCCCGTCTGGCCTTTTCTAGCAGGCTAGACTGCAGCGGAGGTCCCTCCAGGCCGCGATTGCGGCCTGGAGGGACCTCCGCTGCAGTCTGGCCAGCTAGAAAAGGCCAGACGGGCCAGGGCGCACTGGGCGGGAGGCGGGGCACCGTCAGGGCGGTGCCCCGCCTCCCGCCCAGCCTGATGGCACCCCCCCGGGCCTGCGCCCGAGGCGGCGGCGTCAGGTGCCTCTATAGTGGGGCCGGCCCTGCCACTGCCAGACAATCTGGTATAAGCAGACAATCTGGGATCAGATCCTGGGATATAGGGATATAAGGGGCCATTGGTGGCTCTAACTTTCAGGAATATGTCTATCTATCTATCAATCAATATTTTTATTTACACTTCAGAATTGATGTATATAAAACAAAAGGAAAGGAAACCTATACAGTGTTCCCTCACTACTTCGCGGTTCACTTTTTGAGGATTTGCTGTTTTGCAGTTTTTCAATAAACTCTAAAAGACTATTATAAATCATAAAAATTACAATTTACAGCCTAAGGAAGAGAGGAAGGAGAAGCCAAAGGGAGAGAAAAGGACTTCAAGTAGCAACAGGATGAGGAGGCGGCGATTTATCGACACACGATTGGTTGATAAAAGACTTATAATAGTGTATAACTACTAAAATAATGTAAAAATATTAAAATAAATATAGCGTCCCTACTTCGCGGATTTTCACTTATTGCGGGTGGTCCTGGAACCTAACCCCAGCGATAAGTGAGGGAATACTGTATACATAAAACTACACATTGTATAGAGCAAACACACTGCAAGGACTGATAATATTACTTCTGCTCCTTTAGTCAAAGATTATGTCTGATATATATTTGAATTTCCATTATATATTATCTTTGTTAAACTTCTACTAACTAAATATTTCTATTATGTATCTATCAAAAGCCAGATTTATGATTTTTGTCTTCAGAAAAATAAACATGTCCCAGTCCTTCTTAATATCAACTAAGGTTTTCTCCTCGGTAAGCAAAGTCAGTTTATGCATTTCAGCCAGTTCATACATTTTCACCAACCAGTCTGCATTTGTTGACATACTCGGGTGTTCCCATCCTGAAACATGTAAAATTACTGCTGCTGTAATCATTTGTTTGTTCTCCAGTTGTGCATTCCTCATTCCCAGCAATGTGAACTTCACAATCATCCTCTTTCCCATAGTTTGAAATACAACATTATCTTTTCAAGGGCAGTGGAAATGAGTCTCATAGCTAAACCTTTTGCTGTATACAGAAGTATTTCCTTTTATCTGCCCTGAAGTACTTGCCAGTCAGCCCCAGTTGATAATCCCAACTAGTAGCTGTAAAACAAGCAAGAGAAGTTAATTTAGTTATACAATGAATGAATATCTTTTTTTTAAAAAAAAATCTGTGTTCTGCTTGTGTGTGTGTGTGTGTGTGTGCATGGAACATGGTTCAGTCATTTTATTATGATGGCAAAAGATTCTTCTCCATTTTGTTCGTCCCTTTTGTAGGCCTTGAAACTGAGCTACCGCATGGAGATATTATCATTTATTTTTAAAAAGTAATTCATTTTATGTTCAGCTTTTCCTACTGCTTTCACCTTTCGTAATCTCTCATTTGTATCTAATATATGGTTTCAATTATTGTGATATGGCAGAATGTTTCCCCCCCTCGATGTCTACTTTATACCTCAGTTCCTACTAAAGTTTTAGTTAACTTACTACATGTTGTTGCTCTATATCTGCTTATGCTAATTAATCTCTTAACCTGCTATTTACAATATAATACAGCAGAGTTAATTATATTCCCTGCATAATGTAATTCTGAACTCCAGGGGATGGAAATAGCTTATGAATTTTCTATAATATCATGTTTGCAATCTCATTACTTTAGAAGTTTAAAATGATTTGGTTCAGGTGATCCCATGTTAAGAGATTTTCTTAAGCAAACTATAGATGTCCTATTGGAATTTGTTTTTGTTTTTTCAAGTCATGATGGTGAACAGATGACTTCTGAAAAGATTAGACAACAGAGTCTCCATCCAAGGAAAGCATCAAAATATATGTGCGTGTTTGTGTGTGTACTTTGATATACACATGCAGGGTGGCCCAAAAATGTGTTTAGATCTTTTCACAGCTAATATAGCTATGATGTATAATTTGACACTCAGGATTAAACTGATATATAACAATGACACTATTTAGCAACAAAGAATTCAGGAAATACATATGTTATCATTCAAGAGCAATCTCTATTAGATTGCTATATTTAATTTTTTTAAAGCATTAAAATGGGGATAGTCATGTATCTTTTGTAGTTAAATCCCACTCATCACCTCCCAATTTCAATTTGGCAATCTGATTATCAACCTTTAACATCTAATTCAGCACATCATGTTAAATCTATTAATAAATATCCTATCTTTGCTTTCAGTCAATTACCTAATTTAAAGAAACTTCTGAAATAAAAATAGGAACTGAAAACCTTGTATCATACACTTTGTGTATATTGCATCTTAAGCACATATCTAAAAGAAGTTACAATGTTGAAAAACTGAGTTATTGTGTACCTTCAAATCATTTCCAGATTATGGTCACCCTGAGGTGAACCTATCATGGATCTTTCTGGAACGGAGAGTGGGCAATCCAGTCAAGGTCATCCAGTGTGACTCCATGGCTGAATTGGTCTCCAGAGTTTTATTAAAACTATCAGACCTCTAGTTCCACAGAAACATGGGAAAAATCTATCACATTAAACACAACATGATTTGCAATTTCACAAATTTCACATAGAAGGAGGAGGAGGCAGGTTCATGAACTTTCACAGATTGCTATCCACTTCTTGGTGCAAGCCAACTTGAAAGATACGGTTTTTGGTCTATTTCAGAGTTTAACCTGCAGAAACACACTGATAAACATGGCTATAAACATGGTACCACTTGTCCTGTATCTTGAGTTAGTAGTCCTGTACTAGCAATCTTTGAATCTTTAAAAGTTTCAGCATTTAGTACACATCTTCAGTTTCAAAAAACATGGTGTCATCAGATTATCTTTTTTTAACATTCCCTCAATATTCTTGCTTATATGTGCTCTCAGATGGCATGCACACATAAATATTAAAAACATATTTAATGAAGAATATCCTTCAGAATATAACAGTAGAATCAAATTCAACAAAGCCCAGCTTTCAGAAAGTGTTCTCCCATTGTCCCTATCTTTTTCTGTTTCTTTCTCTTCTGCCTCTCCAACCAATAGTTAGGCCCCATCTGCAGTGCCATATACTACAGTTTGGAACTCCATTATATGGTCAGTGTAAATGGGGCCTTAGAGGACTAATGCTGAATCCCATTCATTTTTTTGTAAAGCTATATTAGTTTGGAAGACTGGAAACAAGATTAAAGTGTGAGAACACAGGGTAAAACAAACAAAGCAACTCTGAAATCAAAACCAGAAACTTTTTAAAAGTGAGATAATATTCTTGCATGGTGGGGAAAATCCTAGGGTTTTCCAGAGGATTTCCGGTGATTGTGTGTATGCATGTGTGTGTGAGGGAGAGAAATATGAGAATTAGAACTATTTGACATCATTTCTTTTAAAATAAAGAATAAGTTTTGATAAGCTGTATAATTTTCTATTCAACTTTGGTTACTGTGCCCCCTCATTTTTTTCTTTTCTGTTAAGAAAGTTTCCACAGAGCTGAAAATTGTTTCCTTTCTTTTAAAATTCCTTTATTTTTGTTGTCCTGGAAACAAAATGCATTTTTTCTGTCTGCTTATTATAGTCGTATAGTAAAATTATGCTAAGTAAATGCTTCAGAAGCACTTACACATACAGGAACATGTGGAGCTTCAGCAGGTATGAAGTTTATTTGCATTAATATAAGAAATGCTATCAAGAAAGAAAAAGAATTAGATTAAAAGTGGATTATTCTAATATTAACACCTATGTTTTGCTTTTTTGAAAAAGTTATATAGAATACTGAGACTAATACACCATTGTAAAACATGTTTCCTCAAAAACTGTACTTAGCCAAATGAAATTAGGTTTCTGGTACCTATGTTTAATATTGAAGCCCTGAAAGGACATTAATAAACAGATTTTTTTTAAAAAATGAAGCATATTCTTAAAACCATCCCACTGAATCACTGGGACGTTAGATTTGCTTCATTAGAGTTGGGTCAAGAGCATTCACAGAACTAACCCAATAAATAAATAAATAAATAAATAAATACTGTAACAATTGTAAATGTACAATGGTAGATTTGAAAGCACAGACTTTTACTACGCATGATAATGCCTGCAATAGCTTGCAAAAAGCCCAAAAACAGTTTATTTCTCTCTCTCTCTCTCTCTTCTCCTCTCATCAGACTTTTAGTGCTTCCCCATAAGTGCCCGCTATCTTCTTCATCACAGATAGGCAATAAATCTCCATCCCCAGCTTTTTCTTCATGTAAATCTGCCAGAAGCCCTTTCCATGGAATGCAATAGTTTTTCATCTAAACCCATTGGACCTTGAAACAGAAATGCTGTTTTAAACCACTCCTTTTCGTAGGAAGGATTAATCATGCATTTCTATAAATAGGGATGACAGCTCTCTGCTAAGTACAATATTATAATTGAAACAAACCAGCAAAGAAAAACTGCCTGTTCTCTGTTCTACAATGCCTCTATTATGCTATATCTGTCATTCATAATTTCTTTAAAAAGGAATTTGTGAAGGGAAGGAGTTATTTTGCACTTTTGTAAAGAGGGATGATAGCTTGCTGCTAAGGACTGCCCATCAGAATCACCTTGGCAAGTTCCGAAACAAAACGGAGACTGTAACGGACCCCATCACATGTTGTTTTGAGCCAAAATAATAAGTCTTTGGCACTATTTTGGCTATATTCACGATTTTCCCACATGACTACGGATGTGCCCAATTCAATAATTGCTCTGTAGTCCTGTAATTGGGGGGGGGGGAGCGACAACCAAAAGTCGTCTTATGGCAGCTGTGACTCCCGATAAATTTATGGTACTGCCCATAAAAAAGGGGGGGCTATAAGTATGATGAGGTGCTACGAGATAGCACATACATTGAAACCTTTGTATCAGCTGGAGTTTTCTTCCATGACTCCATTGTGGATACCAAAATCTGTGGATGCTCAATTTCTACAATACACAATAGCACAGTAAAATAGTGTTCTTTTTAAAAAGGCAAAAGGTTTGCCTTTTGGAATTTAAAAAATATTTAAAGTTGTGGTTGCCTGAATTCTTAGATGCAGAATATGTGGATATGGAGAGCCAATTGTATCATAGTTCCCATTGTAGATTTTGGAAAAATACTTTCAGTTGTTAGGAGTTGTTTTGCCATTTCTCTCAGATAGTGTCCAAATGTCTGTCAGAATGTCACCTTCCTTGTCTTGGGTACATTTGTATTTTACATCATTGTTGCAGTTTGCATGAATTTTAAGATTCCACCTCAACTCAACATATCTAATAATTAGTTAAACTAAATCTATAAAATGGCCATAAGTGGGATTGGGCTGGGCTGAGATATCAAAAGAGATATAGGAAATTTTCTGATGTGGCTACAAATTGAACACCCCTTGCCCAGAATTCTAAGATCCGAAAAACTCCAAAGTCTAAAATTGTCCACATGGATGGCTGAGATACTGACACCTTTGTTTGCTGATGGTTCAACATACACAAACTTTGTTTAATACAAATACTTAAAATATTGCATATAACAGTACTTTCAGGCTATACAGGATGCATATGAAACATAAATGAATTTCTTATTTAGATATATATCTCAATAAGTATATATATATATTAGGGGTGTGCCATTAAAATGGTTTAAAAGTCATTACAAAATTGTGGATGCTGGCGTTTAATTTCTAAAGTGTTTCTAAAGTATAGTTAGTGAAAAATTTGTTACTATGACGAGAGTAATGAAATTTTGTTTCTATTTTGTTATAGTAATTGTGCATAATTACTATAATTGGGGAGACTTCAGGGACTCCTTTCTCCCTCAGTTTTACAGCTATTGGGGTGAGACTTGCTACAATGGTAGAACACACTTACCACTCTTAGCCCACCAAAGTTCAGAATGTTTCACTTATCCACGGATTTTTGGGGAAATTTCAAATTTTTTATAAATAACATTTTTAATAATAAAGAAAATACATTCCTAGTTTGACAGTGTCATTTCCTGTTTAATTGTGTAGTCCTTACTTTGAAACTAGTGGTTTTACACCGGGAACGTTTGCACCAAAAACTTTGTTAAATGGGTGGATGACGATGTTAAATTGATGGACTGGATAGCAAAATGTGCTATAACATGATGTCCCTCATGCAAAGACAAAGTTTGTGCAGTTTAATTAACTTTCTCAATGTTTTTTAAGATAGAATCAATTAGGAAATGACATTTATGACCCAGGAACAAAAACCATAGTGTAGTAACCATCAAAGTACCCCTGACAGATGACTATCCAGCCTCTAAATGATGATGATGATGATGATGATGATGATGATGATGATGATATTATTAACAACAATAATAAAGAAAACATGTTCTGGGTTTGAAGGTATTATTTCCTGTTTAATTGTGTAGTTTTTACTTTGAAAGTAGTATTCTGCTGCAGAAATTTTGTTTTTGCGCCAAAAACTTTGTTATATGGGTGGATGACGATGTTAAGTTGGTGGACTGGATAGTATACTTCAGCAAAATGTGCTATAATACGATGTCCCTCATGCAAGGACAAAGTTTTTCACAGTTTAATAAACTTTCGTGATGTTTTTAAGATAGAACCAATTGGGAAATGACATTTATAACCCAGAAACAAAAATAATAATTTATTGGAACTCTGGCTGGCTAGGGAGGGGCTAATTTCTCTGATGCTGAGCAGTACACTGCATTCTGGGAAATGTAGTTTAGGGGGCCTTTTCAATTCTCTGGCACAGGGCTCCTGTCTTCCCTAACTACATTTCCCAGCATTCTGTGCTGATCCCAGAAAACACTGCTCCCTCTTTTCCCTGTTCCTAATGGTGAGAGGCCATTAATTTAAAGAGGAAAAGCAAGGCACTAAGGCAGCTTTTTGACTTTGCTTTTTCAGCTTTGCTTCCTTACACTGAATAAGAAACTGACTTTGGAAGCCTTCTGAGATTTACAAAACTAAAACAAAAAAGTATGGGATAAGTTTCAATTCTTAAATTATTGTCGTGGGCCATGCCCACATATTGGATATTGCCTCGTAAGTGTAAATTTAATGAATTTGATCCTAATAATGAGAAATAACAAAAACGCACAGCCTTAATTTTCTCTCTCACACACTCAAATACAGATGTTTCAAAATAGAAAAAATCCAGATTCAAATTTTTTTGGTCCCAAGCATTTTGGGTAAAGGAAACTCAACCTATATTATATTTTCATTCAAATCAGATTGAAAAATCGGCACATTTATACTTTAGACTTCATCCCACACAGTAAAATCAGTGTTTCTACACATTTAAGAAATGGCAACGTACGGTGCCCTTCACATAATGCAAGCTTCAACCGTGGGGTTGAGGTATTTTGTCATTTCTAAACTGTTGGTTTCCCCAAAGTTGCTTAAGCCGGTTGGCAATTGCCTTTTTAAAAAATCCCTGCATAGATATGGGCGAAATGACCAATCTCTCTGTGTGATGGTAATCCCTGTTGCCAGCTTGTAAATAAAATGATGACACCCTGTGTGGGAGGAACCAAAATGCCAATTTCCCCAATTTTAAACCAGGCTTAATTTAAAACCACTTCCTACAGTTGCCAATGCAGAGGCTTGGGGAAAGATTAAGGTTAATTTACAAGCACTTCCTATGATCCAGGTGATGTTTTTTTAAAAAAAAGATAAATAATCGAAAGGAGGTGTGATGGGGATAGAAAAATCATCTGATTAATTTCCAAACAGGGCGTTGCGAAGCCTAAGAGAAAATGGACAATTTTCCCATAAGTTATAGTGAAGTTATAGACAATGCTACAATTTGGTATTATAGTATTGCCAATAATTTGGTAATTACCTAGTTGCAGCCAGAAAGGCAGATTTCACTCAGCATTTAATATATACATAGTGCTATGTTGCAGTCATACCTAATATTCACATATTGATTTGGAATATATGCAGCAGATGCTGATTTTTTTTCCTCTTTCCCTTGGGGCACATCTACACTGACTAATTAGGTCAATTCAGAACCAGTTTGGCAAAAACCAGTTTCATTGTACAGATGATTAGAAAAACATTTTTGGAACATGTTCAAAACTAGAAAGATGATTACATTAAGCATGGAACAGGGTTCAAACCATTTCCAGAATCCATGGTATCCTCAGCTTTCAGCTGCTGGAGAAGGTCCCCTCCTCTTTCCACACACACAGTCTTCCCAGCAAGATGACTTCCAACTCTCTGGAGGCATATGAGGAGGAATTTATTTAGTTATTTAAAACACATATATTGCGCCCTTCTCACCCTTTCAGGGATTAAGGGTGGAGCACAAAATATGTACGGTAAGTCTTCCATGCAGGGACATAAAATAATTATAAATATACACAAACATCAAAGCATTAAAACATTAAACATTAAAATCAGTTAATGAAGAAGGGACAGTGAACATTGGCAGTGGAAGTAATCAATAACACTATCAATCAATTACCCTTTGCAATTACAGCTATGCACTTGGGGCATCTTTCAGTACCCCCCTCCCTTTCCAGATTTTATAACATAGGAGGGTGCCTAAAATATGGTTGACATCCTCAAAGCCAATTTTACTGTGCAATGTGGTTTACATTTGGGGCTTGCTGATGTGCATTCAGGGGCTTATATTGGACTGTCCCGCCACTTTGCTTGATTTGCTTTAAACTGATATGCAGAGCACTTTGGCAGCATTATTATCTAGTCAGTGCAGTTAAGCCCTCTTTCCTTCTCTCTTATAGAACTTATGTATCCTTTATTGTCAGTAGGGGAATAAATACTTCAGCATCACTTCTAAGGATTGCCTAAAACAAAATTGTTTTGAATCTACTGGCATCCTTGAAAGAATGAGAGCAGGCCACGTTGCCTTGTTTAGGCAGCTCATGAAATTAAAACATGCATAGTGGTGATAAATGGAACCATTCCCATTCAGTGAAGCCTTTACAAATGTCTAATTAAGTTGGTCTCTCCAAAATGACTTCTTTCTGTTAACAAGTGTTGGCAGCTAGTCCAGTTTAAAAGTCTTAGACTTCACTCCTGACATTTGTTTTGCTTCCAGTAATGAAGTGGGTAACAGTGAATTCTCCCATAAAAAAGCAAAAAGCCTCCCCGCTCCACCTCCCAGTCCATTGTATCAACAATATCTATAGATTTCCTTAAGCAGTTTCCCCCACCACCACCCAAAACCCCTTTGCTGGGGCCATTACTAAATGCTGACTGATAGGCTTGCCATGGCAGCACTGTTCAACAGACCTTGAAATTAGCAAGGGGAACTATGGCTGTCTGACAGCTACTCCTATCACAGCCACCAAGTTTGAACAAACAGCAGAAGCTATCTTGCTCACAGGAGAAATAAGACTTGTGGAAATATTAAAGAAAT
Source organism: Anolis carolinensis (assembly GCF_035594765.1). NCBI lineage: Eukaryota > Metazoa > Chordata > Lepidosauria > Squamata > Anolidae > Anolis > Anolis carolinensis. The sequence goes on from NC_085841.1 coordinate 110,307,743, forward strand.
GTGGATGCTATTGCCGGCATGGCAACATTTTACAATAATTGGCTTTTTGTGATTCATGCTGGTCTGAATTCAGAGAACCATACAAATAGCAAGCTTAAAAGCATTAGACTGGGAAATGGTTCTTTCTTCTGAAGAAATGGGAAGAGATCAAATGTTCATTGAAGTAAATTTTGTTTTAATCTACAAGTCGATTTCTTTCTTTAAAATCTATTTTCTGTAAAGTGTTCTGCTTCTGGCTGTTCTGTGAAATCACAGTAAGGATGTCCCTTGCCTTCTTACTGATTTTTATGAAGATCTATCTTTCTGAATGTCAGATACTTCCATTAACACACTAAATAAATGCATCTTGTCACCATTAATCACAAACTTCCCCTGCCTTGGTCTTAAAGTAAATTCATGTCTTATCAAACACAGCCAATACACTGACCAGCATTGGTCATTTTGGACATGTCCAACTCCTCTGGGATAAAGCAATAAAATTTGGTAGGCATGGTATACTCTTCCAAGAATAATTTGTGGATAAAGCTCTCCATTTACAAGGTTTTGAAAAACACAAAACAAGTACAATAGCTGACAAATATATTTGTGTATTTCTTGTGATTTTACCAAATATATCTCATAGTCCACAATGCATCTTCCTTCTATATTATTTGGATTAAAATATGATGTTCTTTTGGTTACTCCCCAGGATTCAAATTGCAAGAAGAAGGAGGGGGATCCCTACCTCTTTAGTTACCTTTATAATATCACACATACCCTAACATGATTTTAGAAGACTTCCATCATATGACAAAGTTATGACTCAATGGGTTTACACCAGATTGTTAGCTGGGATTAGCTACAGGGAGCAGATAACTTTCTTGTTGCCATATATCTGCTGTTCGTTTCTAGGCACTGCATGTTATGATTTATATAGGCCTATACCAGGGGTATAGGCCTGTTCACGGTCCTTCAAACTATTGGAGGGCCAGACTATAGTCTGAAAAATATGAACAAATTCCTTATTTTATATACAGTGCAAAAAAGAAAAGAAAAGAATAATGCAGTATTTAAAATGAAGAACCATTTTAACCAACATAAACTTACCAGTATTTCAATAGAAAGTGTAGGCCTGCTTTTGGCTAATGAGATAGTCAAGTTAATTAGGATTATTATTGTTGGGTGCCTTGAAGTCGTTTCAGACTTAAGGAACCCTAAGTCAACAGTTCAGGGCGGAGGCAGGTAAATGACCTTGAAGAGCTGCATCTGACCAGCAGGCTTTAATTTGGAGACCCCTGCCTTATACACTTATGTCCAGGCTATTTGAAAGATCATGTCTCCCTATATGAGCTTGTCTGAGCTCTAAGATCTTCAGGAGAGGGCCTTCTTGGTGGCTGCATGTTGTCTGAAACCAAAAGTTGGGGTCTGACCAGATGAGAGCTTCTTACCCGTTCTACCATAAGGGTGTGTTCTTCCACAATGAGGACATCAATTTCCAGGTGGAAGGAGGTCCTGGTCAGTGTGCCAGTTATCAGTTAATCTGGTTGCCACAATCTTGGTTTTTTTTAAAAGTTTAACTGCAACCCAGCTTTTACACTTTCTTCTTTCACCTTTGTTATAAGGCTCCTCAGCTCCTCCTTGCTTTCAGCCATCAAAGTAGTATCATCCTGTGGCATAGTGGGTTAAAACCTTGTGACTTGAAGGTTGGATTGCTGACCTGAAGGTTGCCAGGTTCGAATCCAATCCAGGGAGAGCACGGATGAGCTCCCTCTATCAGCTCCAGCTCCACGCGGGGACATGAGAGAAGCCTTCCACAAGGATGGTAAAAACATCAAAACATCCAGGCGTCCCCTGGCAATGTCCCTACAAACGACAAATTCTCTGGGTTGTTGTATGTCTTTCGGGCTGTGTGGCCATGTTCCAGAAGCATTCTCTCCTGACGTTTCGCCCACATCTATGGCAGGCATCCTCAGAGGTTGTGAGGTATGGAGAAAACTAAGCAAAGAGGTTAATATATATCTGTGGAAAGTCTAGGGTGAGAGAGGTCAGTGTGAATGTGTAGTTAACTACACATTCACACTGACCTCTCTCACCCTAGACTTTCCACAGATATATATTAACCTCTTTGCTTAGTTTTCTCCATACCTCACAACCTCTGAGGATGCCTGCCATAGATGTGGGCGAAACGTCAGGAGAGAATGCTTCTGGAACATGGCCACACAGCCCGAAAGACATACAACAACCCTGTGATCCCGGCCATGAAAGCCTTCGACAACACGACAAATTCTCTCACACCAGAAGCGACTTGCAGTTTCTCAAGTCGCTCCTGGCACACACACACGCACGCGCGCGCACACACACACACAAAATCTGCATATCTAAGGTTGTTAATGTTTCTTCCAGCAATTTTAACTCCAGCCTTGGATTCATCAAGGCCTGCATCTATCCCTTCATGATATGTTCTGCATACAAGTTGAATAGGTAGGATGAGAGGATACAGCCCTGCCATACTCTTTTGTGACAGCTGACAGGGAGCTCTGGTGTGGACTGGTCCATGAGGTCATGCAGAGTTGGAATAGACTGAACGAATAAGCTACTGCCATCAGGGCATGTCAGAATTGAAAACTTTTCCAGCATCCTTCTCTGTTCACTGAAGAATAAAAATTTCTGATCTGGTACCGAAGTCTTTGTCTTTTCCATTTGAAACATTGGAGCTTCAATATGCCAAGACCAGACCTTCCCATTCTTGGGACAACATGCTCACAATCTCTGGTACACTTTCCCATTTGTCCCTTTTTGGTATTTGGGATACTATCTCCTCTGCACATTTCGGACGAAAAGGAGAATTTCTACATTCATAGACTTAAGACCTTAACACCAACTTCTAGAGGCTAATATTATCATCCACTGAAGAATATTTGAAACAGAATGTTCTAAAACTGCCACCTTGTATACAGCTCAGTTTGACCTTTAGTCATTCAAACTGATGGAAGCTAAATATTTGATGTGTGTGTATATATGCTGGTTTTGCCAGTCATTTCCTCTGAAATAGACTATAGCACCCTATATTAGTTGGTGATCTCCCACTCAAGTAAAATAATAATAATAAACTTTATTTTTATATCCTACCCCATCTCCCCGAAGGGACTCGGGGCGGCTCACAACAGGAACAAGTCCGAAACAACAACACAACGTATTTGACAAAAACTTAAAACATTCCAACGATACACAAAATAAAATAATGGACAATACATTAAAATCCAAGCAGATAAAAACAGAGCAATTAAAAGCAAACCAGCGGGGACAGGTACTTTCCTGAGCTGATGCTGCTTAACATCCAAAATGAGATGGGATCTGGTGCTTTTAGGGTACTGTTTATTGTGGTTTGTGAATAATCTGATGCTTCAGAGGACAAGGAAGGAGATTTTGTGAGGTCTGAGGAGGAATTCTTTTGGATATGGAAGTTATTTATTTATTTACAGTATTTATATTCCACCCTTCTCACCCCGAAAGGGACTCAGGGCGAATCACAATGCATATATACATGGCAAAAATTCAATGCCATTAGACATAAGACAAATACACAGATAGACACAGAGGCAATTTTAACATTTTCCAGCTTCCGGCTTCATGGCGGTATGCTAAATTCTGGCCACAGGGGAGCTACCGCTTCATCGTCCACTTGTGACACCGAGTCCTTAATGGAGTACTTCCTCATTGCTTTCTGCATACTGCTGGAAGTTTTTATAGTGTCGTAAATTAGCTAAATTAGTCTCCCTGCATAAAGCAGTATCTAAATTTTCTACTTGACAGATGCAACTGTCTTTCGAGTTGCATAGGCCAACAGTGAGCTAGGCTATTAATGGTTGGAAGCTCAATCTGACCCAGGCTGGCTTTGAACTCATGGCCTCTCGGTCAGTAGTGATGTATTGCACCTGGCTACTAACCAGCCGTGCCACAGCTTGGGCCTTGAATTGCATGGAGAGATGGGTTAGTGAATCTCCTGGTAGTTCTCAGAATGTTAGCAAAAGTGAAATCTGTTCCCATGTGAATCTGCCAGAGATTGCTCCTGAGAGGAATGTAGGAGAGTGTCTTTTCCTAGGTCAGAGTGGCTGCAGCTGCACCAGGAGAATGTGAAAAAGAGACAGACTTGCTTTTCCCAGTGGCTTTGAGATAAGCACCTGTACCAGGTGTACAAGGAGTGATGTCATGGGAAGGAATTGAGGCTTTTAAGTGGGCTTTAAGACCACTCCTTGTGAGAACAATGTTGCATTTCAAGTGGGACCAACTCTTAAGTTCTATGGCCTTGCCTCAAGTGTTCAAATTTCTGGGTTTCAATTCCTGTTCATGTCTTCATGGTTTTTGATCTGGTTTATTCTCTGTTTTGTTCTCAAGTTCTGCATGTAACTTTGACCAAGTGTATGGAGTTTGCCATGCTTTACTGTATTGACCCAAAGAGAAGTTCCAAGTTTTTGAATTCCTGTGGTTTGATTCCTGAAACTGATTGTCACCTATGCTCAACAACTTGGAGTCTCTGGATTTGTCTTTTGGATTTTTTATTGTTCTTTTTATTGTGCTTCTTCTTATCTTTTATATTTTTAGTAATAAACTTTACTTAGTTGATTCTTTCATCCCTGCATGGTGTCTGTGTAAAAAGGTGTCTCACGGCTGGGGCGCAACACTGTTATTAAATGCCAAACCTCTCAGTTCATTGCAAGATGGTGTACATTGGATCTGGGAAACTGTTTAGGACAGCACAGGCTGTAAGAGTGGCATCATCTTCTGAACCAACCTTTCCTCCTAGCTGGCAAGTTGAAAATCCTGCATTAATTACACAAGTGAAAGAGAATGTCTGTTTCTCTTTCCTCCCCACAATCTCAGAAGGTTTTCTGCAAAGACAGTCAATTCACTTAAAACATCAAAAATGTGAGAGGCTCATTGAAGGCTCCATCTGCACCATAATCTCTGATGTTTGGTTCCAGCAGCCTCAAGAAAATGAAAGGGGGTTGATATAACAGCCAATGGAAATGAACAAAATGAACACCCTCAGTATCTCTGTCCCCTGGGTGGTGGTGGTGGTGGTTGTTGTTGTTGTTGTTGTTGTTGTTGTTATTTTTAGTCCCATTTGTTAATCAGTTCAATACACACAAATACATGGTTGTTTCTCTGTGTGTTTAATCTATAAGGTTTTAATTATGTATAAATTGCTTCGAGTTCTAGTATTAGGGTAAAGACAGGATATAAATAAAAAGAGAAGGAGGTAGAGCAGCAGGAGCAATATGTATTGTTGTTTAGGTCAGGGTTTCTATATTTTTTCCCTTCATGGTTGCCACACTAGTACTCATTTTAGCCATTAACTTAATTTTAGGAACTTTAATTTTACAGACAGTTGGTTTTTACAAGTTAATGCAAAGAAACAACACCTCTTTCAACTGAAAGCCTCATTTACTAGTGACAGTTTCATTCTGTGATATCTCCAGGTCCGAACTATTTTCAGTTTCTCTAAAAGTCTGCCAGCATCTTAGCAAATCATCAATCTCTCATGAAATTACACAGTTCAGCCATTTGGTATTCAGATGTCTTCAGTTGCCTTTCCACTGAGATTAAGTCTTTCTTTTTAAAAAGAAAACAGTGTTCTGAAAATCTTAACAAACCCAAGAGTTCTGTCCCCCCCCCCCCCAATTCCTCAGGTAGTGAAAAGGAATGAATAGAACACAATATGACCAACTGATCTAGAACCATACAGTTATGTTATATTTCTCTTTCTCTTTTTTATGGTGTAATTATTCTCTCTGGGTGGGAATAAAAAATTGCTGTTGGTACTGGGAATAACTACTATGAAAACACAAATACTATGAAGTTAAAAAAAACCCCAAGACCTACATTAACTAATATAGCAGCCAAAAGGTCTGTGTTTGCTTTCTCAATTAAAGGTAAAGGTTTCCCCTGACGTTAAGTCCAGTCATGTCTGACTCTGGGGGTTGGTGCTCATCTCCATTTCTAAGCCGAAGAGCCGGCGTTGTCCGTAGACACCTCCAAGGTCATGTGATTGGCATGACTGCATGGAGCACCGTTAATTGAGCTTTCTCAATTAACTCTATTGAAATCAATAGGACAAATTTGCTTTGACTTAAGTTCCATGATTTCAGTGACTAGTAAATTCAACTAACTCAGTGATGATATGGTGTCAAGAAATACAGTCATGGCTGTTGTTCTGGAAAAAATCCACAATTTCTATTGTTGAACCAAGGCTGCTTCTTCCCTGCTGTCCCCTCCACTGCTGGAGAAGAGGAGCCACCTAGCCAAGAAAAAGAGGAGTGTATGATAGATTCAGAACCAAGAGACATCAGGGAGCAAGTTGAACAACAACAAAAGCCAAAAAAGAGCAGCACAGAAGGGATGGAAGGAGAGGAACAGTCCTGGTGGAATAGACAGACAGGTGAAGAAAGAAGGACATCTTAGACTACAAGCCCAAAAAGTACAGTATATGGAACCAATTGCACAAAGAACCAGAAGCTAAAGAGCGGTGGTGGAGGGAATGACAGGAGTGGAACAGGCTATGTAGCCTGGCTAGATTTAGAACTGCAGCTTTATGTACAGTGGGCTCGTGCTATATTCTGGGCTTTGGTTTCAAAGCTGCCACTTCTCCCCCATGGATCCCAAAATGTATGGATGATCAAGCACCATGATATACAATGGCATAGTAAAAAAGTGTTCTTTAAATCAAATAGCAAAATCAAGATTTGCTTTTTGGACTTTCTGGGGTCTACACTCTATAATTGAGTTTCAAGTTGAATTATATGGTGTGTAGATGGGGACACAATCTTTATTACCATGTAATATCAATACATAGCGAATGGGGTTTTCTTAGGCTACTTCACTATCATGTCACTATCATTGGTCTAGGCTAGGGTGTCTCAGCTTCCATCAAAGAACTAAAAGGGTTTGGGAATTTTACATTTCCAGAATTGTCTACACCCCTGTCCACACTGGCTGGTAAATTTTGGTCATTTTTTAGACCAAAAAGCAACTTTTCCAAGCTCTGCTTCATTCTTAGCCTTCCTTCAAATAATCACTGAGCATCCAATGAAACATCTGAGACAATTCCTGTCTCAGTCATTGAAATGAGAGGAGATTTGCTGAAAGGACATAGTTATACTCAAATCATCTCAACATCTATTTTTCTTTATTACTTATTTTATACTTTTATTGACTACTCTATACCTGTCCCACAAACATATGTTCTCTGAGCAAGCTCGCAAATTTAATTCAATACTAAAACATAGTTTTTAAACACAAAATAATTGCTGACTGTAACAAAGGAAAAAAATGTACTGTGTTGGTTTTTTTTCCATCCTCTGTACCTGTGATGCAAAGGTTTCAGTAGTCTGTAAATGAAGTGAGATTGATATCAGCTGGGAAAGTGTCTTTCTGGTAGCGTCTCCATAACTATGAACTACCAACTCAGGAAGACCAATCAATATAACCCAGCATCATCTTTAGAGGGGTTTTTTGATGACATGTGAGGCATATATTTATTCAGGCCTTCTAAATAACTTGTATTTTATTGTTTGGGCTTGCCCCTTAGATAATTTGTTTTGGTTTTAATAGTTTTAGAGCATTTTACTTCACAACCCATTGTTGTATTTTTATCTGATACCATGAAGTACCACTGTCAGAAAAAATGACTATCTACTGTAGAGTCTGACCCAAATAGAAAATAATAGGAAAAATTGGTAATAACTATAGTGCATACATGTCAGGGATTCCTCTTCTTCAGAAGAGGAAGGGGAGCAGGAAAGTGTTTATGAATCTGAGGGTGAGTTAGAGTCTGAAGAGGAGACTTTGCTAGTACCCTCATTCCAGGAGAGGCAAAAGGAAACAGACAGAGCTGGCCCAACATAGAGGCCAATGCGCTTGTGGCACATTGTCCCCGGGGGCACCTGTGGTGGGGACCATCAGCTCCCTCCTCGCTGAACACGGAAGGCCTCAACTGAGGCCTAGCTCTTCTCGTGAGGTCTTGCAAGGACTTGTGAGGACTCGTGAGAAGAGCTAGGCCTCAGTTGAGGCCTTCCGCGTTTGTCGAGGAGGGAGACAATGGTCCCCGCTGCTGCTGCTGCTGATGAAGGTATGTGTGAGGCCTTGGGGGTGTGCAATTTCAGGGGGGGGGGCACGGCCACTAGGTTTGCCTACAAGGCAAAATTACCTAAGGCCGCCTCTGGAAACAGAGCAGAGATGTCGTTCAGCTAGATTAGCTGCCAGAAATGCAGCTGAGTAATTAGGAACTGCCCTAGCAGCTGTGTGGGGACCCAGGGCTATAAAAGCTGAAGCAGGTGCAGCTAGCTCTTGCTGGTAACAAACTGACTCTAATGCCTTCACTCTCTGTGTGCCTGCTCCAAGTCTGCATCTGGATTTATTTATTTATTTATTTATTTACAGTATTTATATTTCACCCTTCTCACCCCGAAGGGGACTCAGGGCGGATCACATTACACATATAAGGTAATTTATGCCTGTTTCTTTGTCTGAAGTAAGACTTCCTGGACTTCTTTTGCATTATTTCACTGTTTTCTCTATCCCAACAGATGCTCAACATTTTGGTGCCCTGCCTCAAACTTTACGCAGTCACATATGCAAAGAAAGGAGCATGAATGGAATTAGCCACTACCTTTGGCCGCTAGAATGATTCCTCAAAGTACTTTATGAAGTTAAAAAGCAAGCAACCACAGAAGGGAAATACTGTTAAACCATGGCCACAACCATTATCCTTTGACTGCAGATCAGCAGACTGGCATTCAATTAACAGCCATTTCAGGGAAACAAACAAACCCAGAAATAAACAATCAGATCTCCCACTATGGCTTAAAAGCATTCATTGAAGCCCATGGGAGGACATTTTGCAGTGAGAATATCTGCAAAGACATGTATAGAGATTCCATGTTTCATAGGGTCAAAGTAGATAAGTACAAATGCAAAAAGTCAGTAAGCTGGTCCCAAACCATTTAAGTGACAACCTCAAAAATGTTAGGTCCAACCATCAGAACTAAGATTGAAAATACATCAGCAACAATATAGTTAGTATAGAATCTGTGTTACATGTTCTGCTTGTGTAGCTCCCACAAGTAACAGTCATCTGCATTCTTATGTTCCTAAACTATCTTCAGACATTAGCATCCAAAACTAGATTGGCAGAAAAACAAAATAACCAGTATCGCTACTTTAAACAATGTGTATCTGAACAAAATGTGCACAATTTCTTTAAACATTTTGAATCGTACTTTGAGGAACGGAATGAATAAGACTTCATGTACACAGAATCAAAGCACGGACTTGGTGTGAGGACAGGGATGAAAATACCTTCCACAAGCAACCTTGTACAAGTGGATTGGCTACAACTCTTTTTCAAACATTTGTAGTGTTACATGCACATTACACTATGCTATTAAAAGGCATGTGGCTGACACTATATTAAATAGTGTGTCCTATATTATTAGTCTCAATAAAACAAATCAAAAAGTGTATAATAATCTGGTGAGCTGCTTTACAGTGTTGGCTTACAAACTGGTCTGGCTAAGACTTTAAGGACCTTATCATATTAGCCAGATGAAACATCCCACTTTGCTGCCGAAATGAGGGGCAGCTGGGGAAAATCTGTCACCCATGTGCCACTCCCTTGCAGTGATCCTTCCCCCATCACATGGGGGAAGAGTTGTCCAGGCGGCACAGAAGTGTGCTGGCTTCATTGGAGCCAGCACACCATGAGAAGTCTCCTGTGTTAAGAGGGAAGCATCATATGTCGCTTTCCCTCCATTTGCAAGAGGGATCTCCACAGGATGTTCATAGTGTCATGGCCGGTGGGTCAATCTGTCCTCCAGCTGGAGTGGAAGCATTATAGGACGTCATCAATGTGATGGGGTCACAAGTGTATGCATTTTTGCAATAGAAAGAAAATCTATCTCTAAATATGCATGGAATATTATTTCAAACCAAGTCTAAAACTTATAGCATTTCTGCGGTAGGGATCATTTGAGGTACTTGAGGCTGAATTGTACTTGTCTGTCTGATGTAAACAAAGTTAATTCTATATTATCTCCCACACTACATGTTTCCCAAGACAGTCGCTTGCCAAAAAAGCACAGAATTGTCATATTGATTGCTATGCTGAAACAAAAATATCTTCTTTCATTGATAGCCACTAGCCCTTCCATACAACACTTTCTAGGGATTACTTGAATTGAAATTATTATATCTGCGGTGCACTGAGCTCTTATCAGCAAGAGTAACACTTACCCATTTAAAATGTAGCTTCTCTGGGCCATTAAAATATGTTTGAGGACTGTCTTCTTCATAAGGCAAGAGCTTTGTATTAACCAATTTTAGTGCTTTTTCAGAACACTGAAACTATACAAATTGTACAGTAAAATCCTTACAATGATAATCATGAACATTCTGCACTCATTCAGCAGTACCTTTTTTTGCTACTGGGTTTCCTAACAGCAACTCCTATACTACATTAAAGTGTAAAAGTTAAATTTCAAGTATGGTTTGTGATGCAAAAAAGAGGAATTACTTACAGGCTTTGTTGTAGTAGAGCCTGTGAGTAACGTTACAAACAGTAGTATGGGTGCCAGAAGGGGAAAAAGAGTTACTTGGTAGCAGGAATCTGATGATGAGCAGCAGAGAAAGAGGATCCGGGACATACTTACAGCATCTACAGATGAGGAGTCGTTTGAGGGATTCTCTGGGGATGATGGGTCATGGTGTCTCCTTTTTCAAGGAGAAGGACTGGACTAAGATAAGAGAAGTGCAAGCTATTTGTGAGGCACCAACAACTAGTGATACCTTTATGGGGTTCTCTGGGAGTGAAGACTGGCAATCAGGGGATTCAACTGATTCTTGGGGGGATCTAAGTCTTGACAGGAGATGGAGGAATTGGAGGGAGAGTCAAGGGAATTCACGTGAAGATGGTCAGGTCATCTTCTGATGGTGATTTGTAGATACAAGTGAGTTCAGGGATGAGGAGTCTTTGCAAAAGGCAAGGTGTTGATGTGCATTCGTGTGCTGGGTGCGGTGTACTGGGAATGTTTCTTGTAGTCTTGCTTCTGCCTGCTTCATGTTTGGCATTGGACTCGGATCAGCAGTTTGGACCTGAACCGGTTTGGCTAAAGACGCTGCTTCTGTGGACACTGGAGCAATGCTGTTTTGGATTCCTCCTGCTTCGACCTTGGACTTCGGCTGATGACGCTTCTCTTCTTGCAACTCCCTTTGTTAACCATTTATGTACTGTGCCTTTTTGTTATGCCTTAGAGCACTTTGTTTGACTTGTTGCTCTTTGCATCCAGTTAATCTGGATTACATTTCTGTTTACCTTTTGGACCAGGTCTGGTTTGGGTTTTTGAGTTTTGACCAGTGGAACTGCATTTAAGTATCCCTGCGTCCTTTTCCTTTTGTTTCAATAAACTCTGTTTTGAAGTCACTTTTAAGTCTGGCCCTTTAAGGCATCTGTGATTCCAACAGGCTTGCTGTACATATCATCACTTACTTTGATTTTTGTTTTTACTATGTACATGGCTATTCTATTTGTTTATTTTCATTTAAGGAGATAGAAAGGCATATTAGAAAGCTGTACCCCCCTACACTGTCATATAACCCAGATTATCAAAGCACATAATCCACATTATCTGCTTTGAACTAGATTATATGAGTCTACACTACCATATAATCCAGATCAATGCAGATAATCTGGATTTTATATGGTAGTGTAGAAGGGCCTGAGAGTGATCCTTAAACATTCTAAACTCCTTTATAGAACCTCTAAAGAACTGATATAACTTGGCAAAATCTTAACATATTTTTGGGACCATAAGGTTTTATGTTATTGGAAGACCACATTTCCCATTTTTTTTAGAGGCACTCTATGTGTCAAACTTGTATCTTGTAGAACATCTATCAAAAGTTGTTCATTATAGGATTTCATCTTAACACACTTTGCTTTTATACTCATCTATACTGGTCATCTATATTGGGAGATTACAGTTTTATTCCTGCAACAGTCACTTCTATTTCTGAGATTCATTGGTACTCAAAAGAAGTTTAAGAATACCAACTCCCTACATAGTCTCCTAAAGGACACCCACATGTCTAAGGGAAACATACAGATGCATGTGTTTCTAAGAATACTGATCTCAGTGTGTATGTATCTAATCATCTCCTCCACCCTCACGCCTTCCTTTATCATCTATTAAATCCTTCTGCTTCTGACTTTCAAAGGCCAACCACTCACAGTCTTACCCAAACTATACCACATATCAGAGACTGTGACTTCATTTGTGTGAAAGTCCAATTCTGGAATACTGAAACAATGGATTTTGTGGCAACTCCTTATTCCTGGCTTCTTCCTTTCATTCCTTTCCTCTCTCTGTGTGTATGCATGCACACGCACACAAGATAATGGAAAAAGGGAAAGGGTTGGGGGAATACACCATTCCTAGGTCTCCCTATTCAAGACTCTATCTACAAGACTTTTCTCCTTCTGTGTGTGTTTGTATGTATGCTTATGTGTTCCAGAAAAGAGCAGGAACAAAGGACAGAAATAGCGATGAGGGAAGGAGATTCGTAAAATCCAACCTCAACTGATAACTTCAGTTGAGGTTTGCAGATTCCAACCTCAATTGAAGATGTCAAAAGACTCTCTCTCAGTACAGTGAAAGTGATGTAAAGAGGTTATTTTTTATTTAAAAACAAAACAAAATAGAAATGATCCATTTTGAGGCAGTTGGGAAGAAGCCAGTTCACCTTTAAAAATAATGTGTGGCTGTGGAAATGGGAGGAAACAACCCAAAGTGACATGCTGGGGTATTAAATAAAACTAATTGAATTGGATGAGCCCACCATTGTATCTCTCCAGAATGGTTTATCCAGAATGCAACTATATTCAGAACAACACCAAAAGGAAATTGTGATGCAATCTGAGGAGGCATTTATTATCACGGAGTATTTCCACAGTCCATACTTATACCAACAGTTCAAGACCACATTAGCACCATGCTAAACAATTCTGGTTTGAGGAGGCACTTTGAATTATCTGCCAGAAAGGTGCAATGCTATACTTCAGAAGAGTGGATTAGAGCTACAATTTCAGAATTACATAGGATGAATATGTGGCAGCTAGAGCAGTATCAAACTGCTATGTCTATGTGATTCACAGTATTTGATTCAGAAAAACATTCTGCAAAAAGTGTTGATGGCTATCCTTTCTTTCCTTCTCTATCTCTCATTGCCCTTGAAACATTTTGCTTTTGTTTGCTTTCACAAGTCTTCTTTGTACTCTGCTGTGTTCATTGTTTCCCTAAATTGTATATGACATTCCAAGAGAAGTCTACAGAATACTTTCAGTTTATGCAACCAGCAAATATCTATTTTTAAACATGCACTTTTGATGCACAGCATTTAATAATGAATCAAAAAGACGTTCTTGATGGAAAGGAAAAGGCACGCACACAAGAATCCCTGTCCTCTGGAAATTAGCATTCAAAAGCAACTGACTATGAAATTTCAGAAACCAACATTGCTTATTTTAGACATATGGCAAGACACAAACCTAACACAATAAATTCTTTAAACTTTAATATGGTCATCCATTACAAGGAGAACAGAGGACAGGAAAGCATTGCTGAGTTCTCCTTGGGAAAAGAGAAATGCTCTTTCTCTTTTTCATTTGGTCAATTATTTCCGACTCTTTGTGACCTCATGGACCAGTCCACGCCAGAACTCCCTGTCGGCCGTCACCGCCCCCAGTTCCTTCAGGTTCATGCCAGTCACTTCAAGGATACCGTCCATCCATCTTGCCCTTGGTTGGCCTCTCTTCCTTTTTCCTTCCATTTTCCCCAGCATCATGATCTTTTCCAAGCTTTCCTTCTCATGATGTGGCCAAAATACTTCAGCTTTGCCTCTAATATCTTTCCCTCCAGTGAGCAGCTGGGCATTATTTCCTGAAGTATGGACTGGTTGGATCTTCTTGCGGTCCAAGGTAATCTCAGGATTTTCCTCCAGCACCAAAGTTCAAAAGCACCTATCTTTCTTCGCTCAGCCTTCCTTATGGTCCAGCTCTCGCATCCATAGGTTACTATGGGGAATACCATTGCGTTGACTATGCAGACCTTTGTTGCCAGTGTGAAGTCTCTGCTTTTCACTATTTTATCGAGGTTGGCCATTGCTCTTCTCCCAAGAAGTAAACGTCTCCTGATATCCTGGCTGCAGTCTCCATCTGCAGTGATCTTCGCGCCTAGAAATATAAAGTCTGTCACTGCCTCCACACTTTCTCCCTCTATTTGCCAGTTATCAGTCAGTCTGGTTGCCATATTCTTGGTTTTCTTGAAGTTTACCTGCAGCCCAGCTTTTGCACTTTCTTCTTTCACCTTGGTGATAAGGCTCCTCAGCTCCTCCTCACTTTCAGCCATCAGAGTGGTATCTTCTGCATACCTAAGGTTGTTGATGTTTCTTCCAGCAACTTTAACTCCAGCCTTGGAATCGTCAAGCCCTGCACATCGCATGATGTGTTCTGCGTACAAGTTTAATAGGTAGGGTGAAAGTAAACAGCCCTGCCATACTCCTTTCCCAATCTTGAACCAGTCTGTTGTTCCGTGGTCTGTTCTCACTGTGGCTACTTGGTCTCTATACAGATTTCTCAGGAGACAGACAAGGTGACTTAGTATCCCCATACCACCACCAACATGCCACAGTTTATTATGGTCCATGCAGTCGAATGCTTTAGAATAGTCAATAAAGCAGAAATAGATGTTTTTCTGAAACTCCCTGGCTTCCTCCATTATCCAGCAGATATTGGCAAGTTGATCTCTTGTTCCCCTGCCTTTTATTTTCTTTCTCTTTAGGTAGTACATTTGAAAATTTCCAGGTTACTAACAGTTATTTGAGATGTTTTGTTACAGGTATGTTAAATGGGTAAAAATACTTAAGTGTTTACTGTAAATGACCAACACAGCTTTTTCTTACAAGAGTCAGATACTTATTTTCTAATTACCATGTCAAAGCAATTTATAAGGTAAAATTCCTTAGAAAGTCAACAAAAGTAGCAACTTTGTAGATCTGGTAAAAGCATGTGTCAGGAAAGTGTGTGGAGATTATCTAGCTTACTCATACTTAATTTAAATCTCAGTTTTCTCCACGTTTTTTCCATTATTTTATATGCCATCTATAGGTTTCACTCATGCAAATGACCTTGAATGGCTACCCAAAACTGGGCCTTCTAGGATTGTTCCAGGTCCTGATGTTTTGGATTGAAAATCTAAGCTCTTTGTGATGTCATTAAGTTTGATGCACTTGGGCATCACCACAAAGGCCAGGTGAAATGAAGTGTGAAAGAAGAGCTCTCTCTTGGCAATACTTTCCTCATCACATGGGGGAAGAATTACCCTCCTGGAGAGGACCCGTCCTGTCTTCATTGGAACCAGCACAACACATGAGGCCTCCAGTGTTATGGGGAAAGTATCCAGCAATGTTTTCAGCCTGGTTGGGGGAAGAAGTCACGCAACTTTGCATGATGGTTGGCATTGGACTCTGTCCATTAGATGGGATGAAAGCATCCTAGAATTCTAAATTCCCCCATCTGATGAGGTCCTAAGTACCAACCACACTTGCTTCAAGCTTGCCATGTAAGCACATACACATTTCTGTCTTAATTATTAAAGCACTTAATTCAATTTGATAATAAAAACAGACATCTTAGCTAAAATGGCTGTTCACAGATCAAAGTGAAATGATGGGATTATTTTGGGAGTCCAGATAAGGACCATTTAATCTATCCTAATATCTGTAAGGCAACAGATCCTGCCTGATCTTGAAGATAAGGAGGGTCAGCTGTGGTTAGTAGTTAGATGGAATACTGTCAATGAATATCAGGTGCTACAGGCTATATTTCAGAGAAAGAAACTGGCCAAACCACCTCTTTTCCTTGCTTAAGAAACCCCTTTGAAACTCATGGGGTCATAAGTTAGCATGTAACTTGAAACCACACACACACACACACACACACAATTTTAGCCAGAAAGTGGATGCAAAGTAAAATAGAGGCTGAGCCCTGGTGCCACAACTAGGAGGATGGAGAATACTAAATAAGGAAAAAATAGCTTTCTGGTTATCTTTGCAATATTTGCAGCAACAAATGAATTATTCCTTGAAAATTGTAGCAATCTCCTGCTCTAATAGCCGAGCTATACAGAACCATTTCCTACCAAAAGTATAGCACTTGTATCTTTTTCTCTAGTTTTCATAGATCAGTTCAAAGCAAGAGAAAAAAAATACAAGTTCTTCAACTATGGTGGGCCTGGAATATGACAAATCAAGTGCTCCAGATTCTGTAACAAGCTGGTTTTCTGCATCATATTTCCAAATGCTAGGAAAATGTTACCACCCACTAGGTAGACATATGCTTAGTAGCATATGTGATAACAATGTCTGCATCTATTATATGCAATTTGTACAGTAGAGTCTCACTTATCCAACATAAATGGGCCAGCAGAATGTTGGATAAGCAAATACATTGGATAATAAGGAGAGATTAAGGAGAAGCCTATTAAACATCAAATTAGATTATGATTTTATAAATTAAGCACCAAAACATCATGTTATACAACAAATTTGACAGAAAAAGTAGTTCAATACCCAGTAATGCTATGTAGTAATTACTGTATTTACGAATTTAGCACCAAAATATCACCATGTATTGAAAACATTGACTACAAAAATGAGTTGGATAATCCAGAACGTTGGATAAGTGAATGTTGGATAAGTGAGACTCTACTGTATTTTGTTCAGAATCAGGTGACCTCAGATTTGATATGGTGTAATTTTATCCAGTCAATTTTTTAATTTCATGGACCCAACAAAAAGATAATATAGTTGGTGATATATAGAATGAACAAAAAAGAAGAAATGTCAGTGTGATATAGTGGTTTGCATGTTGCATTATGTTTCTGGAAACCAGGGATCGAATCCCTGCCTAGCCATGGAGACACACTGTGTGACCTTGGGCCACACACTCTCAAACTCACAGGAAGAAATGCCAACTCCCTTAAACAAGAAAACCCCGTCACAGATTTGTTGGAAACAAATCTGTTGGAAACAACCTGAAGATGCATAGCAACAAGAACATGGAGATAAAATAGTTTAAAATCATATAAAAGCATAGCTGAGCATTTGATTCAAGTTAAATATTTTCCTCCCTCAATGAAAATATGTTAGCGCAATCCAAGAAAATTGATTTATGACAGAACTTCAAGTGCAACAGAATGGGGCTTAATCATAATTACCACAGCACTTGTTGATTTAAATGAGACGTAATCCTTCCTAAAATTGCTGGACTATGCCCATTTGTATTGTAAAAAATTTCCTCTGGATTTGCAGTAAAATTTATTTTCTCTGTATGTGCATTCATGTGTATAAAAATTCAAAGGTATGGGTAAACAGTCCAAGAATATGAGTACAAGAACCACTGTTGCTTATATTTGTTTGCATGATTGATCAATGACAATATTGATAGGCTGGTTTTTGGCTCTAAGGCTGATAAAGTGATATCCAACAGAAATATTAGCAAAATCTGAAACCCAGTGGAAAAAAAAATCCTATGTGCCACCAGAAAAATATAATTGGCTACCAGTCCTTAAACACTAATAAAGTGTTGTGCAAAACAGGAGAGTCTTTGCCACTCATCCAAAGTCAATCTAATTTTATAAACCAAAAGGTAATAATACTAAATCAAGATGTTGCCAGAGAAAAATGTTCTGCCATTTAAAAACATTTTACACTGCAGAATAATGCAGTTTGATACAATGTTAACTGCCTGACTCAATGCTATGGAACCATGGGAATCGTAGTTTGTTAAGGCATCCACACTATTTGGCAAAGAAGGCTAAAGCCCTTGTAAAACTACATCACCCATGATTCCATAGCATTGAGTCAGGCAGTTAACGTGGCATCAAACCACATTGATTCTACAGTTAGATGCATCTTTAGAGGTGGGACTTGTAACAGGACCTTACACCAAGTGTTGGCAGGTTCACATGGAAAGAGATAACCTTCTAGACACTGCAGCTGAAAACCATTTGAGGCTTTGTAGGTAAGAACCAGGACATCAAAATAAGCTTGGACTAGATTGAGAGCCAGTGCAACTAAAACAGGACTGGTTTGGTCTGATGTAAAACAAAAGGTACTGGGAAACAATCCAGTGTTACTGTTTGCATCAGCTGCAGGTTTTCAACATTATAGTTTTAATTATTTAAATAGATAAACCCTTCAATTTTTCCTAAAGAAAAGTCCTACAAAGATGGAAGTGTTATATTTCACCACAAGATGTGATCGTGATAAAAGGTATCAGCTGAACAACCTTCTCTTTTCTCTTCCATTAGCAGGAAGCATTGTCCTTTCCTGGCAGGAAAGAACTTCAAGACCATGATTCACCTTCTGTCACCTTCATGCTGTCCTGCTGCAATGTCCTTCTTTTGGTGTTGACTGCAAATCCACATGGAGATAACAACTCATCCATCATGCAGCAGCTGATTTCTTAAATGGGTCACCTCAAACAGAGCAGTTTCCTTGGTTATCAGATAATGTCATTGTTACAACAAATCTTTTTCCATGACATATAGTCATACAATAACCAGATTAAAGTTTGTGTTGATATTATTTACTTGATATCTTGAAGTATCTGTAACAATGCAAGAATGTTAGATTAGTATAAGATCTATATATTGCAATTTTCAACGGGGACCTTCAAAACACCTTTTCCTTTGCAGCCATCAAAATGTATCCACCATTAGAGAGCTAAGCTCAGTGTCACTTTTTGGAGTAAATTCTCTGAGGATGAAAGTCATTCTAATACCAGTAATAGGTTGCTAGTTGCATAAGTCAGACCTGTTGTGACATCACAAATACTGTGATAAACTATCTTTTCAAACAACAGGTATCTTATTCATTAAGATCATCTCACATTAACTCAAGTAATGGGGTGTTTCATTTATATACATTTATACTGCAGGAGTGAAGAACAGATTACAGCTTCTTATCTAACTGAAAAGAAAACCATGACTATTCCAACCAATGGAGTAAATGCTGGGTGCTAGGCAAATAATGGCACTAACTAAATCCTCTTATTACCACCAACTAGAGTAGACACATTGGATTAGTAAGATTTGAACACATGAAGTCTTATTGATCAGTAACTGGTTCAATGTGTCAATCCTAGATAAGTGTAATAATTTGAAACAGAAAAACAGAATTTGATTACCAACCTTAGAATAATGAGACCAGATACAGTAGGTTGGGCTAAGTAAGGGCCACTTTGTTTTACCTGTTTCCTATGTAAGTTCATTGAACGTGAATGGATCAAGATTGGGAAGTAGTCTGATGTAGTTTCAGCTAACATAAGGTGCTCTGCCTACTGTACACTACCTCCTCGGTCTTCCCTTGAGTGAAACACATGAGCCCCAAAGACAATCCAGTAGTTGGATGATTCCCCCACCTTCTAAACACAGGGCACTCCTACCCATATTCCAGGAGCTTCTATATGAGAGCAAGGCCATCAAGCCAGCCTCAAGGGTAGACTCTATGCTGCATATCCTGGGACCTGTGGGGGCCATTCCAAAATCTTACCTAGTACAATATGATGCCCAGATGTCTAACTGGTGCCATTGAGAAACCCTGATGAGAAGAATCCTAGACGGATGGGAATCTTCACAGTCTAGGACAGTTTAGACAAAATTCACACATGGTTGTTCTGTACAGAAGACAGCATTTACCTTTTATTAATCAAGGTTTTTTGCACATGAAACATTTTTTTTGCAAGGACATATTTATTTCTGTGCAGAAAACCCAGTAATAGGGGGTTTGTAATGTGTATAATTTACGCACAGTTGGTATGCATAGAAAAAAATCATTTTGTGCATGGGAATTAATATTTATGCATTAAAATACTATTTTCCATGAAGAAAGTGCAGTTTTCTGCACAAAAGAGCTACATGTCAAATTTGTGCAGAATAAGCCTGAAAATGTGAATAGTCTTTGAACTATTTTTTTAAAAAAAAATAAAGTTGGAAGAGACCACATGTGCCATCTAGCCCAACCTCCTCTGACAAATGGCAATTCAGCTTCCGCTTAAAAGCCTGCAAGGAAGGAGCTTCCACCACACTCCGAGGCAGAGAGTTCCACTGCTGAACAGCTCTTATGGTCAGCAAGTTCTTCCTAATGTTCCTGTAATTTGAACTCATTGCTCCAAGTCCTAATTTTCAGGACAACAGAAAACAAGCCTGTTCTCTCTTCCTTATGACAGCCTTTCAAATAATCAAACATGGAGATCATGTGTCCTCTCAACCTTCTCTTCTGCAGGCTAAACATCCCCAGCTCTTTAAGCCACTCCTAATAAGGCATGGTCACCAGACCTTTGATCATTTTAGTCGCCCTACTCTGGACATGTTCCAGCTTGTCAATATTACTTTTGAATTGTAGTGCCCAGAATTGAACACAATATTCCAGGTGAGGTCTGACCAGAAAATAATAGAAGGGTACAATTACATCCCTTGATTTAGTCACTATGCTTCTTTTGATGCAGCCCAAAATCTCATTGGCTTTTTAATTCACTGTATCACACTATTGGCTCATGTTCAACCTGTTCCAAACTTTATTATAAAGCAGCGCAGATCCAGTGTGTGTCCCTGGGAGATCCTGAAATATGCTATTGTGTACCTCTTGTAGATATAGTTAAATCCTCCTTGGGATTTAACAGTTCTGGGGTGACCAAGGGAAGAAGATAATGTTTTAAGAGACATGTTTTCATTTTAATCTTTGTTAAATAAATGCCAGAGAATAGTAACATGAGGTGTGAGAGATGGCTCTTCAGGCTTCCAATGCCATGTCCAATTCCTGGCATTTGATCTCCCCTGATCTAGGGCCATGAGAACTCCCATCACAGTTCAAAATAAAGAGTTCATGCAGCAATTGAGCCATGATGGAATGTTCCACAGGCCATCAACAGTAACCCTAGGCAGAAGACTCTTAGGTTATACATGCTTGACAACATACCACTAATTTCCTGAAGTATTATAGCAAAGCCTGCTTCACACTCAATTGGAGCCAGTCATATTGAAGCTATTTTGTTTTATAGACTGGGTTTGTATGTTTATCACTAACACCTATGGTTTTATAAATCCAAAAACATATCTGACAATTTTCTCCCTTTCTGACAGCAGAACAAGGCATAGAATCATAGAGTTGAAAAAGACCTCATGGGTCATTTAGTCCAACCCACTGCCAAGATGCAGGAAAATTGCATTCAAAGAAAAGGAAATACACTAGGCCTTGCACACTCACTGGAGCAAAGGGCACAAAAGTGGAAAAATGCGAATAAACTATTTTATCAGCCTAAGAGAACACTTCTCTAGGAAGACCTAGGTCCTCCAATATAACTCTACAGCCAACTTTGATTAGAAGCTTGCCTTAGAGTCTCACCAGAGGACCCAACAATTCCTAAAGATGACTTATTAATCAAATCAAATTTGAAAAGACAAATCTGAAAATATGTGAGCCCTATTTCATTAAAATCTAATGAAAGGTTTTCTTTAAAGGTACCTTTGTGGAACATGTACTGTATAATTTTTTTTCAATTTGTGACCTCCTTCTGAAGTGGTTGAGCCCTGTTAATATTGACAAATTGATCCAGTTGGTTTGGCATGGTGATTGGTGATCAACGCAGCATATCTGGATTGTCTGGCGTCTGCTTTTTGCTGCTTTCCCCGTTTCTTTAGAAATTGTTCTTTGAAATTCTGTTGGAAGTGACACATCTCATCTTGTTATGTTCTCCTAGATGCAATGTGACTGGCTCCAATTGAGTGTGAAGCAGGGTTTGCTATACATGTGTTGTTGAATCTATTATTAGATAGAGACTTACCAGCTAACTTATGTTTAGTGCTCTCTACACCTTTCTGCATGTGTACACCTTGGGGGGAAAACAATCATACCACCAGTATTCCTTTGATATTTTTAGTCATTTATGCTACAGACTTGTTTCATATTAGACAATGTGCATTCATGTCAAGAAAATAATAGCATCAAAATGTAAAGCTTTGAGAATTGACCATTTTCTAAATTCTCTTCTGAAGAAATCAATAGGACCAAAAAGTGCTTCATTTTGACCACATTGTGCTCATAGGATTGTATCGAATAGAGGCTTTGTATGAGAGGAAATCACTTCTACTAGCAAACATTGGGACATTTAATTTAGATGCATCATCTCTTTGTACTAGAGATGAAAATAATATTTTGAAAACATGACAAAAATGATCTTGAATTGATGAGAAGCTGTGCAGTTTTCCACTTATTCTGGGTTGATTTGCATAGAAAAAAGTATTTCCTATGTTGAAAATAATGTTTCTGCATTCAATATCAGTGATGTGGGGCTTTTCCAGAAAAATAAGTGCAACATTGTGAACAGACTTTCTCTCAATAGGAACGCAATAGCTCATTGCTTCTTTTGAGAAGAAACCTAGTGAAAAATTACATCCCAGCTTTCCATTGCATTCCCTGGTATTTCCAAAATATCAGCTGCTTCTTTTGCTATTGCTATTGCTGTTGGCTCTTTTTTCTTTTCCTGTGGCCCTTATCTTCTCTATCTTGAATTGTTAGTATTACCCTCAGTGTTTTAAAAAATATGTTGTAGATCCTACTGAAAATGAGGGGAAATTCATCCTTGGTGTGGTTCAATATTTTTTGCAGTACAGTTCCTTATTCTGTGCTCTTCTTTCCTTTTTAAATCTCTCATCAGGATACAGTACAGGAAATGGTGCTTTATTAATACACAATTTTTATTGAGACTGGGTTTGTTTAGCCCAGGCTTTTCTGAAATATAAAAAAAACCATAGTAAGACCACATCAATTGCGGAAACCATATCGGGAAAATGAGAAACTGAGTGCCAAAACAGGGTGGGGTTGGTGACAGAGGGGTGGCAAGGGGGGTGAGCAGGGGGATGAGTAAGCAAGTGGGAGGGAGCGAGCAAGCAGGTGGGAGAAGTGAGCAAATGGGGGGCAGGCAACAGAGCACATGTGTGCCCCTTTTGGCACTTGTACCATAAGTTCACCACCACTGCTCTAGGGTATGCTGGGGCAAGAATTCAGTTATTTTAATGGCATTTGGTCATATTCTTGGCTTCAGGTAATTATAATCTGGTTGGGAATGTATGTATTTTGTACTCAAATGGAAAGTAAATCTGTAAAAACCTGGGAATGCATCTACACTGTAGAATTAATGCAATTTGACACCACTTTAACTGCTTTGCCTCAATGCTCTGAAATCATGGGAGCTGTAGTTTTACAAGATCTTTAGCCTTCTCTGCCAAATAGTGCAGGTGCTCACCAAACTACAAATCCCATGATTCCATGGCAGTTAGAGTAGTGTCAATGCATTAATTCTAGATGCACCCTTGGCCAGGGATTTCTTAATTTCTTAAAATAAAAAACTCATTTGGTGTAGTATATAAAGTGAGATATGTTCAAGTCTGCATTCAGATTGGTTAAAGTGAAAATGGAATCAATGTGATAAACCACTGAGTGAAGCTGAGCAAATTTGTAACAAAACATGTTGACGCTTGAGCCATTTTATATCACAAGTTGATGTATCACTTCCAAAGGGAAGCATTAATTGTCTAATGATCTAATAATCTTTTTGCATTTGCATAAACCTTGAACCGCTACTAAGGTTATCTCTATAGTGTTGTAGTTGGGCCAAGGGGCAGTAATGGTTCTATGGGTGAAACAGCTGGAAGGAGAAAAAGGGCTAAAAGAGAGCAGGTGCTTGATGAAGAACAACAAGTAAAGCAGGTCCGGGAAATACTTATGGCTCCTTCAGAGGATGAGACGTTTTATGGGTTTTCTAGTGATGAGGAGTCCATGCTGGAGGATGATGGTTTCACAGAGAGTAGAGGAACTAAAAGGTCTGAAGCTTTTATGACCCCCGGAAGAGTGGCCAGATAGAAAAATGGAAGTTACAGGTGGGAATGAAGATAAGAATTAGGAGTACTGAACCATGAAGATCTTGGGCCTATCTACAATAGGTACATACTACAAACCTGGCCAGATGTTGCTCCTGGGCATCCAGATAATGCCCGGGACTTTGTGTTAATCTAATTAACTTGGTGTTAACCTAATTTTACCACACATTCACAGAACTTGGGGAATGCTCTGGGGCACAGACCATCGTATTTGCCCAGTACTCTGTAGTGTAGGGAAAAGGGGCTGGCACTTATATTTATCATTGTTTGTTGCTGCAGTAGTGGCTATAGAGCTCCAACAAAAAGCCCCATATAATTGGGAGAGAGCAGAATAAATCCCATTTTGTAGATTTAGTCCAGCATTCTGTTCATCATCATATTTTCTCAAACATGTTTTTTAGCATTTAAAATATTTTCAAATATTTTTCTTATTTCTAGGCTTTAAGGACCCCCGGCCTCATATTCGCAGCTATATAAAGCAGTTTGAGATTGAATTATATGATTGCTATAGGTTCATATAATGTAGCTTATCTGCATTGAATTGTGTTATTATATGAGTCTACACTGACTATAAAATGCAATTTCAAAATGCATTATATGGCAGTGTAGAAGGGGCCAGGATCTTCCAATATAGAAGTGAACAGATGTGACGCTTGGGATCTGTAACTCTGGAAATGGGACATACAAAAATATTTCTTTGGAAATGAGACATTTAAAAATATGCTGCCTCCATTCTTAAGTGCATATCAGAGGAAATGCCAGAAGAGATAAAGTGTTAACATCTATGCAAGTAACACAAAGAATAAATGCATCTATTACTGAAGGTGTCAAGGATTAACATTGGTAAAAATGATAAGAAATCACCCATTTCCTCCTAAATTTTTGAGGGCTTGGAGTCAACATTTGGCTTCCAACCTCCCTGAAGTTATCTCACCTAATTCTGAGGTGTAGAAGATGAGGTTGCTCAACATCTTGCAAAGTTACACTGCTGGTGTGAAAGAATGTGCAGCCTTAAAGACATGGAATGACTTCAGGGAGAGGAGAAGTGAAGTGTTGAGAGAAGGCAGCCACCAGTTACTAAAATATATCTTATACTGTATCTCTCTCTCTTTTTTTTACTCCTTTAAAGCCTCTTTCTCTGTAAAAGAGTTGATTTGTTGGAAATACTATGCTAAACAAACAGATTTTAATCTATAGCTTCATGTTTCTGAAATATCACACACTATCATCCCCATAACCTGAAGAGAAGATGTAACATTTCTTAAAATACTTAACAATTTCTAACAACTAAACCAAATGTTCTTCTTTTTCCAGGGATGGTGCGATGTTGGGATGCTATACCTCTCTTTTAAAGTACTTACCAAAATCACACAGATTGTATTTATGCAGTTTACACAGAAAACTGGATTAAAGAACCAGAGGTTCAAAGAAATGGGTGAAAAAGTGACAAATTAGCTTGTTTAGCTAAGGACTTAAGTACTTGGATCTCAAAAGCATGGTTTAGAATCCATGTGTATGCAGTTATATTTGCAATTCTGAATTAGGGGGTTACTTCTTTTCCCCAACTTACACTCTGTTCATTTTTAACAGCTACCTTGTCCCTTCCACACTAAGAAAAGTTCTTCCTATTAATTTGTACATGGCAGATGGGTCAGAAAGTTCTCACATGTCTTTATGATAAGTGAAAAGAACTTTAGATGTGAAAATGTTTAATGTGGAGAAAAAGGCAAAATTAATTTATCTCTAATTTAGGGCTACTTCCCACATCACTCTCCTTTCACATATCAGCCATGTATCTAGCTATAGGGCTTGATTCATCTTTGCTCATTCTGCTTTTTTCCAACAACATGAGAAAGGACATGGAAGGGGGGGGGAGTTATACTGTTGAAAAGGTAGTTTTTTTGGGGGGGATTTGTTTATTGCATGGGCATGGGCATAAATGTGAATCGTGATGTCATAAGGCAGACTTATGACAGCATAACTACAGTACAGAATAGCAGTCATTATGTCCAATGTGTCTATTATTTTCAGAAGAATATCATGGATAGCATATAGCACACCATTTCTAGCCTAGTTGTTTTATGTATTTATAAAAATTGATTAGCAAAATAATAAGCATTTCTTTTGTTTATATGGAGTGTTGAAAATTATTTTTGAAAGGATAGAAAACATGAATACACTGTTAAAAACAAGCTTTTAAAGCTCTTACAAACAAAACTACAAACATAACAAAATAAAATGCCTATTATCAGTTAAGAAACTTATAAACAAATCAATAGTACCCAATAAAGCTTTGAATATAGAAACCATTTTAAAGCTGCTGGTGAACATTAGATAAAGAGGGGATGGCTGGAATTCCTCAGGTAATGAACTTGCCACTGGCGGAAAAAGCTTTTTCCTATGACCTTACATATTTCAAACAATAAATGATGTACACATAGAAAGTCCATTTGTGGTTTCAGTATGCAATGAAAGCCATATGGCAGAAGTAGATACTCCTGAAAATATGCTGTGAGAACATTTTGTGATTTTGATGGGTGTTAACATGGATATGATTCAACTGGAATTCAGCACAAGGTTGCCAACTTCAGAGTAATGTATTTTTCTTTTTTAAAAAAATTTCAGTACAGTATCAAACACTTCTAAAAGATAATAATAATAATAATAATAATAATAATAATAATAATTGTGCAGTTGTCTGCCATTGTATATTTCTGCCGCTTCTGTGATTGTTCATTTGTATTTTGATTCTGTAGCCCACTTGTCGATGAGTGTCCAGAATCGGCAGCATCCACCGCAGTCCTTTTTATCCTGGGCGATGACTGAGCCAGTATTGGTGTGATTCTCCATAATGCTAATGGGTTAGGTGCTCTTAGTTCCACTCCTCAGCGGAGACCTCTCTGGCTTGGTTGGACCTGCCAGTAGTTACACTACCGCCAGCACAGCTCTCAGCATCATTGGAACAGTTAAGACCCCCCCCCCCACCACCATGACAAGGTGGCACAGAGGACTCATGCAAGTAAAAAAAGCAGTCAAAGAAGAACATGCCCTGGCAGAATATGTAAAGCAAAGTGAAAAACTGCTTTGATTGAAGTCAAAAGTCAGAAACTCCTAAAAGCACATCAGACAAAAAACCAGTACAAGAAAACCACACTACAAACTAGAGCTGACAGCTGGCTCAACAAAACATTGCATTGAAAGTTCCTTGACAAAATTGAAGGAAAAGCTGACAAGGAGAAGGCCTGGCTAAGACTCACGAATGGGACACTGAAGAAGGAGACAGAAGGCCTGATCCTTGCAGCCCAGGAGCAAGCCATCAAAACAAATGCAATTAAGGCCAAGATCGAAAAATCAGCTGATGACTCAAAATGCAGACTGTGCAAGGAAGCCGACGAAACCATTGTTCATCTCCTCAGCTGCTGTAAGAAACTCGCACAGACAGACTACAAACAGAGGCACAACTATGTGGCCCAAATGATTCATTGGAACTTATGCCTCAAGTACCACCTCCCAGTAGTAAAGAACTGGTGGGATCACCAACCTGCAAAAGTATTGGAAAATGAGCATGCAAAGATACCGTGGGACTTCCGAATCCAGACTGACAAAGTTCTGGAACACAACACACCAGACATCACAATTGTGGAAAAGAAAAAGGTTTGGATCATTGATGTTGCCATTCCAGGTGACAGTCGCATTGACGAAAAAAACAGGAAAAGCTCAGCCACTATCAGGACCTCAAGATCGAACTGCAAAGACTCTAGCAGAAACCAGTACAGGTGGTCCCGGTGGTGATCGGCACATTGGATGCTGTGCCAAAAGATCTCAGCCGGCATTTGGAAACAATAGACATTGACAAAATTATGATCTGCCAACTGCAAAAGGACACCTTGCTGGGATCTGCACGCATCATCCGAAAATACATCACACAGTCCTAAACACTTGGGAAGTGTTCGACTTGTGATTTTGTGACACGAAATCCAGCATATCTATCTTGTTTGTTGTGTCATACAATGTCGTTGTATCAATAATAATAATAATAATAATAATAATAATAATAATAATAATAATAATTAATCCCAGCAACCAAAACACCTCTCATTCTCTGAAAGCTTCTACCACCTAGTTACCTCTCCTCTAGAGTAGAAAGCAGAAAAAGCTTTAAGGAAGCATCAAACCCAGAGTGCCCACTCCAGACAGGGCCTGCAGTGGAACAAAAAGAGGGGTTTTTTTAAGGAAGCCCAGGGAGATT
Organism: Anolis carolinensis; assembly: GCF_035594765.1. Taxonomy (NCBI): domain Eukaryota; kingdom Metazoa; phylum Chordata; class Lepidosauria; order Squamata; family Anolidae; genus Anolis; species Anolis carolinensis. The sequence continues at coordinate 110,336,021 of NC_085841.1, forward strand.
GCTCCAGGTCAATCTCTCTTTCTGGGAAGAGGGAAGCCTCCTTAAATCTATGTGTAGGGAGAGAGCATGCATGCTTGCAGCCTATCACCTCTAGAGTAGAAAGAAACAGCTTTAATGAAGCATTAAAGCCAGTCACCTCTACAGACAGAAGGGAAAGGATCACAGAAAAAAGTTATCTTACCTCTGCTTTTTTCACCCAGATCTTAATGAAAGATACAGAAAGGGAGGCAGTGAGGGTCCCCCCCACCCCAATAATTGGCCACATAGGATGCTTTCTTAACCTCGTTGTTTTTAGCCAGGCTCCATTGAAGGAACAAAGGAAAGGTTTCCAGGAAGGGTGCTTTCTTAACCCTGTTGCTGACACACAGGCTCCCTAGAAAGAAAAAAGGAAAGACTCCCAGGAACGAAAAGGGGAGCCTCATAAGTTCCCCATTGCCACCAATGGGCCGGTTCTACCTGCATTTTTTGGCTACGGACTGGAAACAGCTATCTGGCTACCCACCCGTTTTCGGGAATCATGCAAAAATGGATATGGGGGTCTACCGGTACCTGGCCAGCAGAAACGGATCAAGATTTAGCTGAAATACACAGGCCTAGTGTTGACACATATAAATCAGTTCAATGCAGTTCAATCTGCATTATATGATTCTACACTGACCATTAACTGCATTTTATAGTACTGCAGATGGGTCCAATTTGTACAATTTCTAATTTGGCTAAATCCTTCTTGAATTGAGGTTCCCAGAACTGGACACAGTATTCCTGGCAATCCAAACTACCATAGTGACTCTTAACCATTTCTGCATTGTAATCAGAAATTCTGAGTGGTCCTAGTCCTTCCTTTCAATCCACAGCTTTTTTATGTTAGACTTTTAGGGTAGGAGGCTTAGTGATGCCATTTACTGAATATTGAAGTTTTTGCACATTCCAAATTAGGTGAACGGGGGCATCTATGGTGATAGGAAAGATGATGCTATTCTTTCTATGTTTGTGAGATTCTTATTGGACCATAAATAATACGGACACAACTATTAACAGGATATGAAGCCATTGATGAAATGGACATGAAAAGGAAAATAAATCTGTGCACTGATTGGCCTCTACACACTTGCTAAGCGTGTTAGAGATCACAGTTCCTCCAATTGAATCTTGAGTGGGAAGTGATAGCAGATTGGAAAGTCTTGTTCATAGAACATTTAGCAATCATGTTCATTTTCTACTCTTAATGTTAATTTGAAGCAAATGAAGCCTTAGAGATCCATTCCTTTTTATGCTTTAATATTGAGTTTCATTGGTGGCAAATGGGCTCACCTGTTTCAGAAAGTACATCACATTCCCCCAACAAAAATAGATTTGATAAGCCAGGGATCATGACATCCTATGTCCTAAAACATGAGCTTTTCATTGAAGGGAGAAATCTGAATCTCGCACAATTGAACACTAATTATACATTCATCATGCTCAGTATACTGATTGTCTGGAAAAACTCTGCAATAGAAAATCAGCTTTCCAAACTGGTTAGTTTCTGACATCTGTGTAGGAGATCACTGTGGACAGATTAAGAATAACCAATGGTGAGCCAGAACTTGAGAATTTTACTTCTGGGACTATAACTCCCAGAATCCTGTGATAATGATAGCTGTGGAACACCGGAAGTCATACTCCAAAAGAGCAATATTTCTAAGTCTGCCATTATAGAAACTCAAATAACAAGGAGTGTGTGTGTGTGTGTGTGTGATGAAAGGAAATGTTTTAGTGCATGTGGTGAAATGTGCATCAGATACACAGTGCTTCTAAGTTAGATCATCCAAGACAACAAACTTTGATACTTGGAGGTAAATGTTATAATATTTTCTTCCTTTGAAAAGCTGGATTTAATTTCCTAACTATAAATATGCCATTCCAATATTAATTGTTCACTTTTTGTCTTTCATTTTCAAATAAAAATTGATAAATATATTGGTCACACTTTGGTTTACTCAGTGAGGAATGTACAGCTTTGCAAAATGTGAATGTTCATTCATTACAAAGTGACAGTATGCAGGAAGGATTTATGCTGTACCAGGTCGTAAACAAGAGTACATACTCCTGCCAAAAGTGAGTTATAAAACACTCTCTCACTTACAAAGTGATTGTTGATGAGTGATACTAAGAAGATAAAAGTAAAATAGCTGATGAATAGAATCCTCTTTCATAATTATAAACAATCCCATGTGTTTGCAATCATGTTTAAAATGGTCAAACGTAACCAGAGATAGTGTTGACAGATGTAGAAAAAGTGTTAACTTTGTCTTCCAGCTGTATGTGTGTGTATGGATGTGCACACATATGAATTGAAATCATAAAGCTTTTAAAATTAGCATGATTAGCAAACTATATAGTGTAGGAAATAAGCATTATTAAGAACATTTAAAAATGTTTTTTAAAAAACACATGTATAAGGTAATTAGCAGGAAGCTACCACACAGGTTAATTTAGCAAAAATGCTGTATCTTCTTGCATGATTTTTGTTCAATCTAAATTTATAGCAATGAGTGCTCTAAATATGCACACAGAACAACTCTCATGCGAACGCAATAGCTCTAATGTCTAATGTTTCTAATGTTCATATTTGTGTGATTTCCTGTATTCAGAGCAGCATGGATTGAATTATTGCATAATGTATTTCATCTATCCTTCTTTTCCTCTCTCCCTCTAATGGTGACCAGTAAGTATAAGAAAGATCCTTATGTAGCCCCACATTTCTGAATGTATATTTGTCTTTACATTTTTATTCACTAAATCACACAGGATGGTATTTTCTTCTTTCATTCCTTTTGTCTCTCTCTTTTCTATTATTTCAAATAGCATTATGGGGGAAAGAGAATTTTACCCCATCTGGAATCTGAGAGATGCTTTGCATGTAGAAATACAATCTCTCATTAAGTTTATTCTTGAAGAAATAAACAAGTAATTTTAACAATTTTCTTTTCACTTGAGAAAATCGTTGAAAACCCTGCAGTTTTCTATGCCTATTCACAATTTAGGACTTATTCTGCAGAAAATTTGAACATAAAACAGTGAAAGGTTTTTCATTTACTTTGTGGAAAATAGCTATGTAGGAACATTATTTCATATATCTGTTTCTTCTGCAGAAAATAAATTTCCTATGCTAATAAACATGTTTAATTACTCCCAAACAGCAAAGATTCTCATCAGTCCAAGATTCTTCTTGTTGGCGTTTCTCAACAATAAAAAAAAAACATTTAAAATGCATTCCCCCAAAATATATTCTAATATTATTTCCATCTCTATTTGAACGTGGTCACTTAAGCCCAGTGGACAATTTGCCTAAATACCTTAAGGAACCTAGATTCCATCTAATCCTGGAAACTAAGGGCCCTTCTATGCTGTTATATAAAATCCAGATTATCTGTTTTGAACTGGATTATATGGGCCCTAAGAGAGTCAGGTCTGGCTAGTGCTTGGATGGGTCATATCAAGTCACTAGCAAATACTATGGGATATATTCCAAAGGAAGACTGTGTTGAACCAACTCTGAGCATTCCTTGCCTAAAAAAAAAAAAAATTACAGAGGTTATGATATTGTTATTATGTCAACAGGTGACTTGAAGGCTCATCCTTTATCATTTTAACCTAGTTAGTGCTATAAATATGCTATGTTGTGATGGACCACTGCAAGAATTGGGCTTTCAGATTTTAATATTTCAAGATTTTTAACTTTGTGTAGAAATTAAATAGACAAGCAGCTTTGACAGATTTAGATTGTTTATGGGCTGCTTTTTTATGCGCTGAACAGTTTTCCTTCATATGCTAACACACATAACTGAATTTTGGCAGAAGAAACTGGATTTCATTTTCTAAAAAGCAGTTAAATATCACAGTGACAAAGTGTTCTTATAAACTGCGGCACTCTCTGCATCACATTTGATTTCTATTGCTTTAGCCAAAGTTCAGTTCTACAGATGTGATTGCTGAATTGGATCCATGTGAACGTTGTAATCAAGTCTATGAGAAATTTGCTCTATCATTTTTTTCATGGATCTACATGATCTGAACTTTCTGAGCAAAGCACAGAAATGGATAGAATTTGCTAATGGGAATCTACATTCTTCCCAGGTTGTGGTGCACTCTATGCATTCAATAATATGATAGCAATTCAGAAATTGAGAAAAATTACAATATACATTGATACAATGTGTATAAAACACTTTGCCCATTTTACGATTCCCAGTTGTGGAATTTGTTCCAATTCTCCTCATTCACACAATACAGTACACTAGCCCTCCTTGAAAAGACCACGTAGAGCAACTAGCCTGCCTGATATGACAAAAACTGGGCATTCAAGCATGGTTTTATTGTATGTGAGCTGCTGTTAGATGTTTACCTGGCTCACTATATCAATCATATACCATCTCCTTTCATTTCTGTCTGATCCAACACAACTACATTGGCAGGCATTTTTGGTCTTCCAGCATTAAAAAGGAGCATGGACAATGTTCTCATTGAAGACAGGTGTCTATTGATGCAGGAGGACCCAAATGTGCCAGTTGAATTTTCATGGGTATCATTTTGGTGACTGAGAAGTAATATTTTCATGATTAGGCAAAGGATGAGACTTGTATTTTTCAGGAATCGTAATTAAGGAAACGTTGCGGAATCAATTTAGTCTTCATTTTTCCCTACTGCCCATTTAACTGAAGTGATTTCTTTTGTTATAAAAATCAGTTTAGGATCAAATTGTTACTGTTTTTCTACAGGTTGAGTGTGTCCCTTATCTCAAATGCTTGGGACCAGAAGTGTTCTCTGTAGTTTTCGTTCTCTGCATTTTAAAAATAACTGCATCTACACCATGAGATATCTTAGAGGTGGGTCAGTAGTATAAACATAACATTCCATAATATTTCTTGGACACTATATACACCTAGTTTGAAAGTAATTGTATGTGCAATATTTTAAATAACTTTGTGCATGGAACAAAATGTGGGGACATTGAAACTTTGGAAAGCAAAGGTGTTACAATCTCAGGTACATATGTGGATAATTTTGGATTTTGAAATTTCATATAAGGGGGTACAACTAGTACTGGTGCAGCTTGCAGTCATTGACTGATCACTCTATGCCTTAAAACTCTACTAAAAGGGGATTCATTAGAGGAATAAACTTTTTGAAGATGTGTTGGTGGAAGTAGCCTCACAAATTGAGACACTCACCTGGTGGCAGTGGAAGACTTCTTGGGAGAAGGAGAAAGGGCAAAGGACTCCATATGCTCCTTTTGACCAGTATCACTCTCCTCACAAGACAAGGCTAAGCCAATTCATGGCACATAACATTTAAAAAACTATTCGGGGAGACAGATCTTTTAAGCAATCTAAAATAGAGGGGACTCTAAAGAAGGCTGTGGCTTGAAAGGTTGCATTAAGGAGCTGATCTTTCTCCAGCTCTACTTGGAGCTGGACTCAGGGTGTTTTCCCCTGTTTAAGGGCCATATGTCTTCCAGTTTGGCAACTGGTCTGGGAGCAACCTAGTATTTTCCTAGGTTTCTTTTGAGAGTTATGGTTACAGTTGAGAGTTATAGCCGAGCTAAAACAGCTCCTTGGTTCAATGAGGAGCTGGCAGCGATGAAGCGAAAGAAAAGGGAACTATAGTGTGTGTGGCATTTAAAGAGTAGCGAGTCAGACCGAACACAGCTGTGTGCCTATTTAAGGATGCTGTAAATAAATCTTTCTTTGTGGCTAATATTGCGTCCGCAAGGAACTGTCCAGTGGAGCTGTTTAGAGTAGTCAAAGGCTGTTTAATCCTGTCTCCCAAGACAGGATCCCTGACAACTCAGCAGCTTGCTGTGAAGCATTTGATCAGTTTTTTGCAGACAAAGTTGCTCTGATCCACTCTGAATTGGACACCATGTTAATGGCAGTGTCTGAGGATCAATAGTAGTACATTGAGAATTACACTTTGTAACAAAATTTGAAAAATTTTCTGTTCCTGGTTTGAAAGTGCTATTTCCTGTTTAACTGTGCAGTACTTGCTTTGAAAGTAGCTGTTATACTTTGTTTTTGTGGTGGCCACAAAATATGCTGAACTAGTTGTGACTCATGAGATATTCATTGAAAAACTACAGCAAAATGTGCTGCAGGATGTCCCACAAAAACAATTTTTTTTGCAGTTGAATCAACTTTTTTCATGTTTTTATGATAGGACCAATTAGGAAATGACATTTATTACCCAGGAACAAAAATTGTGTTATACAGAGAGTGTGAAGTCTTGGCTCTGCCTTTTCCTCTCCTTTGCTTTAGTTTCCCCTGTTTAATGGTTTTCTCAATAGTGTAGATACCTCCCATTGTATTAGTTTTGGGTGGAGCATAAAAAGTCCCCTAGAGGCCAGCCTTAGTTGGTCTATTCCATTTGCCTGTATAGAGCTCTCTTGCTAGACTCCTCCTCTCTCTGCAGCAGAGCTACAGTGACCAGAGGCTTGGATATTGTCTGGTAATCCTAGACCCAAGCAATCCAAAACAGGCATCCTTAGCACCTGCATTAGGTCAGTATTTATATACCACCAGTCACAGAGACAACAGAAGCTTTTGACCAGCTTAAGATTCACAAGGAAGAAGATTGAGACAGTTTATGAGCATCAGCTTGTAAACCATCACTTTGCATCAGAGGCAGAAGACGTTCAAGGACTCCAGAGAGATGACTGCAACCAGCAAAATCTCCTTTTGTAATGTATTGTTTGTAATGTATAAGCTATTTTATAATAGTCCTGGAATGAGTTTACTGAAAACATTATCTTCTCACCTTGCCTAAAGTGCCTCTGTATGTTAAGGGTCTTGATCTTAACAGAAGATATACAGACAGCCCCTGAGTAAAGCCAGACACTACAGTTTTTCCCAAAGGCTCGGGTATGCCATCACAAGAGCATTATAACAGTAAGTTTGTTAGTATTAGGGAGATCATAAACCCATTAGATGAAGAAATCAATGAAGATATTCATTATACCTGTAGGTGATGTGAAAGAATCTTCAGTATGTACAAACAATAATTTATCACCATAATCTTTTTCATATTTTGGTATGAGATTCGTTCTTGCCTATAAACCCTCATGAAGATTAAAAATAATCTGTGAACTTAAAAAAATATTGGGGGAGATTCCAAATAGAGTTTTTTTAATGCCTTATAGCTATAAATAAATTGTTTATCTTTCATTTGCTATTGAAATCGCAGGCTATTTCATCATTCTTTGGGATAATTAGAATGTTCTTCAAGGAGTTAATATCTATTCTTTTGTATTTACACTTATAGATACTAATATATTTACATTTTAATGTTCCAAATGCACAAGAGGCTAATATAATCCTCTGTAATTCTATAACGACACTATCAATAAGTTACCTGTTGATAAAGAAATTTTAATAAATCGCTCTTAATGTATCTGCACTTATTTTTTTGAATGCTACAAATTAATAACTACTTAATAATTTCAAATGAAATCACAATGTACATTCTAGTTTGAAGGATTCTATTTCAAGTGATTAGATCCTTCTCATAGTATGACTTCCACCTTCTTGGGTAACTTCAGTTGGCTATGAACAAGAAAGCACCATATTAGAAGGAAAATATACATCAACTGCAGCTTTGTGACAATTTTGTTATCATTTGAGAGTATTATACACATTTTTGGTAGGGTTTTTTAAATCAAGAAACTTCTGCTACAAATACATTTTCTTGAACAAGAAGAATATCACCAATTCTCTAGAATAAATCCAATTTCTTTCGTTCCTACAATTACAATTATCAGGTCTCAAAATCTGGACACTTTTCAGAGTAAGATGTATATGCATGTTTAATATTTATTATTTTATTATTAATAAAGAGCATTGAAGTTGTCCTTAGCTCTCCAGCTGAGTCCAAGCATGTGATCAGTAGTAATGAGGTAGATCAGGTGCCACACTTTTGAAAAGAAAATAATATTTTTCCTCCCTTGGAGCAATTGCCACTGTTTTCTTGGCCAGGCACATCTCTAGCAGAATCCAGCTAGCAAAGCCACTTGATCTGAAATCAGAATGAGGCACATTGTTATGTTATCAGTGTTGAGGGTGTCCATCAACATAATCCAGTTCAAAGCAGATAATCTGGATTTTATATGTCAATGGAGAAAGGGCCATTCTGACCTCAAAGCAAGAACTTCTGATGTGAGGCTTTGCTGGAGAAGTGCTTCACCAGAATGGCAGCAGGAAAATAAACAGGGTGGGAGGGCACAATAGTTTTGGATTTGTTTATTTTGTTACATAGCTATACCAGTGCCTAGAATGAATGAATGAATGAGTATATATAATTTTCTTGTCCTCAGTGAGAAAAGATATCTTAACATGCAGCTTTGTGATTTTTTGTAATTTGAGGATTTTTTTTAAAAAGAAGTTTTCGCCCAACAATTTCTTTCTGCCAAAATAACTATGTACAAAAGTATTGTGTGTTCTCCACAATACCAACTTTTTTTTGGGGGGGGGAGGGGTTTTTTTGAAACATATTTTTGAAAAATGTTTTGACAATGAAAAATCATGGATGAAAAGCACAAAAACTCCTCCAATCTTGCCTGATACACAAAAGTTTTAGAAATTATTTTGTTCTTGTATGTAATTAAAAATTAATTGAAAATGTACATCCTTATCAGGACCTGAAACTGACGCAACCACCCAATCATCTGTAAGTGATCACTATTCTGGAATGGTATACAGCAAATGGAGAAAGAAATGCCGTTGTTATTGCTGGAGGATCATTATAGTTGAGAAAGAGACATGCTGAGAAAAAAGGCCCAATCTGTACAAAGGTTATATCAACTAGCTGCATGCTGTTTATAAAGGTCCTGTCACCTCTCAGTTCCCTTGATTAGAATCACTTGTAGCAATGAGAGCATTTCTATAATCAAAGGCACATCAATGTGAGATGTGTTTTTAATTATTCACACCTGCTAATGTTCCAAACAACACACATAACTTTGCCGGTTTGAAGTTAGAGAAACAAACAAATGGTTGCAAGTCAGGGTGCTATTTTTGAACACCCACAATTTTTATTACAAGATTATGTGTCTTCTTCATCAAGGCTGATTTGAATTGCACACCTAACATCCTATTTTATAATAAGTGAATGCATGTTCATCCTAAGAAGGATGGTCTTGTATGGAATGTGGTTTCTTTGCCCTTGGAGGAAGGCCTTCTAGAACACAAATAATAAGGACATTCCATATTGACCATAGGGAAATCTGTAACTCAGAGGCCTTCAGCTCAAAAGTCTGTATCTAATTGAGCTGGCTCGAGAACTAGTACCTTTCACAGAATCAACATGAAAACAGTAGGGGGTAACATTGGGAACGTTGGTCTCAAAGGAGACACCTGAGAGAAAACAGAGTCAAGATCAGAGCATTTACAGAATAAGGATTTTGTTAATAGATTAAATAAAATACAGGCTACCAGATATTTATGAAAGGCAGTCTCAGACATATTTCATACTGATGCTACAGTGTTATTTGGGGTGGGGTGGGGGTTCAAAAGCTAAAAGAAATGGAATGAAGAGTGAAAGAAAACAACATAAAAGCTTAAACCTAATCAATTTTGTTTGGTATAAGCTTTCATGGACTACAGCTCACTTCATCAAAAGCATGGTGTGTTGTCTTGGTTGGTGGAGTATTATGCACACACCAATAAGAGAAGATCTTTCAGTGAGTAGGGGATTGTACTCAGTAAAGTAAACAGGATTCAAGATTTAAACGTAACGAATAGTGATCATTAGCTTAGCAATGGCCAGGCCCGTAGCCAGGATTTTGATTTGGGGGCGGGGACTGAGTCTGAGTGAGAGAGGATCTACCCTAGCAAACCTTTTGTATCGTTATCCCAATACCCCCATGCATATGGGATATATTGAGCATGGTGATCAGATCATGATATGAGTAAACATAACAGTTTAAATAATAAATGTAAGGCCTTCTTGCAGACCACCCTGAGAATTGCCAGGCATGTAGCGCCCCCCCCCCCCCCCCCCCCCGGCTACATGCCTGGCAATTGCTGTTCACAAACAACAGAGAGGATGCAAAAACATAAAAAATAATTGACCTCTTTCAAGCACAATAGACAGAGAAGAACTTTTTGATGACTTGTTGATCAGTAGTTTTGTGCTGTTTTGCTCTGTTTAAAATTGTTTTATTTAAAGACAGCTGTCTTGAGATCCATGGCCATGTGTCATAAAAGACTGGAATATTATGAAGAGGTAGATTTCCTTTAAAATAAAGGGGTTTTTTTTGGGGGGGGGGGGGGGGGTTGCATACTAAAAAACATAAGTAAACTTTCCTGGTGAGCCTTTCTATGTAACTGCAACTGATTGGCAATTGAGACCAATCCCAGAAATATCTCCTAGGTTTCATTAAACTTTGTCTCATATCCTCTGAGGCCTTTTGTGTATCAGTAGATATATAAGTGAAAAAGTAAACGTGACGGAGTCCTGTTCTTCTCCTCTGAAGTCTCCGAGTCAAAGCACTTTAAGTTCCGCCTCTATTTTTTGGCCAGAAAAGAATAATAATGGAACCTGAGTCCTATTTACAGGTTGCATTAACTGAGGTGGAATTCTATTTTAACTTTTTATGGAATCCTGGGAATTGTAGTTTGGGAAATGACTTTTAGAACTTTCAGGCAAGGAACTCCTCCAATTTCTCACTAAACCACAAACCCTAGGATTCCATAAGATGTACCCATGTCAGTTGAAGTAGAATCGTAGCACTATAATTGTATACTGTGAAAGAGCATCTAGACCAGTTGAGGATGAACATATAGTCCCAAGATGATATTTTGACCACCTCTGTACTGAATACTGAAAACATGATGAGATTCATATTGCATCATCACTTTCCACTAACAATACCTTTTTGGTCATTTTTGGTTTGTGGTATTGTCCCTTTTTGGGGAGTGGAAGGGTTATTCTGGTGAATAGGGTTTGAATCCCCACTTGACCATGGGAATCAACTGGGTGATCTTGGGGAAGTGATACATGGCTTTAATGAGCTCAACCACCACCATCACAATGGGTTTGTTTTTTCAGAACAAAAACCTTCAAATATGTCATTTTCCTTCCTACCTATTTTTCCCCACTCTCCTCTCTCCTTTCCAGTCTTTTTTGATGTTTCTTAATATCTGTTCATATATACAAATATTATAAAATAGATACAACAAATGAATTACAAATAAAGTTTTGCACACCCATAGTAATTTACGCAACACAAAACTGTTGCCATTCAGCTCTCTTTATGAAAAAGCACAGAAAAGCTGGAAATCATAAGTTCCAGGGAATCTAAGGCCCCTTCCATACAGCTCAATAAAATACCACATTTTCTGCTTTGAACTGGAATATATGGCAGTGTGGATTCAGATAACTCAGTTCAAAACAGAATATCAAGATTTTCTGCCTTGATATTCTGGGTTATATGACTGTGTGGAATGGCCCTAAAGCACTTTTCAAATAAGTTTAAAGGCCACATTCCTAAAACATGAATTCAGTATATTTAAATGGATGGTTGATGACAGCAACTTATTAAGTGGATGATTTGTGTAAATTGGTGATTACTTGTACATATTTGTCACATCTCTGTAACTAAATGGTCCCTTCTTTTTTTAGAAAAAAGTTGCCAGTCCTCAATAGTAATGAATGACTCTGTGAAGTTTCAATTAATTAAGGTCCTCATTTTTACCATTGGCAGGCACTTGCTGATTCATGTCCACAATAGATTGCAAGTCTTTCTCAACTTCATACATGTATTTTCAGGTGCATTTTTCAAAATGTAGGCATTATCTCTATGCATTGCTTAGATAGGCATTTTATACACATTTGCATGTACTTTTTCACATTGCAAAGTTATGGGTTTGTGTGAGTGTTTGCCTGCCTCTATATATTTCTGTCACAGGCCGCCTGATGGTGCAGCTGGTTAAACCACTGAGCTGCTGAACTTGCTGACCAAAAGCTCAGTGGTTCGAATCCGGGGAGTAGGGTGTGCTCCCACTATTAGGCCCAGCTTCTGCCAACCTAGCAGTTTGAAAATATGCAAATGTGAGTAGCTCAATAGGTACCACTTCTGCAGGAAGGTAACAGTGCTCCATGCAGTCATGCTGGCCACATGACCTTGGAGTTGTCTATGGACAACGCCGTCTCTTCGGCTTAGAAATGGAGATGAGCATCAACCTCCAGAGTCGGACATGACTAGACTACATGTCAGGGGAAAACCTTTACCTTTACTATGTATTTCTGTGTATTTCTCTACTTCCAGATGTACTGCATCCCTTTGAAATGAAGGTATTTCATCAGTTAGATGTGTTCCATTCTGTGCTTAGTTTTGGGAGATGTGAATGTGAAGCTGATGATTTTCTGTCAGTCCTTGGGGAAATACTACTTTCATGGGGGAATGAATTACATTATTCAGTCATGCCCATCTCATATAGGTTCACAAATATTAGCAATACAGTGTGAGGTCCAACTACCAATAAGTGATAAACACCATAACAGGCTGGGACATTATTTTTATGTCCTTGGGCACCTAGATAGTGATACGTTTATTTTCATATTTGGAGAATAATAATAATAATAATAATAGAACTCAAGTGGTGCAGAAATAAGAAAGGAAAAGAAAACTCACATCTAATCTTTGCAACAAAATAGATTGAATGAAAGAGGTGATACTAAGAAGATCTATGCACTTGGAACTACATTCAAATCTTCATTGGGGAACAAAAGATGCTTTTAAGGATATAAATCCTTATGTGCCTCATTATTGTATATGAGAATTAGAAGCCCTTTTTTCTCCTTACCTGCAAGATTGTAATATAGAATAGACTCCCAGGCTCCTTCTACACTGGTCCTATATCAAGAATTCGATTAGGCATATTTGAATAGTAACTCTCAAGCAACTAGAACCTACATTTAACTGGCATTTACAAATCTCCATGGGTGCCAGTTAACTCAGGGTCCACTGTATTTTCTACCAGTCTCGAGATAGTTTTCACATTTGGGTGAGCATTTTTTTGTGAAAATTGGGCAACTCAGTCCTCTAACCTACAACAGCTGTTCCATTGTCACATAAACCTTTAAAATCAGATTCAATAAGGGACTTTTTACATGGTACAGTTATATCACTCTCATTGCATTTCAACCACATTGGCAACATCTTTTGGAATCCTGGCATTTTTAGTTTGATGAGGTATTAGTGATCTCTGGCTTGGAGTTTTCAACTGCAAATTGCGGAATTTCACAGAATGGTGCCATAAGCGTTAAAGTGGAATCGTAGTGCTTTAAATGCATAGTATGAAAGGCTCTCTGCTGGGTAGCTTGTATTGTTTCAATTAATCAACTTCCTCCTTCTCTGTTTACAGGTGGAAAGACCATGACTTTGTCTGAAAACATTTTGCACAAACTGAATATACGTTAATGTGGAGGAAGAAGGACATGAGACTTTTTGTTTCATTTTCATCATGGAGATGAGATATCTCACAGGATTAAGTAAACTTTCAAAAGACAATATCAATATGCATAAACAACCTGTTTCATTGAAACAAGTAATTCAAGTGTCAAGAGTCAGACGCCAATTTGAGAGCAAAACAGAGTTTATTCAAGAGATAGCCCAAAAAATAGACACAAACACAAAAGATGGCTTTAAACACTTAACTTTCAGTGTTTTAAAGCAGTCCAAACAAAAATATATCAAAAAGTATATCCAAGCAAATAATCCAGATTAAACAAAAGGTGCTTCAATTCAGCTCTAAACAAACTAAGTTGGCTTGGAAAAGCAGCCAAAACAAAACAAAGACTTGGAAACTCCCAAAAAACTCCCAAGAGTCACAAGCTAGCAGTTTTAACACAAAGCTCTAAACAGAAACCAAAACAGGGCAAAGGAGCTTGTAAACAAATTTGGAGCCGGTGCAAAAGGGAAGGTACGGCTCCAAGCCCTTACTGCGGCAAGCAACAGGCTTTGGGGATTTAAAGGGACAGTGCAAGAAGATGTCGTCAAACCGGTCTGGAGTCCAAATACCAGGAACAGCAGCAAACCGCTTTGAGAGTGCAGGTAATGCCAGGATCTCAAGGGACAAAGCGAAGAGATGTCATCAGGTTGATCCAGGGTCAGGACAGGAGACAGCAGCAGGGTCAGGAGGCAAGCCAGAAGTCAAGAGCCGTGGGTAGACCAATCAGAGAGCGAAGGCAGAAACAGGGTCGAATTCCAGTCCAAGGTGCAGAGGTTGTAGTCATCAATTCAAGGTCCACGAAATAGCACAAAGAGCCAAGGCAACGGAGGCAACAGCAGATCTGAAGCAAAGTCCCAGTCTAGTCTTCTTTAACATGTACAGGAATCCCAATGGCGCCCAGCAACACCTTGCCACATGCAAAGTGAAGTGACCAAACATTCCCAATTTATCCCAATTCTCCCTGGCTGTCCAAACACCAACACCCAAAGAGCAGGTGTCCCAAATCCTTAATCTGAATCAGAACTCCACACAGCTAAGGCTCGTGGATCGGGCGTGCCTAATTCTTCATCAGAATTCCAATCATCCTGCCCACACCCAACACCATGCACACCTGAGGATCCATCCTCCCTCCTCCAAACAGACCAAATGGGATCTGCTTCTGAAGATACCCAAGGTTCAGCAGTATCCATGGGCCCCAATTCCCCAGGCATCTCCGGTGCCCGTGCCCAGTCAGTGCCCACTTCCTCAGCCACCACCTGTTCCCCAGCATCCATTTCTTCCACAGACTCTCCATCTGAATCTTCCATAGAAGATTCCCCATTGAGGTCCCTAATTCTCTTTCTGTGCAAATCCTCCAACGAGCCCTCCTCGCGAGGGTTTTTCCTTCCTCTCCTGATCCCACCACTATCATCCACAGTCCCCGAAGGCGCAGTCACAACATCAAGGTAATGTCTTCATGTATCAAAGTAGGCTCACAGGAGTCTCCCTATATCAAGTGATCCATCCAGGTAAGTACTATGTCTGCTTGAAACACAGAAGCCTTCTGGTGTTCCAGATCGGCATCTTTCTCTGCAATGCCTAACTCTTTTACTAAACGGTTTTCAGCGTTAAAGAACTAAGACCCAACTACAACACCAAACAAGTCTCAACCAACACGTTAGAGTAAGTTGAGAAACTTTAATGGTTTTCTGTTCCCAGCTGATACCTGGAGTGAATTGTATTCCACATTAACCTCAGAGCCACCAACCAGCATTGATGTAGACTTCTGCTCCCCAAAGGGATAAAAAGGAGAAATGTAGACTGCTACTCTCCAAAATAATAATGCTTTTTTAAAAAGGAAACAAGATAGAAATTTATTAGAGCCAGTGATAGGATGTTCAGATTACTTCCTTTCTTGGAAAAAAGAACAACAATCTTTCTATTCTGTATTTTGATGGAGAGAGAGAGGGGGGGAGGGGCAACATCTGAATTTTTAAAAAAAGATTGAAAAATATCTAGCCAGACCTCCATTAAAGTCTTTATACTTTGTTTCTTTGATTTTATCTTGCATTTCTCCCAAACTCAAGGTAGTTGACATTTTGTTAAAATGATACAAAAGAAAACACAAAAATCGTTATAACAGAACTAAACAAATAAAGAAACAGCTAGATTAGGAGCAATTTTAAAGCACAGCAGGATAAAAACTGCAGTACTAGTCCACTGAAGCTCCTTTCTCAGTAGCAAGGACATGTGTTTATTGTATTCCTGCTTCTAAGAATAAAGGATTTCAAAAGTTATCTTCCACTGGGCAAGAGTATAAGAAATCGTTATGCATTTTTATTTGTTGTTTATTTGTTCAGTCATTTCCAACTCTTCGTGACCTCATGGACTAGCCCATGCCAGAGCTTGCTGTCGGCCTTCCCCCCTCCCCAGTTCTTTCAAGGTCAAGCCAGTCACTTCTAGGATACCGTCCATCCAGCTTGCCCTTGGTCGGCCTCTCTTCCTTTTTTCCTTCCGTTTTCCCCAGTATCATGATCTTTTCCAAGCTTTTCTGTCTTCTCATGATGTGGCCAAAGTACGTCATCTTTGCCTCTAATATCCTTCCTTCCAGTGAGCAGCTGGGCATTATTTCCTGTAGTATGGACTGGTTGGATCTTCTTGCAGTCCAAGGGACTCTCTGAACTTTTCCCCAACACCAAAGTTCAAAAGCATCTATCTTCCTTCACTCAGCCTTTCCTATGGTCCAGCTCTTGCATCCATAGGTTACAATGGGGAATACCATTGCTTTAATTATGTGGACCTCCGTTGCCAGTGTGATGTCTCTGCTCTTCACCATTTTATCGAGGTTGGCCATTGCTCTCCTCCCAAGAAGTAAACGTCTTCTGATTTCCCAGCTGCAGTCTGCATCTGCAGTGATCTTTGCGCCTAGAAATATAAAGTCTGTCACTGCCTCCACTTTTTCTCCCTCCATTTGCCAGCTATCAATCAGTCTGGTTGTCATAATCTTGGTTTTCTTGATGTTTAACTGCAACCCAGCTTTTGCACTTTCTTCTTTCATCTTTGTGATCAGGTTGAAGGGAGATGTTGACAAGCTGGAAAGCATCCAGAGGAGGGCGACTAAAATGATTAAGGGTCTGGAGAACAAGCCCTATGAGGAGCGGCTTAAAGAGCTGGGCATGTTTAGCCTGCAGAAGAGAAGGCTGAGAGGAGACATGATAGCCATGTACAAATATGTGAAGGGAAGTCATAGGGAAGAGGGAGCAAGCTTGTTTTCTGCTGCCCTGCAGACTAGGACACGGAACAATGGCTTCAAAATACAGGAAAGGAGATTCCACCTGAACATCAGGAAGAACTTCCTCACTGTGAGAGCTGTTCGACAGTGGAACTCTCTCCCCGGGGCCGTGGTGGAGGCTCCTTCCTTGGAGGCTTTTAAGCAGAGGCTGGATGGCCATCTGTCGGGGGTGCTTTGAATGCGATTTCCTGCTTCTTAGCAGGGGGTTGGACTAGATGGCCCATGTGGTCTCTTCCAACTCTACTATTCTATGATTCTATGATTCTAGGTTCCTCAGTTCCTCCTCACTTTCAACCATCAGAGTGATATCATCTGTATATCTAAGGTTGTTAATGTTTCTTCCAGCAATTTTAACTCCAGCCTTGGATTTGTCAAGCCCCGCACATCACATGATGTGTTCTGCGTGCAAGTTGAATAGGTAGGGTGAGAGTATACTCCTTTCCTAATCTTGAACCAGTCTGTTGTTCCGTGGTCTGTTCTTACTGTTGCTACTTGGTCGTTATAAGATTTCTCAGGAGACAGACAAGGTGACTTGGTATCCCCATACCACCAAGAACTTGCCACAATTTATTATGATTCACACAGTCAAAGGCTTTAGAATAGTCAATAAAACAGAAATATGTTTTTCTGAAACTCCCTAGCTTCCTGCATTATCCAGCAGATATTGGCAATTTGGTCTCTCGTTCCTCTGCCTTTTCTAAACCCAGCTTGGACATCTGGCAACTCTCGCTCCATGTATTGCTGGAGTCTTCCTTGCAGGATCTTGAGCATTACCTTACTGGCATGTGAAATAAGTGCCACTGTATGAAAATTTGAAAATTCTTGAGTGTTTCCTTTTTTTGGTATGGGGATATATATTGATTTTTTCCAATCTGATGGCCGTTCTTGTGTTTTCCATATTTGCTGGCGTATGGCATGCATCACCTTGACAGCATCATCTTTCAAGGATTTTAACGACTCAGCTGGGATCCCACCATCTCCTTGTTATTAGCAATGCTTCTTAAGGCCCATTCAACCTCACTCCTCATTTTCAAATTTCAGTACTTGTTTGTGAAAAATTCATTTAAACAAAAAAGCTTGATTAGACTTATCTTGGTTAGTCCCAAGTAACATAAGACCATTGAATCAATAATAAATGAACTAATACATAAATTCAATGGATCTACTCCACATTGAATTTGCAATTTGGCTTTGGTTCAAAAGACATGCCAAGAACAAGGGATTTTGAGAGAAAGAAGCCTACAATTGCATGACCTCTACTGGGCTGGGAAACATCAATGGATCATAGAATTTCTTCATTTATTATTTCCAATTTATTTCAAGTTGTTTAGGGTTCCCAACTGTATGAGCTTTGCAATGGTTCATGAAAATGTAAGTCCTTCCCGCAAGCAGCAATGCAAAAACAAAATGCTAATGAGTGTTCTTATACCAGTGCATTTTAAAGCCCAAATGTAGGCCAAAAGCAATATATATTCTTCTACCTACATTTCCATTTGTCAAAATGCATAAAAATACTTTCAAAAAAGGTTATTGAGGTTACAGGGAAAACTAAAGCACTTTGATGTTTCTGTATATAACTTTCGCTACAACATCAGCAGTAATACTTCAATTTAAAAACAGAACTGTCAAATATCTTATTTGTATTTACTACAAGTGGATTTGGTGGAGTTCTCAAATAATAGAAAATTTCAGGGAGTTTATCTAGCAGTGGTCATTGCCAAGAGCTAAAACTTAATAAGTTATACAAAGAGATAGATGAAAAGTAGGCCAGGCTCATGAGGGAAAAGTGAACCAACAACAAAGCGAAATGTTTGACACATTTAGGGCAAAGAGATTTTTGATGGATAGTAGACTTCACTGTAATGTCTGGACCACTAATCTGTATTACCAATAGTAAGCAATCAGGTAAAAAAATCTCAGTCTTTTTGTGTATTTAAATTGTGTTTGTCATTAACCTTGCGTGACAATGCCTGTGTTGAAGGATTTTTCCTCTCCCAATGGAAAAGGAGATCTAAAGCAGGCTCTGGGAAGGTTGGGTGGGATTGGGGGGATATGAGTGTATTTACTGCATTTGAATTCTGTTTTTACCACACTGTTATTATTTGGTTTTTAACTTTTGCACTGCACTTTTAAAACTTGAGTGGATTATTAGTTGCCTTGAGTCTTCATGGGGAGAAAGGCAGAGTATAATTAAAGATAATAATAATAATAATAATAATAATAATAATAATAATAATAATAATCATGATCTGCCAACTGCAAAAGGCCACCCTACTGGGATCTGCACGCATCATCCGAAAATATATCACACAGTCCTAGACACTGGGAAGTGTTTGACTTCATATCTATCTTGTTTGCTGTATTATTATTATTATTATTATTATTATTATTATTATTATTATTATTATTATTATTTGTGTCATACAATAAAATAATTATAATAAGTCTGTGTGCAGAAAAAATGCAGATCTACATCTCTGTAGATGTCAAAGAGTTCAGACTAGAGAAAGAGATATATGAATTCTGGGAAGTTGATAGACTTGAGTCTTTTGCTTGCAGTTTGCTATACAAAGGTGCCTCACTTTAACCATTTTCTGTCAGTTTTTCACATTTAAAAAACTAAACAATGGAAATGTAATGATTCCACATTATGGAATAAAGGAAGCACAGACTCTCAGAGTCAGAGATCCAATTTAGCTAAATGCCACAAGGGTGCAATGTGTGTTCACTTACCTTTGTATTTTTCTTGAATCGGATGTTACATTTTGAAAACAAGGGATGAAAAGACCACACTTAATTTGTGGAGAGCAAGGCAGTTTTGAGGCTCTCTTTCTATATGTGTGGCAGTATCTAGTAACTGGTACACATTTGTAATAAGTTGTATGCTAACCCATTGAATTTCTACATTGAGTTGTGCAGCTGTGGGAGGCAAGCAGGATACCTTAGCCCCACAGAAGATCTTGATGGGATGTTCTCTACACAAAGTCACAGACTCCTGTGGTGGCGAGAAACCTATGTGTTGCTTACTATCTCCTATGTTGGTGCTAGGAAGAATTTCTACATCAGATACAACATTGCTATTCCCATGCATTTTTCCATTGGGGAGGATGATTAGAGCAGGATTAAATCCCTGCATTATTTCTGATAATTCATAGTCATTTTCACCACTTACATGAAATCTACTAAATTTTCAAAGTAAAAGACAAAATACTGTGCGTCATCATTTCGGCTTGTACATCTGGACTAAGTAATAAGGAAAATGCCCTGGGAACATTCCCTGTGCCATCCATTAGAAATGTCTGTACAAATCTCCTCAGAATGAGTGGGAGTTGTAACAAAATAAAAAAAATGAGGCAATTCAAGCCATCTGAAATGCAAGTTGTGCAGGCTGGAATTCTGGAAGAGGTTGCAAAATGCACTGCTGCAATGGCGTGTAAATATTCTACCCCCACTAAACATTTTTGCAATTTTAATGGTATTACTTGTATAAAGTAATTTGTGTAAAATATTTATGAAAGTTTGTGGACTTGAGAACTATAGTAATGCTCAAAGGGATGTAGGTAGTTATTTAGTCAATGAGTTCAAAAAGCTCAGGCAACATATAAAATGCTGCATAAAGTTGAGTTGAACCATTTGGAGTTGCCCTTAGAATTAGTGCTCTCAACAAACCCATGAACTTCAATTGCTTAATCTGTGTATCTGTTGTTAATAGCATTAATTATTTAATTCTGCCAGGAAATTATCATTTTCCCATGTCCAAACAACAAACACTGCAGCTGTGGCTCTCCATTCCTTTTCAGATTTTAGCCACTAGATGGAAGTAGACCCTTCGTTCTCTCAATTCAGTCTTCCACACTGAAAGCATCCATGATTGTCTATAGTACATGAAATATAGGATCTTAGGACTGTGAACTTTGCTTTTTGTTAACCATGGGATATTATATTGAACTGGCATGCAGCAAGTAATTTCTTTTCTTCTGTTTGTTATCATTTGTGCAATTTTCAGTTTATAGGCATCTGCCCCTGAAATAAATTCTAAAAAGAGAAATGTTGTGAAATTCATGACAAAACATTGACAGTGCAAAGATGCAAAAGCTAAGAATTGCTGTTAGGTATAGAGAATGCTTTAAGCAATTCCTTCATGAACTGTAATTTCACCAGCTATACTGTGAAATCACACCTAAATCAGCAACGGAACCAAAAAGAAATCAAAATTGGCGACATTTTATAGATACAAAGATCAGTCACCTAAGGAATGAATATGGCATATTCAGTAGCATCACCTTATAGTGTGGCAATGAGATACCTGAACATTTGTATATCAACCATATGTTTTTTTTTTCATGTTAGTAGTGACTTGAGAAACTACAAGATGCTTCTGGTATGAAAAAAAATTGGCCATCTGCAAAGACTTTGCCCAGGGGATGCCGGGATCCTGTGGCAGGCTTCTCTCATGTCCCTGCATGGGAAGCTGGAGCTGTCAGATGGGAGCCCATATGATAGAAAAGAGCATATGATAGAGAGGAATTAGTACTTTCCACAACACTTTATTATCAATACAGAAACATAGATCAGTCCAGTTCATCAGATTTTCAACAGTTAAGTCAAAATAAATGCTTATGGCTGTGTGGAAGGGCCCTGAGTAAGTCAAAACACACTGATATGCATGTAAGTTTCATTGAGCTCAAAAAGACTAACCTTTCTGTAGAACTGCTTAGGAGTGCATCGTAAAGGCTGTTATTTATATCTCCACAACTATATTAGTTCCATAAAATGAGAATGTCAGAGAAAAAGGAATTAACTATCTCACTCTGACAGTACAGCCTGGTGTGCAGAGTAGGCCTGTGCGATCAGTGAAAAAAATGTTTCAATACTCAATACTAAGTTGGGGGGCAAGGGGTAGGTGGTGAATTGTTTCTAAAGCAGTGGTTCTCAACCTGGGGTCCCCAGATGTTTTTGACCTTCAGCTCCCAAAAATCCTAACAGCTGATAAACTGGATGGGATTTCTGGGAGTTTTAGGCCAAAAACATCTGGGACAACAGATTGAGAACTGCTATTTTAAAGTGTTTCTAAAATATCATTAGGGGTCCGTATCATTACTATAACTATATAAAGAACTTTTCATTACTTTTTCATTAAATAATTGTGCAAGTGGAAAAGCTTCTGGGGACTCTCTCGCCCTCATTTTAGAACTATCTAGATGAAACTTGCTACAGTGGTAAAACACATTTACCACTGTTACCCTCCCAAGTTTCAGAATGTTTCACTCATCCACTGATTTTTGGGAATACTTTAAAGTTATTATGAACAAGGTTTTTTAAAACCTACAAGAGCCACCTTCTTGATGATACAACATAACCAGGGCACCACCTCCCCAAAGTTGCACATCCACTGATTTTTAGGGAATTTAAACCAACATAAACTTAACAGTACTATTTCACTGGAAAACCCCAGGGGCCATCCAGTCCAACCCCCTTCTACCAGGCAGGAAAAGCACAGGCAAAGCACCTCCAACAGATGCTCATACAGCCTTTGAAATAATAATAATAATAATAATAATAATAATAATAATAATAATAACAACAACAACAACAACAACAACAACAACAACAACAACAACAACAACATCGTCTGCCCACTATGTTTAAACTACTGACTGGCATCATAGCTGACAGAATTCAAGACTATCTTGAAGAAAAAAACATCTTGCCAGATGAACAGAAAGGCAACAAATGAAAAACAGGGGCACAAAAGACCAGTTATTAATTGACAAAATGATTCTGGAGAACTGTAAAAGCTGAAAATCTAATCTTCACTGACGTGGATTGACTACAAAAAGGCCTTTGACTCACTCCCCCATCTGGATCATCAAGTGCCTGGACACTATCAGGATTTGTAAAAACGTTGGCACCTTTATTGAAAACATGATGGAGCACTGGAAAACTGAACTGTTTGTTGGAAATGAAAGCTATGGATTTGTCAACAACAGAAGAGGAATTTTCCAGGGAGATTCATTGTCCCCTCTGCTTTTTATTATTGCCATGATCCCTCTCTCCACAATCTTACAAAAAACAAATCTTGGCTATCAAACATCTAAGAAATCTCACAAAATTTCACATCTGATGTACATGGATGACCTGAAGCTGTATAGGAAAACGGAAACTGAAATCCAGTCTCTGACCAACACTGTCCGAAATTTTAGTACTCATATCAGCATGGAGTTTGGTTTGGACAAATGTTTGACAGTGGCATTGAAGAAGGGAAAAATCATTGAAAGTGAGGGCATAAATATGCCTAATGGCCAAACGATAAAGTGTCACCAGCCAGAGGCCTATAAATATCTGGGCATATTACAGCTGGATAACATCAAGCATGAACATGTGAAGACTGTGGTCAGTAAAGAATACACACAAAGGGTCAGAAAAATTCTCAAAAGCAAGCTCAATGGAGGCAACACCATCAAGGCCATAAACACCTGGGCCATACCTGTCATAAGATATACTGCTGGCATTATAAATTGGACACAGGCGGAACTGGACAATTTGGACAGAAAAACAAAAAAACATATGACCATTCATCATTCACTGTACCCTCGAAGTGATGTTGACCGGCTATATCTGCCTAGAAGATCAGGTGGCAGAGGACTCTTACAAGTAAAACAAGCAGTCAAAGAAGAAGAACATGCCCTGGCAGAATATGTAAAGCAAAGTGAAGAACCTGCTTTGATTGAAGTCAAAAATCAGAAATTCCTAAAAGGACAGCAGAAAAAAAACCAGTACAAGAAAACCACACTACAAACTAGAGCTGACAGCCGGCACAACAAAACATTGCATGGAAAGTTCCTTGACAAAATTGAAGGGAAAGCTGATAAGGAGAAGACCTGGCTATGGCTCAAGAATGGGACCCTGAAGAAGGAGACAGAAGGCCTGATCCTTGCAGCCCAGGAACAAGCCATCAGAACAAATGCAATTAAGGCCAAGATCAAAAAATCAGCAGAGAATTCAAAAGGCCCCACTCTATAAGTTTAAATAATAAATAAATAAATAAATAAATAAATAAATAAATAAACTACATTTCTCAGAAATCTGCTCACTTCAAAATACTGCCCTTGTTAAAGCCTCATTGTGATGGTCTCTGCCTGTCTCTCTCTGGGCTTGTCCACCATGTGCCAGAAGGACTTCTTCCTTGTCCGGCCATCTAGCCAGGCATCCCCCCCCCCAACTGCCCACTTTGGAGAAAGAGCAGGACTTCTCCCTCAACTCCAGGCATCACCATCCTCCTCAAGGCCCTTTGGGGAATATATCCCCGGCATCCAAATTAGCAAAAGGAAATTGCTTCCCTAATCAGGTTTATAGACAATTATAGTATGTTCTGATGAGACAATATTAATGACTCAGTTTTATGTCAGCAGAGCTCTTATTCCCAGGAATTTTAGATGAACTCGTGAGAGGTCAATGCATTGGGCTATCCAGAGCTAGTTTTATGTTTACACGCACAATGCAGGATCATGGTCATTGGCCAGCATTCTCTATGACAGTTATGAATGTGTAACCTAGAATTATAGACTCATGGCTGTTGCATATTCATTATTTTATGCAACTTCTAGCTTGGGGGCTCTGTAGGGACCATGAAACTCTCCCAAACACCACTTATTGGGAAACATCCATTGCAGTTGTTCACAGGCTCCCATTATTTGTAATAGTTGCTTCTCTGTAAATGGGGATTGGGAGCATTGATCTGGGCTTTACTGCATGGTAATGCAACTATGGAGTTTATGCATATATAAATCCCATGCAAGATTCAAGTCCTTGTCTCAATCTATTCTGCACATTCTTGTAGTTTACCAATTCATTCATTTTCATTTTTTCCCTTACTGTCAGTTCATCTAGTGTGAAAGCACACCCCCAGAGTCATATAATAAATGTCTATTGACTCTTAAGGGTTATAGATGATACACCTTCTCAATAACTTACATGGTTAGCTTATCCTCTGAGATGCCATTTATACATTCCTACTCCCTGTTCAGTCTCTGTCACCTTCTCCTTTGCCTAGAATGTTACTAGAGCTCATAAAAGTAATCTGTTCCCAAATATTTTTTTCATTACATCAAATATAGAATGCTTTTTACATTTCACTGCTACATCCCTGTTGTGCCATTTTGTTTGAATTTGATATAAAAGTACAAGAGGAAAAATGTTCTGTGAATACATGATGAATTTGATTTTTCAAGTTGATATTTTTCCCATGATTGGACACCATGCACACACATACACACAAATGTAGACCATTCTTTTTCTGGTAGGAAATAAATGACAAACCTGAGATTTAAGATTTGATTCTATAACAGTTGCTCAATTACAAATAACACTCTCGACAGCACTAAGTGCTATTATTGGTGTCCTGTTGCTTTTACGATTACATGTTATATTGCAAGAAATGTTTGACAAAACTGTGCTGAAATACATAACACAAGGCATAAAGCAAAATGCATTTGGAAATCAAGTGAATCTCTGCAGAATAGCAATATACAAAAGTACAGAAGGGATGAACAGTAACTCCTTTCCTAGGGATATGCAGAAACTCCTTTTTTGTGTTGTAGTCAGTCCTATCCATGTAGGAATGTGAGTCAAAAATATGACTGGCCATGTGAATCCCTCTCAGACAATTAGGACTCTTCTCAATGGAAGTCTGACTCCATATCAAAGACCGAAATACTAGATCCCTATTCATCTAGTTATGCTTTCCATATGTAGCACCTCTTCCTATGAGCATGGGTAACTCCAATGGTAGCTCTTTCACTCCACTTCTGTGTGGCAGGGAATCTTTTTGGATTTCTTCTGAACTTTAAATGAACTCTTCAAGGTGCTGAATCTTATCCCTCAAATAGCTTCAGTATTTAGTTTTATTATTTTATTTACCATATCGTCCCTATATCAACAGGGGATAAATTGCAGAACTGTATGGATATGCAAAATCATGGATAGCAAACCCTATTGAAGTAAAGGATTTCCATCCCAAGAATACTATAGAACTATGCTGGAAGACCTAGAAAATGCCTAAAAAATGACATATCTTCTTGGATGGAATAATAGAAATATGGGTTCAGGGATCATACTGTATTTATTTAATTTGTTTACTGCTGTTCTGCCAGCATGGGATTCAAGGCAGAGACAGCATACAGAGACTTTAAAATTCTGTCTGAACTATAGGGTGGATTCACTTCCCACTGTCATCAGATTCACCAGTGAGCATTGTTGCCCCATTTTTGCCACTTTTAATTGCGGCAAGTACAGGGCCTGCCATGTGCCATTACATGACGCATGGCAGGTTACGATCACATTCCTCCCAAAGTGGAGGAAAGTGTACTTTGGATAGTTCTGATGGAACCATCCACACATTCCTCCCCTTTTTGCCACGTGATGGCAGAAAGGGCAGGGGGGCAATGTGCATTGCCACCTTTATCCCATCTGATGAGGGGAGAGAAAGGATGCCAAAGCACCCTCTCTTGTCCCCTCCATGTGATGAGGGGAGGAGGGAGGGTGCACAGGGCACCATAAGCTGCCCCGCACACCTTCTTTTTCACCAGCGATTGCTGGCGCAATGGCACAGTCTGAAAGGGTCATGTGAAGCAGTCATAAGTCTGCAATGAGATCCCCAAGCAGTGTGTATCTTTCTGTTGATAGAAGCCCTGTATCCCACTTCAAACTCAAACAAACTTTGTGAGTGTTGATCTCTAACAAAGCCATTATATTAACTGCACCTTCACTGTGATTGGGAAATCTGTCTCCTTTCCTTGTTTAAGAAGCCCTTTCCGTCTTCAGTGAATGTTTGGGCACTTAGTAAAATCACAGTCTTAAATGTCATTTTTCAAAAGGTGCCCCCTGTCCTTGTCAAATTGAGCTCAATCTTTGCTTTCCAAGAGAACAGGGATATCTCTCTATATGCTAACTGGTAGGCTTGTGCAATCTGGGTAAACCATGATCTGTTTCAGTATCCTGGATTTTGGTGGTGGTCCCAATCCATTTTTGGGAGCCTCCCGAATTGGAGAGGACAGAAGTCCATTTTCAATCGTGGAAGCCAAAAGATTCGTTTTCTATCTGGCCAATTGGTGGCAATGGAGGGGACTTCTCACAGGCCCCTCTTCCCCTGTCATTTTAGGTATTTTTTGTTCTTATATCCTTCATTAAGATCTGGATTTAAAGCATCAAAGCTGAGATCCTTTTTCTTTCCATCTGTAGAGGAGACCGGGTTTAATGCTTTGTTAAAGATGTTTCTATTCTAGAGGAAACAGGAGCTGCAGGCGTGTTCATGCACATGCACTCTCTTTCCCTGCAGGAGGCAGTTTTCCAAGGCATTTTAAGGAGGCTCCCATTTTCAAGAGAAGGAAGAGGAATCGACCTAGAGGTATCCTATCCTGGGCTTCCTTTAAAAATTCCTTTCTTCTCTCTTGATTTGGAGGTGCTGGAGTGGAAAGGAGAACCGGTGTGATTTCCTCCCCTTGTGCTTCAATCTCCTTTCTGCTTTCAAATCAAAAGAGGGCTTAAGAAACCTTGCTTCCTGGGATCCTCTTCCTTCTAGTGGCTGCCTCCCTCCCCATACTCTACATGTAACCAAAGGCAGCCAGTTTTTGACAGCCAAAGTTCTGTTGCAGCCAGTAAAAAAATGGCAGCAGAGCCCATGCTGCTAAGGGTTTATGAACTAACCAAACAAGCCAAAGGCAAGCATCCATAACGAATCCATGCACAAGCCTACTAACTGGTGTTCACTGTGTAAAATTGGGCCAGAGTAGAAATTAAAAGAAAGTTCTGTAAACAAATCTCCTAATTATTATGAGTAATGTAGAATCAGTAAAATGACCCATAGGTTGAATAAGGAGCAGCAATATTGAAGCTGGAGTTCCCCTTCGTACCTTTCCTTACTCAGCCCATTACTCCCCCTTTGATCCTGTGTGAGAAATTAAAGTATCTCTATTGTTCTACTCTTCTCACATCTTTTTTATATCCCTAAGTTTTGATTGGCTTAAAAAAGTTATCCCAAATGGCCTACATTTTCCCAACCTAGACTTCCGACCTTAAGCAATATTCTGTGCAGCTGAAGAGTGTAGGGTCTCCATATTCGAAACACAATCAAGTGCAGCACCCCATTTTCTCAGCCTTACTAGATTTGCTCTGCTTTTCCAAAGAACTTACCTTTGTTAACAGAATCAGCCCTAAGGAAAGGAGACTGGAAGTGATTTGTCTTTGAAGATTTATTTTTTATCTTTGCCAGCTGTTAAGCTTGCCCCACTGGCTTATATTACCAATACATAAAAATAAAATAAACCTCCATATATCTGTTGTATTTGTAGTCTTCTTGGGGATGTGTGTAGAGTGTGGGAAGGGAAGGGGAGGTATAATGCATTTCTTGGCATAACACGTCCTCATTCTCCTGAATTTAGGCAGAGATTATTTTCTTTTAGTGTGCATTTTGAGTCAAAGCAACACTTCCTATCCCTTAATAGGACATTTACCAGGGGGACTAGCGTTCAGCAGAACTTGGTGTGTATGCAAAACAAGAGCCTGGAAAGCATACTAATGACAGCTCATTCATGCTGTCTGTAGAGGATTACTAGGGATTATGTGTAATTATCTGAAATTGCACACTGTTTTTGCCTGTTTTTTTTAAAGGTGTGTAATCAATAGGGACTTCTAATTTTATTTTATTTATTTTTTTTAACTATTAGCTTCCATTTTCATTTAGGAAAAGCAGAGAATGGCTGTTGTAAAGAGATGAGTGAAGAGTGAAAATGGTGACTATACAGCCTTGGCAAACACCAAACTGGAAAGGGGACATATTTTTAATTCCTCTCATTGATAGTTTCAAAGTGACCAGAGTTCCCCTTTGACCTCCAACAATACCATCCTATTCAGCCTGGGAGGGAGACAGAGAATGAAACAATTGCTCTCACTTTTGAATTCTGGTTGTCTGAACCAGTGTTGGTTAGTGGGAAAGGGTTGTATCTTACATTTTATGAGAAATAATCTTTGAACCTATAGTTCAAACCTAGCCTAATAATTTCTCCACTTAGAAAAACTGGCATAGTATATGTCGTTTTATGAAGAATTCCAAATTCTTGCTAGATCTGTGATAACATAGGTACTTGAAATTGATCACAGTGCAGGCATAAATCCATTTCACCAAGAGCTTTGTCTATTCTTTAATCACTAGATAGGGATTTGTTTTATAGAGGAGGCTTTTTACCAGATAATTCATCATTACTCAAACACGAAAGCCTTGGATCCTGGAAAGAAAGATGCAGGAATAACCCAAGGAATATTTTTATCAGTATTAGAATGATATTCTCTAAGCAGAACTGAAATCCATGATCAACAGCATTTAACAATGGCCTACTCCAGAAAAATCTGTGAGAAAGTAGAAGTTGTCTATTACATATATACAGTATGCAGTGCTGATAAAAATGCTCATTTGTATTAGAAGAAAAATGAATGGGGCATTTTTCTCTGTGGTACAAAGAGCAGGAAGGATTTGCAGTTGGCTGACTTATCTGCACATATACTGTATTTCTTCAATTCTAAGTCCCTTCCTAAACACAGACACAGACACATAAACATCTCTTAAAAAAGGGACATGCCTTAGAATCATGACTGTCTTAGGTATCTTTTTGTTGGTAATGGTACAGAAATTAGTGTGCTTCTTACAAGCAATGTTGTCTTAGAAGTGAAGAGATATGATATATCACTGTGCACAGACATGCTCGGTGACTTTGATCCAGATTTCATTAGAATTAGAGAAGAGACACTGAATCAATTCAACTTAAGATAACCATGATAACCCAAAGACCCAATTATTTCAAGAGATATACTTTATGTGTAACTACATCTATACATGTGTAACTCAGTTTCTATTGATGTTCTGGTGTTCTCCTTCTTAGTTCCCCAGTTGGCTTAGTTGTACTCAAGGTTCAGATATTCAAGGTTGCCGCTTTTTTAAAAAAAAACTTTTCAATTTAACATTAATTCAGATTTTCATGTACACATGCAACAAAATTCATCAGTTCCCTGCTATGCTAACCATAGGCATTTTCCCTAACTTCTTCTCTATTCCTTACATGTTTCATATAAGTTTTTAAAATCACTTTAACAAAAATCCTGCACCATGTGTGAATGTTTCCCTAAAATACTGCAGTGTGAAACTCCACAGAAAGAAAA
This sequence comes from Anolis carolinensis, assembly GCF_035594765.1. NCBI lineage: Eukaryota > Metazoa > Chordata > Lepidosauria > Squamata > Anolidae > Anolis > Anolis carolinensis. Next base: position 110,365,988 of record NC_085841.1, read on the forward strand.
AAGAAACATTTTCAAGTACTTTTGGAATGTAAAGAAAAAGTTTTTTTTTAGATTTTGCCAGTCAATACTATTATAACATAATTATAACACCATGACACTTTTGCCACCTTAACCATTTTAGTTCTGCAAGGCCTTTAACCTTATCTACTAGGCGTGTGTGACCAATGAAAAAATGTTTTAATACTCATTACTAAATTTGGGAGGTGGGGATCAGCAAATAATTTCTAAAGTGTTTCTAAAATATCGTAAGGGATCTATAACAAAGTAATGAGATTTTTGTGGGGAAGCCTCCGGGGCTCTTTTCTCTCTCATTTTTAGAGTGATTGGGATGAAACTTGTTACAATTGTAGAACACATTTAGCACTGTCCCCCCCACATTTCAGAACGCTTCACACATTCACATTTGAGGAATTTCAAAAAGTTTTTATGAACAGTTTTTTGAAAAAAACTACAAGAGCTGTCTCCTTGAATTTCTATTTTCAATTAAACAACATCAGGGTATCACCTCCCCCCCAAAAAAAGTTACAGAAAGATTTGCATATCCATTGATTTTTAGGAAATTTAGGGAATTTAGGGAATTTTAGCCAATATACACTTAACAGTACTATTTCAGTGGAACCTCCTTTTATCAGGCAGGAAAAGCACAATCAAACTACCCCAGCAGATGCCCATCCAGTCTTTGAAATCATCATCATCATCATCATCATCATCATCATCATCATCATCGGAAACCTACTACAAAACTTTCAGACAGGAAGAGGAGGAGGAGGAGGAGGAGGAGGAGGACACAAGGCACCTTTAATGCGTACAGCCCCGGTACAGAATTCTGGGAAATGTAGTTTGGGAAGGCGAGGACCCCTGGGGCAGACAATTGAAAAAATCCCCACCCTAAACTACATTTCTTAGAATTCTCCTTGCTTCGGAATACTGGGGCTGCTCCATGTTAAGGCCTCAATGTGATGGTCTCTGCCTGTCTTTCCCTGGACTGCCATGTTCTGGAGAGACTTCTTCCTTGCCCAGCTATACATCCAGGCATCCCTCCCTCCCATGTCCCCCATTGCACCCCCTTTGGAGAAAGAGAAATGCAACCCTTTTGGGGAGAAGTGTTACCTGTGTCACTAGACCTAGAGCCACTTATGAAACTTGCATAACTCTTCCAAAAGGTCATGGGTTAATGTTTTGAATCTAAAGTGTTTTGCGTGGGCACTGCCTGCATTTCTTAATATGTATGTACAAAACTTACAAAATAGATCTGATATACGAGGCACAAACGACTTTTTGCAGAACCCTATTCTCTACCTAACAGTGCTGGTGCCTCACCAAACTATAAATAGCCAAACTACAAATCCATAGCATTGAGCTATGGCAGTTAAAGGGGTGTTAAGCTGTACTAATTCTACAGTGCACCTTTTGAGGATAACATAATCATTCTTTAAAGAATCCTGGAAATAATTTTCTGAATTGCCATCCCTCATGCAGCCCAATGTTACCTTTAGTAAATGAAGGAAATGGCTTGAAGAAGAAAGAATCTTTTGCTCCTGTTATTTGTTTTGGTTCTGTTTGTTAATATCCCTCCCCCCTCTCCCTCCCCCCCCCTCTCTCATTCCCTCCCCTCTCTCTCCCCCCTCTCTCATTTCCACGGTCTTCTAAATTTTCCATCTTCACAGAATGTTTAAGCAATAACATTTTTTTGAAAATGATAAAATGTTATGCACTTGTTCCACATTTTTTTCACCCAGCATTTTTATTTCAAACTGAAGTGGTAGAACCGAACATGGGTTCCAACTGAAAAACAGTACATTTCTGGACTTTTCACAAATATGAGTTTTATTATCAGTATCAGGATGTAAAATATTAATTTAATTAAAATATATTGACATTTTCTCCCCATAGTCTCTTCTGTCATTTCCATTCTGACCTCCTCCTTCCTGCTGCCGTCCACAGATAAACAAATGGCCTTGTGAGTTCTAAAACCTGAAATGATCAAAATAATTCATATTTTAAATAAAAAAACTATAAACTATTCTTCTAGTAAGGTGTAACACACACATTAGACTTTTCCCCTAATCTAATGCAACTCTACACATAGTTCACATTGAAAGACACAATAAATGGGAAAATGGCAAGTGGATCTAATTCCAGCAAAGATAATACTTCACAAGATTTTGGAGCTTACTAGCCAAATGTTAAATCTATTAAAAACCCTATTCTCTTCCTTTTCTCAGAATTGGAATAACCATTTCTAAACTGATCTCTTCTATGCTGGCAATTTTCAGATCAATCTGTTGAATTGTTTTCTCTAGGAAATCCTGAATTACTTTCCACCCCCATTTTTATTATGTTGACATAATACAATCCATTTAAATAAGTCTTATGATAGGGTTCCTTCAGCAGCCTTATAATTATCCAGTTCACAGATGGTGGTTTTCATCTCAGTTTGAAACCTGCATTCTTCTGCAGAATTTTGCAGAACTTCTCCCCAAACTCTGACTTATAGACATCAAACCATAACACATTTCTTGTTCATGTATTTCACTGTCTAAATTTTCTTGATATATAGGGAATGAAGACTGAGTGTGTTCCAGAGTTTCTTTCCAACTGAAGTAACAAGGAAACCATGATGTGACTATTTTGGTTAGAATGGCTAACATGGTGTAATGGCCACCCAATGTAATTTAAATTCAGCAGATATTGCCTATTAAATTTCTTTAATTTCAATAACCATGAATGAGTTCCTATGGATTTGGTTTTATACATAACTTGCTAAGAATAAGAACTACTACACACCAACTCTACAGCCTTTAATTGTTTTTGCATGTGCAGATAACTCTGAAATTCCCACTGGAATTAGTAGAGATTGTCACTTTGCCTTTCGGGTCCATACTAATGCAAATATGAGCATCTGGTACTAAGGACAGTACCAGAGTTTCTGTTTAAGGACTACAATCAATCCACTGAATAACTACTGGAAGCACAGCTAGGGGGCTCCAATTAACACTTATGGAAAGGCTTGTGATCACATTTCTTCACATTCTGTGGCCAACAGTGAGCCCATACTGTGTATAGGATTTTTTGAAATTGCTGTCTTTACAACTGTCAATAGGAACACCTTGCCCTAGATATTCACCATTATTGTTGTGAGTGTTATTTAGCTTCTGTTGACATACATATTAAATTTGTATATTATTGTTCAAGCACCTGGGAAAGATTTTTGATTTTTCAGTCAGGCTTTCCCATCCTGCTAGCCCCGCAAGAGACTATGGACTATGATTTGTATCATCCCTGACCATTAGCCATGTGATCTGGAATGATGTCCATAATCCAAGAGATCTAGAAGGTATCTGACATATTTCTGTAGAGCATTACAGGTAGTTAACTTTTCTGTAAGAAATTGAACAGGTGGTGATGTTGAATATGCTAATCTTTTCTGCAGAGTGCTGGAGTTATGAATTATTTCATATAGCTTGCAGCAGAAAATTACGGTTTGCCACCCTTGACAGAGAACTAGAGCCAATGCTTTCCCTTGGACAAGTGTATCTTTGAGTTAATAGCAAGTGTATCTGAAGTTGCTAAACTTCATGTACTCCTAGAAAAACCAACCTACAATCATGAATTTAAGGAAAATATAGTCACGACAAATTTTGCAAATGAACTCTGAAGGTAACAAAAACATTTGTCAGTGAAACCCCTCTTTAAAATAAAGGCCGCTCTGTAATTACTCCTGTTTCCCCAATGATCAGCTGGATGTTTTTTGTTTTGTTTTTTTGGTTTTTTTACCAGCATCAACATCAGGAGGATTGTGAAGTAATGCTGGAGAAACACAGGCCTCATCTGTATAATGCAGTTTCAAAATGAATTATATGGTCAGTGTACTTATAATGTGGTAATAAGAGTGTACACTGATATAACTCATACACTCTTGGGAGAATGCTCAAAATGTAATTGAAATATGACATAATGCAGTTATATGAGTCTGCACTCATATAAAGCATACTCAAAAAGATCCCACACCAGTTCTCTAAACCTTATATTTAACTCTAAAAACAAGATGTATGCATGATGATAAGGTCCCTATTAGAACCATTCTCGAGTTTTCTCAGCTTCACCGGTCCCCAATACTCTTCAGGGCTCAATTTAATATTTGAAGCTATAAATGGCATGGGATGAGGATACTATCTCAACTATATACCTATCCAAACCTTGCTCAAATGAGAACAACCACTAAATGTAGTAGTTGTGAGACTACAGAGGAGATGACACTTTTGGTAATAGTACCTTTTTGAGGGAACTCCCCACAGTAATATTCCTAAAGCCATCCCAGAAGTATTTTAAACAATAGTTGAAGTTCCTTTTGTGCACTCAAACCTTTGAAATAAGTCAGATACTTCTACCCTCTCAGTTTTAAAAATGATACTGTTTAAATTTGGAGTGCGGTATCTTTTGTTTTGCATTTGAATTTCTATGCTACTTTTGACTATAGGATTAAATTGGACATTTACATTATTGTTCTGTTTACTTGAATGACTTTACCTCATGGTTTATTACCTAATCCAGGAGTTAACTACCTGCAGCTCTTGAAGTGTTGCTACATTTTCAAAATGACAATAAAAACAACCAAATTTCATTGTATGTAATGTTGGCTCATAGCTATTAAAAGGTTTGTTTTATCTAAATATCAAATGAAAATAATGATTTCAGTTAGCCTAGACATATGTTTGTCTTTAAATTTAACATATTGTCAACATTCATAAATGACACAATGCACACATTTCTGTCTTTTTGAAAGGCCCGTAGCTCAAAATATGTGTGTGGTGAGAGGGGGCAGCCCTGTCTGGTTCCTTTTTGTATATTTATATCTTTTGTTTCCTGTCCGTTAATTAAAATTTTTGCCTTTTGGGTGTCATATATTGCGTTAATTATGTTTTGAAAATAGTAGCCCGTATCCATTTCTTTTATTAAAAATTTGAAAAAAGTCCAACTTACATTATCAAACGCTTTTTCAACATCCAGAGCTAGTAGGAGCATTTTTTTTTGTTTTCTTATTTCATAATATTCAATAAGATCAATAATAGTTCTTACATTTTCCCTTTGGTGTCTATTGGGTAAAAAGCCCATCTGTTCCTCTGTTATCCAATTTTTTAGGAAATTTTTAAATCTTTCTGCTACAATATTGCTAAAAATTTTGTAATCTAAATTTAATAATGAAATTGGCCTGTAATTTTTTTTTCTGTATCCAAATTTTCTTTGTGTAGTATGCATATATTTGCTTGTCTCCATGTCTCTGGCATTTTTGGTTTTTTTCTGATTTTGTTCATAATTTTTTTCAAATATGGTGTTAATTCTTGATGAAATGTTTTATAATATATTGCTGTTAGTCCATCTGGGCCGGAGCTTTATTTGGTTTTAAATTTTGAATGGCTTTCTTAATCTCCTGTTCTGTAAATTCCCTGTTTAGTTCCTCTCTTTGTTTCTCAGATATTCTTGCTATTCTGCTCTCTTCTATATATTTCATTATCTTCTCTTCTCTTATTTGTTCCTTTTGGTAGAGTGTCTCATAGAATTCTTTAAATTGTGTTTTTATATCCTCCTCCTTTGTATATATTTTATCTCCTTCTTTTATTTTTGTCACATATTTATTTTCTTTCTTTTCTTTAATTCTATTTGACATCCATCTTCCCGGTTTATTTGCGTTTTGGAAGAAGTCTTGTCTTATAAATTTCAGTTGGTTTGCTCTTTCCTCCATTAACACGTAGTCTCTTTGTTTGTGTAGCATTTCTATCTTTTTCTGGATTTCTTTATTCCTTGGATTCAATTTTAGCCTAGTTTCTTCCTTATCTATTTCCTCTATTATCTTATTCATTTTATTTGATCTTTCTTTCTTTTTAATTGCTTTTTGCTATATGAATCTCCCCCTTACTACTACTTTACTGACCTCCCATAATGTAAATATGTCTATCTCTGATGTATCATTTATTTCAAAATATTATTGTATAATCTTCCTTGTTCTTTCAATATCTTCTTCTTTCTTCAATAAATTCTCATCTAACCTCCATTTCCACACTCCTCTTTTGTAGAATATCTCTAGTTCTGGTGGACAATGATCCAAATTCATCCTCGGTAGTATTTTTATTTTCCTTATTTTTGGAATTAATGATTTTGAAACCCACACCATGTCAATTCTCGACCAGCTTTGATGTCTGGCCGAGGAAAATGTAAAATCCTTTACTCCCTCGTGTTTTACTTTCCAGCTATCCTGAATGTTTAATTATTTCATCATATTTAACATTTTTTTTGGTAAATTCCCTATATTATATTTGCTTTTCCCCTTATTCATTAAATTACTTCTATCTATTTCCCCATCTAACACCCCATTGAAGTCCCCAAGTATTATTAGATGTTCGTATTCTTGATCTCTGATATGATTTTTTAAGTTTTCTATGAAAGCTGTCTTTGCACCATTTAACGCATATATATTACATATTAAAATGTCAATTCCTTGACTTGTTATCTTTACTCCTATGAATCTCCCTTCCTTATCTTTGAAGGCTAACTTGGCCGGTATTTTCCAATCCACATATATCACCACACCTTTCTTTTTTTCTGGTGCTAATGCATAGAAAGTTTGTCCTAACTTTTTTTTCCTAAATATATGGCATGTTTTGCATTATATGCGTTTCTTGGACTGCAATCACTTGATATCTTTTCCCCCTCAAATCATTAAATACTTTATTTCTCTTATTTGTCGGGTTTAACCCATTAATATTGTTTGAGTATATTTTTAATTCACTCATCTTTGTCTTCTTTGTCTTCCTCTTTCTGTATTTCTTCCTCCTCGTCCTCCTCTCCTGATTCTTCTTCTTCCTGCTTTTCTTCCAGATTTCCTAGGTTCATTACTTCCATGCTTCCTTTTATATTCAGTCTATATTAGTTTTTACCCAATTCCTCTTTTTCGGGTGATTCTGTACATTGCCTCTTTGGTTTCTTCCTCTCTTTTTTGTCCATTTTCCATCTTTTCTCCCTTTTCCATTCTTATTGTATTGTAAAATTCTCTTGCTCTTGTAATCCAATATCTCTGACCCTTGCAGGTTGTCATTAACCCTTCTTCTTTTTCCTATCTATACCTTACTTTTTGTTTTTTTCAGTTCCTCTGTCAAGAAGGTATATTTCTTTCTTCTGCTTATTATTGGGCTTGGAACTTCTTTCAGCATCACAACTTTCGTCCCTTTATAAAAAATCTGTTTTTTCCTGTTTATTCTCAGTATTTCATCTCTCGTAATTTTCCTTGTAAAGTGTACTATTACGTCCCTTGGTATTTTATTCCGTCTCAAGAAATTGGTGTTAATCCTATACTTTCTGTCCGTTTGATCCTGTATTTCCTGTTAGGAACAGTCTAGAAGATTTATAAGTATCTCCATTATTTTTTCTCTTATAATTTCTCCTGGTTCTTCTTGAATGTTCCTCATCCTTAATTGAAATTCCATTTCCCTTGCCTCCATGGCTTCCTGTTTTGCAATCTTTTTTTTCATTTTTTTGTGTCCAATTCTTTTATTTTATGTTGTGTCTTCTCTTGGATTTTCTTTAATTCCTTCTTTTCATTTTTCAAGTCTTTCATTTCCTGCTGGATTGTCGTGATCTCTCTCTTCATTGTACATAATTCCTCTTTAATTTCCCTCTTAAAATCAGACATTTGTTCTTGTTGAATTTTTTGGTAAACGTCTTGCTTCTCCTAAATTTTTGAATCTCCTTCATCATTTCCCTTATCATGTCTCTCAAATTTGTCTCTTCTGTTAGGGATGATCTTCTAATTGTTCCCTTTAAATCCTTTATTTCTCTTTCTGATTTGAATTTGAATGATGTCATCTTGTCTTTTAGGTTGGGTCTTTCTTCTTGTATTTCCTTTTTTCTCACTCTCTTTCTCTCTCTCTCTTTTAGGATTTCCCTGTTGCTCCCAAGATGTTCCCGTCCATGCTGGTGGTGGTTAGAATTGAGTACTTATATTAGTTTAGTATTATATAATTAAATTTGTTAGAGCGAGCTTCTTGGTCTATCTAGTTGGTTTCTGTATTATAGATAGTTCAAATTGTACCAATAGTTTTGACTCTTCACCTGTTATATTTTAAAGTTTCACTCATTCACTTTCCCACCCCCTGTTTTTCCCTTCTCTTTTTTTATCCCTCTTGGAAGACTATTGTTTTAATTACATATCATGTATACCATATATATCCTATATATCCTGGTAGCTAATCTCCTTCTGTCCTTCTTTATTGCCTCCTATGTTTCCTCCTTGTTTACCTTTCCGGTGTCTTCTTTCCCCTTTTCCTTTGTATGCTTTGTGTGCTTTGTTGTTTTTTTCTTCTCGTAATCTCTCTCACTTGGCCACCTTCCGGTCCCTTCCTCACATTTCCACCCTTTCCCTTCTTCGCTCCCTTGTACCTCTTCTGCCCTTCTCTGCATCACGTCCTCTTCCCCTCTCTTCCCCTCTCTCACAATTTCTTCCCATGCGTGACTTCCAGCGCGAGTCCTTGGTGCTCCGCATTTGTTTACAAGAAGGGGGCTTCGTAGACTAAACAAGTCTTGTTTTCAAGGTCAGTGTTCTGCCATTTCTAATTTACAACCGTTCTTCAAAGTTTTTAGTCCCTTTTACCTCTAAATCCTTCTCAGATTTCCATTGTTTCCTTTGGCCCTTTTATATTTAGTTCTGAATATCACTACTTGGGCTATCTGCCCTCACGGCTTCTTTTGTTTCTTTGTTTTGTTTCTCTCGTTCCTCACCGAGAAGCAGAGTTCCCCTTTTCCCTCCTTCCTTCTCACACCTCCTTCCAATGCAATCTCTTTTCTTTCTTTCTTCTTCTCAGTCTTTTTGAAAGGCCTGTAGCTCAAAATATGTTTGTTTTTGGCATCTTGCTCAGTCTATATAAAAGGGAAAAAATACAACCCTTAATATAAGGGGTATACTTTATAATAAGGGCTATCCCTTAAAATATAGGATAGCTTCCAGCCCTAGGAGAAGTTGTCAAACACTCAAATACTCTCTGTATTCAATGCAGCAGGTAGTAGATTCAGTGTAGCACAGTTACCCCCATTGCAGAGGCAGTTTCATAGCCATCTGAGAGCCATCTGAAGTAGCCTTCAGACCAAAATTGTTTGGATTTAGAATCTGAAACTAGACTGAAGTGAATCTAGACAATGTTTCCTTCAAGACCGTCTTCAGCTGCCCTGTTAGCACACTCAAGGACCTGGCCCCCAAAGGAGATGTTTGTGATGGGGCAGTAGTTTTTACAATATTTATGGCTGCAAGGCGCTCTTCTTCAGGACTGTGTATATCTGTCTCTTTCAAAGTGGAAGTCAAAGCCCCAGAGAAAACAAGACCTCTATAATCCCATGGATCCACCAAGTCAATCCATCTATTAGTTAAGATAGACAACTGTCAAACTTACATGTAGTCAGTTTGGGCAAGTATTCTATCATCTATATTTACATAAGGGCTTCTTAAACTTTTCCACTCAGGACCTCTTTGGCCAAATAAATTTTTATGTGATCACAGCTATATAGGTATATAAAAATAGGTATAAAAATCAAGGCTTGTTAAACAGGCTGATTTTCTTTTTAATGAAGTGCAGCTGAAACATCTTCTGCAAAGTCTGCTGTAAATGTTAAAAAACAGTTTTGTCTAAATGTCTAAAACAGCTAGGTGACATTCAGAAAACCTTTACTGTTGCCACATCTTTCAATATCCCAACATTGAGCTAAGGAGTCCCCAATCCACAGTTTAAGAAGCAGTGATTGACATAATAATCATCCACCTCAGCAGGCTGTAAGAACTGAACCTCATTCCTTAGACTGACTGAATGGCATTTTAATGTCTCAGACACTGCTATAACTAGGTCATCAAGTTTTTTGGTCATTTATTCTTTGAAATGCTTAATTAATTTGTCACAGAAGCTGACCAAGGGCTCCCATTTGGATTTCATTCTACAATGAACTTAAGAAATGTAAGCAAACTTCATCGTAAAATAAACTTAGTAAAAGTAATTATTAAATGAACTTCAACAACAATAGAAAGTGGCTTAAAATGTTTAGATGTTCCTTGAAAGTTTCAATTCTAAATGTTTGGCAGGTTATTCCAACTGGCTTATAAGAAACTCTTCCTCTCTTTCTTTGTATCAACTGCCAAGGGATGTGTTAAATTACAGATCATCCCCATAGACTCTTGTGGCTTGTAGCCCTTATTAAATTCAAAGGCATAATATGTATCTAAGGAGAAAAAGATCTAAGATTGATGTGACAGTTATACAGGGAAACTACTGTTTAAGTCCCTTTGGAACTACACATTTACTAAAGCTTACCAATTCACCGGAATTATAAGAAATTCCTTTGATTTTGCAGGAAGGAAAATTTCTGCTTCTTGAAAGTGATAATTTGTCTGTCAATAGTAGCAAGGACGGCTGTTATATTGCTGTATTCAGCAGTATGCACTGTTGTCAGGCACTTGAGTCAGGTTAAATAAAACAGTAGGAGGCCTATCTTCAAGCCAGGAACTTCAGAAGGCTCAAGACTTAAAAATGAGATTAGTGGATCAGCACCTGACGCTACCATTCCCATGTGGAGCACAACCTTCTCGGGAACATGCAGTGAACTCTTAGCACAAATAAGAAAATAAAAAGACAGAAAATGGCATATTCTTTTATTGAATGAATTTGATATATCTTACACCAGCAAAAGGCGGAAACTACTATAATGGTCTCTTTTGTATTCTGCTGTTTATTTTTTAAAAATGTATTTATATATTTAATATATTTCTACTGCTCTTTAGCCTAAAAATGTTTGTTTGATTAGCATATAAAATGTAATGTAGGAATAGCAAGTTAATACAACAAAATAAAACAAAGACATCTAGTAACATTTAGAATTGATATTGCCAACTATTATAAAAGATGCTTAAGCCTTCCAGTACAAACTGATCAGTGAGATTTTTTTTAAAGAAAAGATTCCCACAATGAATAGAAAGCTGAACTTTAGTTAGAATTTAGAAAAGTCCAGTCTACATTATCTGTTACCAGTACTGCTGATTGCCAGACTGATTGAGGAATTTTTCACTTTCTGTACATCAGTGTAAGCTACCAAAACAAACCATTAAGCCTATGTAATCTGGGTAAACCACAATCCGTTTCGGTGTCCTGAGTTTCTGTGGGGCCCTGATCCATTTTTTCTGGAGCCTCCTAAATTCAGGAGGGCAGACAACTGTTTTCGCTCTGGGGAGCTGAACGAGTCATTTTCTACCCAGCCCCTTATTGGGGGTGGGGGTACTTCCCAGGCTCCCCTTCTCATCTTTTTAGGTATTTAAGCTGTTTCCTACTCTAGAGGAGGAGAGGAGAGGTGCTGCAGGTAGGTGCACAAACTTTTTCTCCTGGGCCTGCAAGCCACACATGCAGTCTTTCCAAGGTATTTAAAGGAGGCAAGTTTTTAAAGCTGTTTTCCACTCTAGAGGAGGAGAGGCGCTTCAGGCAGACATGCTTACTTTCTTTCCCAGGTGCCACACCCTCTTTCCAAGGAATTTTAAGGAGGCTTTCCACTTCCAGATAAGAAAGAGTGATGACCTCCTGGAGCTAAGCTCCCTGGGCTACCTTTAAAAAACCCTCTTTTTTCTTGGCACGCTTCAATCTCCTTTCTGCTTTGGTTTTAATGCTTCCTTAGAGCTAGTAGAGGAGAGGTAATTAGATGGTAGTAGTTTTCAGGGAATTAGGGTTTTCTTTTTGTTTGCTGTGATCAATAAAAAAGATTAAACTGTGATGACAAATAGGGGAGGAGGAGCCGAAATAGGCTCCCACTTGCTTTTGTTGCAGGCAGGTTTTCGTACCGGGAGGGCCCTTACCATTATGTACTCCTGAAGGTACCAAAAGAAGCGGAAGAAAACAAATCTATGCACAACTCTACAAACCATCAAATAATAGTTTTCCCAACACATTTGAATGTTTTGATCTTATTGCAGTTTTTGCCAATTTCTAGGAAAGGGAGAAAGTTTACAAGCCATCATATTTGACTTACAGCTTCTACCCTCATTTGAAGATTGAATGCAGATCTATCATTTTCAGGCAATCATCATTATCAGCCTTGCTAACAGCGAATGACTAAGTTTGTGTTGTATTTTCTATAACTTTGATTCATACTGGAAGAAGTCGTTAATCTTATTTGTAGTTAATTTATAAAGACCTAACTTGATTTAGGACTTTAATTATGGAAATACATTATTTTCCCTCCATCTTCACATTAACAACCTGCCCAAGACCCTGGAAAGATTGCAGTAGATATTAGTTTTACTAATAGAATTTAAGCTGAGGCTAATGATACATAAATTATATCTGAATATTTAATTCTACAATTAATTCACTTACTACTTATAATATATATACAGGTATCTCTCGATATCTACCAGTGCAGTATTTAATCTGTTTATTCTCATTGTCCTTGGAAGAAAGGAAGAAACGACATTTGTTTTGCCTTGTGTAAAGAGAATCACTCGATTGATGATAATTCCACACTAGCAAGTTAAGTACAGTAGAGCAGGGGTCCCCAAACTTTTTAAACAGGGGGGCAGTTCATGATCCATTGGAGGGCCGGACTATAGTTGGCCACTGAGCAATAATAATAATAATAATAATAATAATAATAATAATAATAATAATAATAATAAAAGAGGGTTGGAAGAGACCCCTTGGGCCATTGAGTCCAATCCCCTTATGCCTTTGTGCACCAAAAGCACAAACAAAGCACCCCTGACAGATGGCCACCCAGCCTCAATGTTAATAATAATAATAATAATAATAATAATAATAATAATAATAATAATAATAATAATAGATCTGCCAACTGTAAAAGGCCACCGTACCGAGATCTGCGCGTATCATCCGAAAATACATCATACAGTCCTAGACACTTGCGAAGTGTTCGACTTGTGATTTTGTGATATGAAATCCAGCATATCTATCTTGTTTGCTGTGTCATACAATAAAATAAATAAGGGTTGGAAGAGAAGAAGAGACTCCTTGGATCATTTAGCCCAACCCCCTTCTGCCTTTGTGCCGTGGGGGCCGGATACATAGCTTTGATGGGCCTTAGTTTGGGGACCCCTGCAGTAGAGTAGATTAAGGAAAAGCCTATTAAACATCAAATTAGGTTATGATTTTACAAATTAAGCACCAAAACATCATGTTATACAACAAATTTGACAGAAAAAGTAGTTCAATACGCAGTAATGTTATGTTGTAATTACGAATTTCGCACCAAAATATCACGATATATTGAAAACATTGACTACAAAAATGGCTTGGATAATCCAGAACCTTGGATAAGCAAGGCTTGGATAAGTGAGACTCTACTGTAGTTAATGCAACAGTTTTGAATCAAAGATAAAGGAAATGCGCACTCACTGTCTGCCTCCTGCTCTCAATTAGATGCAATTCTGAAGTTGCCCAAAATGTACATAACACTTGTTAACTTCATAGATAATGCTGTCTGAGCCCCACAAAACCCACCTTGGGGTCACATGTACTCCCATAGAGTTATACACACATACATATTTTGTATTAACAATCATTATGTAGCTCTTCAGAGACTGTGAAAGTGCTCTAAGCCCTAATTACCAGAAAACAGTCACTGTTGCCCACAAGGGATCTGTTCCTATGTCAATCAGAAAGGAACTGGTTGATTGTTCCACCCACCTCCTTGCAAGAGGGATTTCCAGGATGAGGGGATAAGGTGAGAGGGGTCCTGCTTCTGTCTGTTATAATGGAGATTTCTCATTAGATGGGGTAGGAACACTAGTTAGCTACTTCCAGACACACATTCCTCACAGTGCCTGCTGTTATATAATAAACTCCCCCCCCCCCCGTGCAGCTGGGGAGGGAAGTGGCTTTGCCCCCTCCCACGGGGAGAGAGAGTTATTTGAAGGGCATGGCCTCTTGGTCATCGAGGAGGAAGGTTCCAAAGTGAGGTCTCTGACTTGAAAATTTTCTCTTGTATGTAGCCCTTTGGGGGGGGGGGTGATGCTGCCCTAGAAGCCTGGCGGCACTCCCCTATTCAATTAACTTCATTAAATGGTAGGGAGGGGATGAGGGCGGTGGGCCACATAGACGCTTGAGGGTGACCCTGGGTTTCTCTTCAGGGCAGCGGCCCTGCTCTCACCCCCCATCTCCTCATCACCCACTGGACTTCTGCAGTTTGGGCATCGGGTAGTGTGTTTAGTTCTCTGAAGGAACTGTAAGGGAACCTCTCTTCCCAAGTGTGTTTGTGTCTCCGGGTGGCTTTGCCTTGGCTTGGGGAGTGTGTGAGCCAGGCTGGCGCACCTTCCCCTTGTCCTTTTTGGCAGGGAAGGGGCTCTGCTTGGGGAGTGTCAGCGCTGTGCGGGCGCACCTTCTTTTATCCATCCCAGGGTGGATGTGAAGCGCTGCCACCTTTGTATGGTTAGCTGCTTGGGTTTGTGGCTGGGTTCATCATGGATTTTTTCTTTCCTGCTACTTCACCCTCTTTGCAGCTCTGCCTCATGCTTAAGGGGACAATCCTTGGGCTCGGGGAAGAGCATGCAGGGATTTGGCGATGTGGCCATTGTGCGTGCCCTCGCCTTTCCCTCTCAACAGGGTTTGCCATGGATTTTGTTGGGCCTAGTAGCCATAGGGAGGCCTTTTGATATGGAATGATTGTGGCACGGTGGCAATTTTTGTGGGAATTTTTTCACACCATTTGGGTGTCCATTAATATGAGTGCTGGAATAGATTCCTAGTGGCCATTAAGGTGGGCATAGTGGACATTTATTTTGAGTTGCCTCATGGGTTTTTTTTCTGGAACTTTCTGCTAGTAATCTGGAGGCCATTTTGTTTGACCTGGCTGCCATTTCATCAGGCCATTTGGCCATTTTTATGGGCCTGGCAGCCATTTTGATGGGGCTCAGTGGCCATTTTTCTTTGGGCCCAGTGGACATTTTGTTTTAATTCAACAGCTATATTTATTAGGCCCAGCAACCATTTTCTTAAGCTCTTCTGCCATTTTGTTTGATCTTTGGGGCCATCTTTATTAGGCCGGTGGCCATTTTGTTTAGGCCCATCAGCCATCTTTGTTTTGGGCATGTCGGCCATGTTTTAGTGGTCCCGCAGCCATTTTGTTTAGGCCCAGCGACCATTTGCTTTCCAGCCTGTGTGGCTCAGGTAATAATTTGTCTGTTCTGGTCCATCTGCTTGGCATTGGTTTACTCATTGCATGGCTTCAGCCAGAGGGCCGCATTCGGTTGGCCCAGTGGTTTGGGCAGGCTTAGGGCTGCAGGTTTCAGGACTGTTGGCCATGCTGTTCCTTGCTTCGTTAGTGTTCTAATCCATAGGTTTATAATAATAATAATAATAATAATAATAATAATAATAATAATAACTTTGCTAATCCATACTATTATTTTTGATGATGATGATGATAATAATAATAATAATAATAATAATAATAATAATAATTATTATTATTATTATTATTATTATTATTATTATTATTATTATTATTTGATGAAGGCCAAATCAATGGCAGGGCTGGCTTTTCTTATTCCTGAAGTGAAGAGAAGGCCCTCTCCCTCATCCCAGCAAGCCAAGCTTGTGATAGTGACGGGAGTGAGAGGAGGGCCTCCCCTGAGGATCTAAGTGACCATGCAAGCTCATAGGGGGAGAGGCGGTTGTGAAGGTAGATGGGTCCCGAGCCATTCAGGGCTTTGTAGGTGATTACCTGCACCTTCAATTGGGACCAGAAAGTGAACGGCAGCCAACGGAGCTCCTTTAACAGGGGGGTTGACCTCTCCTTGTAAGTTGCTCCAGTTAGCAGTCTGGCTGCCAATCGTTTGACTAGTTGTAGTTTCTGGGCCATTTTCAAGGGCAGTCCCACATAGAGTGCATTGCAATAATCCATTCTGGAGGTAACTAAGGCGTGGACCACCATGGCCAAGTCAGACTTCACGATGTATGGTCACAGCTGGCGCACAAGTTTTAATTGTGCAAAAGCCCTACCAGCCACCGCTGACACCTGAGCATCAAGCATCAGTGATGAATCCAGGAGGACCCCCAGACTGCGGACCAGTGTCTTCAGGGGGGAGTGTGACCCCGTCGAGCACAGGTAGCCACCCTATGCCCCGTTTGGCCGAGCAACTGACCTGGAGGACCTCTGTCTTGTCAGGATTAAGCTTCAGCTTGTTCGTCCTCATCCAGCACAGCACAGCGGCCAGGCACTGGTCTAGAACCTGAGGGGCTTCCTTGGAATTCAGTGGAAAAGAGTAGTAGAGTTGAGTGTCATCTGCGCAGAGATGGCACCCAACTCCAAAACTCTGGATGACTTCTCCCAGCAGTTTCATGTAGATGTTAAAGAGCATAGGAGACAGAATTGAACCTTGCGGGACCCCACAGGTCAATGGCCAGGGGTCCGAGCAGATGTCCCCTAGCTTCACCAACTGGGAACAGCCCTCCAGGAAGGACTGGAGCCACTGCAAAGCAGTACCCTCAAGGCCCATCCTGGAGAGCCATCCCAGGAGGATACCATGGTTGATGGTATCGAAAGCCACCAAGATGTCCAAGAGAACCAGCAGGGTCACACTCCCACTGTCCAGTTCCCACCAAGGAGAACAAAGCCGTCTCAGTACTGTGCCCAGGCCTGAAACCAGACTGTGACTGGTCAAGGAAGTCGGTGTCCTCTAGGAATCCCTGGAGCCAGGAGGTGACCACCTGCTCTAGCACCCTCTAGCAGGAGGTTAGAAATTGGTCTGTAGTTTCCCAAAACCGAAGAGTCAAGGGAGGTCTATTTCAATATTGTTCTCACTATGGCCTGTTTAAGGCCTATTGGGAATTTCCTTTGGACCAAAGAGGTGTTAATAATAGCCACAAACTAATCAACCAACTCACCACTGGCCTGTTTGACAAACCAGGAAGGGCAAGGGTCCAGAGCACAAGTGGTTGCCATCACAGCCCCAAGGATCCTGTCCACGTCTTCAGGACGAACAAGCTGAAACGAATCCCACAAAATCTGACAGACAGGTGCTTCGGTTACCTCCTCTGACATTGCATTTAAACTGGAATCCAAGTTGGAACATATCCAAGCAACTTTGTCTGCAAAATGGTGAGTGAACTCACAGCACCGAGTTGACAAGTTCTCAGAGAACTCCTCCATCTCAGGGGAGAGAAGGAGCTCCCTGACAACCCGGAACAACTCTGATGATCTATTAGTTGGAGATGCTATGCGGGCAGTTGTGAAAGCCTTCCTGGCTACCCGCAAAGCCGTGGAGTAGGTCTTAGCCCATGTTCGGTCAGAGACGCTGTGAGTTGTCCTCCAGTGGCACTCTAGTCCTTTTCTTTTGCATTTCATCACAGCCAGCTACTCAGAGAACCAAGGAGCTGAAGTGCCTCTGCACAATGAGAGAGGATACTCGGGGGTGATTGTGTCTAACGCCCTGCACATCCTGCCATTATAGCGATCCTCCAGGGTGTCGACAGGAACGTCAGCCTCCATGACAGGAAGATCCCCGAGCAACCTCAGGAAACCATCCGGATCCATTAATCTCCTGGGGTGGACCATCTTAATCGGTCCACCACCCCTGCAGAGGTTGGAGGTTGCAGTTAGTCTAAAACTGATCAGATGATGGTTGGACCATGACAATGTAAGAATATTTTGCACTTCCACTCCAACCACTCCACCGTCCACCACAGAAACTAGATCAAGTGTGTGCCCTGCCTGATGAGTGGGTCCCGATATTATTTGGAACAGCCCCACAGTCGTCATGGAAACCATGAAATGTTGAGCTGCACCTATTTGGGTGGCCTCCGCATGGATGTTGAAATCTCCCAGTACTACCAAGCACTGGGAGACCAACACCAAGCTCGAGACCACCTCTGCTAGCTCTGGCAGGGAGACTGCTGTGTTGCGGGGTGGACGGTACACCAGCAGAATTCCCAAGCTGTCCCGGGTACCCAACTTCAAGTGGACACACTCGAATCCAGCAGATTGTGGAACAGGGCAACTTCCGAAAGACCACCACAACCCCTCCTTCCTGTCCCCCTGGCCTGACCTGCTGGTGCACCCTGAAACCCAGAGGACACAGCTGGGAGAGGTTTACCCTCCCAGCTTGTCCAGCCAGGTCTTGGTGAGGCAGACCAGATCCACCCCCTCATCCCTGATCAGATCATGGATGATGGATGTTTTACCATTGACTGATCTGGCATTAAACAGCAGGACCTTCAGCCCGGGCGGGGGCACTAGTCAGCTCCCTAACACGAGTGAGCCTTCCAAAATCCTGTCCTGTATAGAGTGTGCAGATGACTCCTGAGAGAAAAGCAGGAGGGAGATCTCTAGGGTGGGAGGTGGGCTAAATTGGGGTAAGGTTTGAGGATGAGGGTGAGATTGGGGGCTGAGTTGGGAAGGGGTTGATTGAATTTGCGGTGTCCTTAGACAGATTCCTGACTGTGGGGAAGAAAGTCTGATTAGGGGATTGGGTAACCTATTTTTATTAGCAACTGTAATGCTATGAGAACATAGACTCAGTCCAGCTATAAGGGGGCAAATCAGGAGGTCTGTACAAACCCTCCTGACACATATGCCCCACAATATGAGCCGAGATCTGAGAACTAGTAATTCTGTAATTAGTGAGTTGTCTTCAGTGATGGTAAGAAGACATGTGGAATGGTCCCTAGACTGGAAGTCTCTGTGAAGCCAATTTATGTTGTCAATTTTGACTTCCATTTGAGATCTAAATAATATTTAGGCCAGAGACTTCTGGACCGTTCTCCTTGAACCCCATCTGCCTCTATCCAACAGAGAGTTAGCAATTTCCAAATGAGAAGTGTTTCTTTCAGGGCTTATCTACCCTCTTTCAAACCTTGATTTGGATCAGAAGTTGCTCCTGAATGCCAAATGCTGCCCAGGGACTTCTGTTCTGTAACTTCGGGATAACCTGGCTTTAACCCATATTACACAAAATCAGGGAATACTATTGATATTTGGCAAAACTCCAGAGCAGTTCTGCACTTCAGGGTGAATGTGGACAGCAGAACTAGCTCTGAACCAAATAAATTTCTCATGGGTTGGGCCTCTGGAGATGAATTGGGCCCATGTTGACCTATAATGACTGCAACAAATGGCTTTGAAGTTTCTGCCAGTGGCAACAGGAGAATCAAGATGAGGTGATCATCCAGCAAGGCTGAACTTGTTTTGGTCCAGCTGGTTGATTTGGACTCTGCCAGGGCACCACTGCATGATGGATGAAGACAGTATAACCACCCTGAGGCCAGGCTAGTGTTATTATTTAGTATCACATGTAGAGATGTCCTTAGTCACATTATGGGTGGTGAGAAAATTTGCATAAAACTCTACACAAAATTTGTATATGCAGAATTAAATAATATGTTTAATAATTTAAGCAGAATGGGCCAGATTGCGACCAGATGGGTCTGTATGGCTATTTGAGTCTGCCATTCAGGAGCTAACTTTCAGCAGACAACATCAAGGTCCTTTTGGTTCCCTAATTTGTAATCAGATTTGAACTAGCATATGGAAGATTGATATAGGCATTAAAGGATCAGATTTTTTTTAAGAACTATACTTATGACAAGTCTTGATGAAATTGTTACCATTTAGGTGTGCATGGGAGAGAGAATCTAATTATCAGATTTCAAAACATAATTTCCTCTACTGAAAGTCAAAAGCTAATGGATCATAAATGTTTGAAGTGAAGAGTATTCTAAAGTGCGGTTCATTCAGATGAACTATAGCTCACTTATAGGGAGAATGTGGGAAATACTATTTTTTTAAAAAAAGTAGTGAAAGCTTGATTAAAGTGTAGAATGCTTTTACTCCCATAATGGATAGGCCTCATTGAGCCATTGCAATATTTGAAGTCCTCTGTTTATCTTTGTTCTAGCTGTGCAGCTCTAAATCAAGATAAAAAGCAACTCAACATGAAGGAAAATAAAACGAAGGTCATTTAATCACCCTGTTAGCTTAAAATGATTATTGATTCTTAGAGGTGATGTCTAATTCTGCCAGAAAATCCATTTTAGTAATGATTACTGCCCTCCGCTTTATTTATTATACTGTAGGTTATTAAAAGTGGGAGTCCCCAGGGAAGTATATGGGTTTAGACCACTAATAACATATTTAATATATTTCATCTGAACAGAGATTCAGACCCTGCCCTTTAACCTACAGCCGAATCAGGATAGACAGTTAGGAAAGTGTGTTTCACTGTAAGTCTAATTATTAATACGCCCCATGGAAATCTTGCACGATACAATACATGATAGATAACTATCAGTTGGGGCAAGGGCATATTGAACATTTCATTGTTTCTTACTACTAGATACACACAGCTCAAGACATAATGGGCAAAGAAATATTTTATTCTTCAATTATTTTTCTTTTCTTTTTTTCTTTTTTTTTTTTAAAAGGGACTTACTGTCTTTATCTCCAAACTGTATATACCAATATATTTTATACAGAAAACCTTAAATGACAGCACCCTAATAAGAAGATGACCCATGCTAAAATAAAATTATATTCATCTGTATAACAAAGTTTCCAAGTTTATATTTATATTGTTTGCAAAGATGCTTTTAATCTGGGTTTGTTTGGGCAGACAGATTTGCTTCTAATTCAAAAAGAGAAGGAAATAATGTCTGTTTATTTGTTAATTTTTCGAGGCCTTATTCTGTCATCAAGTCTTGACCAGGGTATCTGTTGTATAATTCCAATAATTTCATGGCAAAAATTGAAAGAAAGAAAGAAAGAGAGAGAGAGAGAGAGAGAGAGAGAGAGAGAGAGAGAGAGAGAGAGAGAGAGAAATCTTAAGCTTCAGCCATTTCTAAACTAGAACCTACAGTATCAGGCAAGTCTTAAAAAACACAGATTGGATCATATAGACTCAATGAAATTGTATAATTAGATGGTTTAGATTATTTAAGCTACAGATTCTCAGCATTTGTGTGAGATTTTTTGTAATTGATTTCTGACAAAAAATGATATAATTTAATTATGCCATTTGAGATGAAATCTATCTCCTTGATCTTATATATTTGATATATGCACTGCGATTATTTATTTAAATGACAAGCACTCCCTATATATTTTCAATGTTTTTTTTCTGATTATCTTATGTTCTGATCCATAGTACTGAGGTTAAGATTTTGACTATTATAATTAGGTCCCAATTCCAGCTATAACTATGATACAGGTTCAAGTAGACTGGATATGAACATTTTAATTGTCAGGGTTGCCTACTTAGCACACATTTCTCTCTTGACAGTAACAAAATTCCAGTCTGAAACCTGCTGGAAGGGTAGAATTAGACACTGAGGATTCCACCTGGCAGTACATGCCTTAAATTACAACCTGTTTGGATTACTGTAACACAGTGTTCAGAAACTTCAGCTGATCCAAAGAGCTGCAGCCAGGTTACTAAATGGGGCAGGCAGTGGCTACAAAGAGTGGACAACCATCTGTTGCAGAAGCTCTACTGGCTGCCAATTTGTTTCCGGGCACAATTCAAAGTGCTGGTTCTGGTTCAGGTCCAGGCTATTTGACTGATCATATCTCCTTGAATGAACCTGTCAAGGCCCTGATATCCTCAGAAGAGGTCCTTATTTTGATCCCATCTCCATCGCAAGCTGATTGGTGGGAATGAGAAAGTGGGTCTTCTTTCTTGGGGATTTCCCCTTGACTGCGGACTCCCTACTCAGGGGAGTCCTCCTCTCTGCTGCAGTGGTTCTCAACCTGTGGGTCTCTACATGTTTTGGCCTTTAACTCCCAGAAATCCTAACAGCTGGTAAAGTGGCTCAGATTTCTGGGAGTTGTAGGACAAAACACCTGGCGATCCACAGGTTGAGAACCACTGTTCTAGATGAAGGCTAAGACCTTTTTATTCAGGCAGGTTTTTAAAGGAGAAGGTTTTGAAGATCACATCAGGGGGTGCTGTGGTTGTAGCTCTAAACAGATTTTTAAAATTGTTTTTAAGGGTTTCATTTTAACTGTTCATTTTATAATACTGTTCGTGTTTAATTCCATTTTAATGTTTGTATATTTTTAGGTTTTAATTGTATTGGTTTTTATTGTGAGTTATTTTGAGTCTCTTTCGTAGAGAGATTAAGTGGGATTAATAATAAAATAATAATAACAATAATTAAATGCATTATGTCAAAAGTCAGACGCCAATGGAGAGCAAAACCGGGATTTAATTCAGTAATAGCCCAAAAAACAATTCAACAACCTAAAAATGGCTTAAAATACTTAACATTCAGTGTTATTAAGCAGTCTAAACAAAGAAATGCCAAAAAACGTAAATTGGCGAATAATCCGGATTAATCAGGAATATAATCCGGATTAAATTTAAAGTCCTCCAAATAAACCCAAAAGTTCAGAGCGGGCTTAGAATGAACATACAAAGTAAAGTAAACAGCTTTGAAGCCCCCAAAAACCTCCTAAAGCCCAGAAGTACAAAAGCAATTTTAAACCCAAACAGGAACCCAAACCGGGCAGAAAAGCTCTCAACTGAAAGCAGCAAAGCAAGCGGAGCTGAAGTACACTGGCGGGCCAGCGGCAACCGCTGCAGAACAAAACGCCAAGCCAGGAGTTAAAGGAGCAGAGAGAGAAACGTCATCAAGCCGGTCCGAAGTCGGGATGAGGAGACAGCGTCAAACCACTGCAGGAGCGAAGCCCAAGCTAGGAATTTAAAGGTGCAGGACGTAGAAGCGTCGTCAAGCCGGTCCGAGGTCGAGGTGGGGAGACAGCATTAAACCGCTACAGGAGCGCAGGCCAAGCCAGGAGCCCAAGGAGCAGAGCGTAGTAGCGTTGTCAAGCCGGTCCGAGGTCGGGATAGGAGACAGTGTCAGGGTCAGGAAACAAGCCAGGAGTCAGGAGCAGAAAGCAGCCACGGAATAGAGAGCGACGCCAAGCAGCGTTTAAGGGCAAAGAAGAGAGCCGAGTTGAGTTCCAGTCCAAGGACCAGGGATTGAAGTCATCAAAAGAAGATCCATAACACGGAATGGCACAGAGAGCCAAAGCAACAAGGGCGAACAGCAGATCTGTTGCAAAGTCCCAGTCCAGTCTTCAGTAACACGCACAAGAAACCCAATGGCACCCAGCAACACCTTGCCACACGTAAAGTATTATGGCCAAACATCCTTAATTTATCCAGGTCTCCCTGGGCGTCCAAACCTCTAACGCCCAAGGAACAGGTGTCCCAACTTCTTAATCCGAATCAGAGCACCACACACCCTTGGGTCAGGCATCCCAAATTCTTCATCAGAGTCCCAATCATCTTGCCCACGCCCAACTCTATCCATACCTGTGGACCCACCCTAATTCATCCAAACAGACCAAGTGGGATCTGCTTCTGAAGGTACCCAAGCCTCTCCAGCATCAGCAGCATCCATGGTCCCCGATTCCTCCCCAAGCACTTCCGGTGCCTATGCCCAGTCTGTGCCCACTTCCTTCGTTACCACCTGTTCCCCAGCATCCATTTCCACTTCAAGATCCCCACATGAATCCCCCTCAGAAGACTCCCCATCAATTTCCCTGATCCTCTTCCTATGCAAATCCTCCAACGAGCCATCCTCACGAGGGTTTTTCCTTCCTCTCCTGATCCCACCACTATCATTCACAGCCTCCGAAGGCTCATTCACAACACATTACTTACTCTAAGGCATATTCTTCTTGGTAATGTCAGACAATGATATCTAGCAATCCTTGTTTTTTAGACCTTTCCTCCTTGTTTCATAAACATTAATCAAAATGAATATCCTTTCTTCAAGATTTATGTTATTTCATGCTCCATGTTTTACCATTACTGCGGGCCACTTTGAAATCTTCAGATAAAAACAGTGGTAAACATGTATGTCTGTCTATATGTCTGTCTATCTATCTGTCATCTAAAGTAAAAATGAGGTATTAATTTATAAGCATAAAAAGGCATGGCGGTAGTTGCATGTTTCTCTCCTTTATCAGAAACATGTATCAGGGTGAATTCTGCTCACTGACATGTTATTTTCAGTGTAAGAAAACATTTCCTTTAAATGATAATAATAATAGCCTGAAACTTATTGGTAGCCCTACTAGTGAGAATTCATTAAATCAATGATTTATTATTTAGCAGTTGATTCAATGGTCTATCCTTCTGAGACTACCCAAAGTATTAAGGTAGTAGCTTCGGCTGCCTACTACTTCTCCTCCCCTCAAGGATTTTTTAAAAGAGAAAGAATTGAGGGCAGTTAGGAAGACAGCAATTGGTATAATCTGAATTTGAGAAGCTGGGAATGTGGAAAGAATTCAGAGAGTTTATGTTTAACTTAATTGTTGTATAATAAATCTTTATTGCTTTTATTTTCTAGAACTGTGTCTGACAGTTTTCACCTAAGAATTCACAGAGAGAACTGGTCATGTTTTACTGCACGAGCCCATTGATCAACAAGGCTACTAGTCTAATATAGAGGTCACCTGGAAACCTGAGTACCAACAGAGGGGATTTTGATGGTAAAAGGCAAGTGGTAGGAACACAAGAATTTGAACTACATGACCAACCTGGATAGGGGACCAATCTGAATATACTAACTGTATACAATAACTTCATGGCATCATCATTCATTATATAAGTGTAAAAGTAGAAATAAGATTAACTGAGAATAGGATTCAGTCTTTGAAAACACAGCTGATTCTTTAGTGGCAGTGATGTTGCCACCAACAGTCAGAGACCTGTTGCATTATGCCAGCATTGGTGTTGGGGGCAGAAGGAAAGCAAGCAATTGGAAACGTAGGCTATCTGGAGTTGACATATTTAATCTGCTTTTGTTTGACATCTCTGTGCAACCCTGAAAAAATGCAAGCAAATAATTCTGTCTCTAAATAATTAATAGGCTTGCTCAAATAATTCGTTTTCCCCGTTACCCGTTATTAATTCGTTACTTTCGTTACTTTTGAAGCAATATACGGCCTTGATTGTCCACACGTCTGGATATCGCGGTTTCGAACCGCGACTGGCCGTTTTTAGTTATGTCGTCGTTTTTTTTCGTTGGTAAAAAAAGCTTTTGCAAATCACCCAAACTTGTTTAAGTGCACTGGGGCAACCTAGCGTGTTGTTTGCACCTTGTGGCCAATCAGAGAGCACGTTTAAACCTGGGGAGGGGCTGGTAGTACGTCCTGAATGAAAAGAGCGAGCACAGGGAGCCTCGTGGCTCATTTGCACCGGGAATCTGGAGAGGGTGGAAGTGAGATTCTAGGCAGGCAGGCAGGCAGGCAGGCAAGATTGCTGCGTCACAGCTTCCTTGGCTGTCTGAGCTAGAGCTAGGCTACAGATTAGAAGACCGGGAGAAAAGGTTGAGTGGGTGAGGTGGGGTGGGGTGGGTTTGGAAACTGTTGGGTGTTTCTTTTTTTTTTTTTTTTGCAAAGGGCCTGTGGGTGTTTTTTTCCTCACGAGATTGGCGTTTTCCATTTTCCCACCCGGCCTGCAATTTTTCTGCTGCGCCATTTTTCCTGTTGCGGGCGGGGTGGGCTTTCTTCTTTCTTTTTTCAACGCAAAAGGGTTTTTGGAAACAAGGGAGCCTGATTTGGCTCTAGGCTGCTCAAGCAGGGCTGTTTGTCTGTGCCAGGGACGCTGTGAATCAAAAGCCAAGTTTGGCAAAAGGGTTGCACCTCCCATACTCCTTTGTAGAACTACACCTCCTTTTTGGGAAACAAGGGAGCCTGATTTGGCCCTAGGCTGCTCAAGCAGGGCTGTTTGTCTGTGCCAGGGACGCTGTGAATCAAAAGCCAAGTTTGGCAAAAGGGTTGAACCTCCCATACTCCTTTGTAGAACTACACCTCCGTTTTGGGAAACAAGGGAGCCTGATTTGGCCCTTGCCTGCTCAAGCAGGGCTGTTTGTCTGTGCCAGGGACGCTGTGAATCAAAAGTCAAGTTTGGCAAAAGGGTTGCACCTCCCATACTCCTTTGTAGAACAGGAAAGTACAGGTATCCCCTTGTAAACGAATAACAATAACTAAAACAGTAATAGACGGTTTTGCGGCACTTAATAGGAACTGAACAGAACACGTTGCCAATCAAGAAACAACAAATCTTTCC
Source organism: Anolis carolinensis (assembly GCF_035594765.1). NCBI lineage: Eukaryota > Metazoa > Chordata > Lepidosauria > Squamata > Anolidae > Anolis > Anolis carolinensis. The sequence goes on from NC_085841.1 coordinate 110,392,095, forward strand.
CCCCAGTTACACAATACCTTACCTTCCTCCCTTCTGTCACCTGAAAACACTCCCGTTATTATGAAGCGTTCAGCTGAACGCGGGTCTGGGGGAGCAAGTCCTGCTAGTGGTCAAGCAACAGCCCGGACACTGTGGGGGGCCAAAAAAGTTAGGGTGGGTCCCATCCGTCTGGAACGCGGAACGATGGGAGTGGGTGGATTGATGAAGAAGCTGGCTGTTCGAATGCTGAAAGTTCACAGCCCTCCACCCGGAGCCAGTTGTCGTATGGAGCTGAGACAGCAGGACGATCAATGGAACATACAGGTGTTGCCGTCCTGGAACTACAGGTGGTGGATAGTGAGGATATAGATAACCCCACCCCTCCACCCGCTACTGACAGTGAGGAGGAGGTAGAGGAGGTAGTACCATCAAACCATAGACTTTCTCATGCTGCTGAAAGGGTGCCCTCGACTCCTATCTCTGTGGGCGTCTCCACAGTGGCTGTGGGGAGGCCAAGGTCATATATTTGAGACCATTTCCATGTCCACTCTCAGCGTGCTACTTTGGCAGTTTGTAGGCACTGTGGGGCAAATATCAGCAGAGGCAGAGACCTGAGACATCTTGCGACCTCGGGGTTGAGCTCTCACATGAAGCGACACCATCCCTCCATATCGGTAGGAGGGGGAGCTGGAAGCCCTTCAAGTGGCAGCATTAGCACACAAAGTTCTCCTGGTGAAGATGGTGGAAGGCAGACACAGTCCACCTTGGAGGATTGGGCCATTCCATTACCCAGGAAGAAAACGGGGGAAACATTACCCACACCCCAGCAGATAACCCAAAGTGTGGGAGAGATGATTGCCCTTGATCACCATCCCTTCCGCCTGGTTGAACAAGAAGGCTTCGTCCGCCTTATGAAACGACTGTGCCCCCGCTACAAAATCCCCTCCCGTCACACCTTTTCCAGAAAAGTAATTCCCGGATTGTACGAGGGCTGTAAGGAATGCATTATCCAGATGTTGCGTAGCGCCATGGGAGGACACATCCATTTTACCTCTGACATTTGGTCAAGCTTGGGAGGAGGCCATTCCTACCTCTCTCTCACGGCACATTGGTGGGAGAAGGAAGGCAGTATGGATACATCCCATCGTTGGGCACTCCTCGCTTTGGAGGTAGTTGATCGTGATCACAAGGCAGAGACCATCTGCAGCTATCTGGAAAACATGATGGGGGAGTGGATGCGGTGCAGGCCGGAAGAAATGAGGAGGGCTTCATGGTGACTGACGCTGGTAAAAATATGATCAAAGCGGTTGAAAGTGCCGGGTTTCTGAATGTCTCCTGCATGGCCCACTTGCTTCACAATACCGTCAAGGAAGGTTTAAAGAGCCCGGAAGAGCAGCCAGCCAGCACCGCAAACATCGCCCTGCTGATCGAGCGCTGTAGAAAGATTGCGGGCTACTTCCACAGGAGCATCAAGGCAGCCCTGCAGCTGAGAGACAGGCAGAGCCTTGAAGGCCTCCCGCAGCACAAGCTGCTCCAGGACGTCTCAACTCGGTGGAATTCAACCTATAAAATGCTCGAACGCATGGTCGAGCAGCAGAAGGCGGTACACAGCATCTCCCTCACATTGGTTGCGCCTGTTAGCATGCTTGTTCCAAATAAGCAAGAGTGGGACACCATCTCCCAGCTAGTAGATGTACTAAAGCCATTCAAACATGCCACTGAGACCCTTTCGGACTCAAAAGCCCTTCTTAGCCAGGCAATGCCCATGGTCTTGAGGCTAAGGAGGCACCTAGAAAGGCTTGGGGCCGGTCGAACACTGGACTCCCTGGCTGGACCGCTGACACCGCCGGCCCAGGAGGTGGTGAGGAGGTTGGTTGTCCTTTGCTGTATGGAAACGCCTAGAGCCACTTCTTTCCAGCAAGGTCCATATGCTGGCGGCCTTGTGTGATCCACGGCTAAAGTACAACGTCTGCCCAAAAGACTTTACCGTGTGGAAGGCCCAACTAGTTAACCTTGTGAGGGAGGTCTTTGCTGCCAGGGTGGAGGAAACGGGCACAGCGGCCCCTCTTCCGGAAATGCCTGCCACCCCCAGCACTAGCGCTAGTGGCGAGACGGAAAGTCCCGGGGAGCCGGTAGGGGATTGCCATAGGGATACGGATCTCCAGCCGCGACCAGGAAACGCTTTTTTTGCAGAGACGGTGGCCATACTTGCCTGCTCGGAAGAATCCTCTTTGCTGGCTTCTGCTCAAAAGGTAGCCTCGGCCGAATGCTCGGTCAACAGGTACTTTGAGGAGCCTCCTGAGATAATTTCTTGTGATCCATTGGCCTATTGGGCTTCACGTGAACACATGTGGCTGGATCTGTCGCACGTAGCCCGCCAGTTCCTCAGCTGTCCTCCCACCAGCGTGCAGAGCGAAAGGATCTTCAGCCTAGCGGGAGATGTAGTCACGCCCCACCGCAGCTTGCTGGACCCTCAAACAGTTGAGAAACTGGTCTTCCTGAAGGCCAACCTTCCCGTGTTGAATTTCCACGATTTGGATTTTGACACCGACGGCTCCTAGAGCAACAGTTCTCCTCCTTTAAGCAGCTCTGCTTCAGAGTAACTTTGGCTAATTTTGTTGGTGGCCGGGGGGGTTGCCCCTTTGGACTCTGTCCAACAACTCTCTCCTCTATCCTACCATGCTTTCCTTCCTCTCTTCCCTTCCTTTCTCGTCTTTATCAACACACACCGTTGCCCACTGTCGTTTTTGGGTACATCAATCTCTAGGGGCCGTTTCCCGAATCATTGAATCATAGAATCATAGAATAGTAGAGTTGGAAGAGAACTCATGGGCCATCGAGTCCCCCGCCAACTAAGATGCAGGAAGTCGCATGAAAAGCATCCCTGACAGATGGCCATCCAGCCTATGCTTAAAAGCTTCCAAAGAAGGAGCCTCCACCACAGTCCGGGGGAGACAGTTCCACTGCCGAACAGCCATCACAGTGAGGAAGTTCTTCCTAATGTTCAGGTGGAATCTCCTTTCCTGTATTTTGAAGCCACTGTTCCGTGCCGTAGTCTTCAGGGCAGCAGAAAATAAGCTTGCTCCCTCCTCCCTATGACTTCCCCTCACATATTTGTACATGGCTATCATGTCTCCTATCAGCCTTCTCTTCTGCATGCTAAACATGCCCAGCTCTTTAAGCCTCTCCTCATAGTGCTTGTTCTCCAGACCCTTATTCATTTTAGTCGCACTCCTTTTGACGCTTTCAAGGTTGTCCGCATCTCCCTTCATCTGCGGTGTCCAAAGTTGGACACAGTATTCCAGGTGTGGTCTGACCAAGGTAGAGTAGAGGGGGAGCATGACTGCCCTGGATCTAAACGTTATTACCCTACTGATGCAGGCCTAAAGCCCATTGGATAGTTGATCTGCCGCAACACATAGTAGGCTCATGTTTATCTTGTTGTCCACGAGGACTCCAAGATGTTTTTCTCACACACTGCTGTCAAGCCAGGCGTCCAAAAATCTGTAGCTTGGATTTCCATTATTTCTTCCGAAGTATCTTTCATTTGTCCCTGTTGAACTTAATATAATTATTTTTGGCCCATCTCTTTAGTCTGTGGTTACAAAACGTTTTTTCTCCTGTAATACTGACTATGGATAGGTAGAAGGATATTCTGAGGGAAATTAGTCCATAAAAGCCAAGGTAGGAAATGCTTCCGCTTAGGGTTCAGTACGGATTTCATTCAATTCTCTATCCTTTTTTTTTTGTCAAAAAATATTTCCCAAATGAGCCATGACTGATTGGTCTTCTCCAGATCCTCGCAGTTCCTGTACAGAAAGAGCAGTGTTATATTTGATGTGGATACTTCGGATAAACATTTTAGGTGAAGGAATACGCCACAGTCTCACTTTACAGAGATAACTGTCCATCTGAACCTTTGAGGATGTGTTTTGCCGCATGAATTACTACACCTCGACCTTGGCCAGCAGTTCTCTAAATTTTCATCTTTCACTGTCCCATCGGCTTGAGCGGGTGTGGTCGACGCAGTGGCCGCGGTACGGCCGCCTTATGGTCCCCTAGCCCTCTGCCCGCGCACGCGGACGGTGCCGTTTGCCCGTCAGGGCGTGTGCCTTTGCGGCTGCTTTCGATGTGTGGGCGCAGGTTCCGTGGCGTGGGAACTGCTTTTTGCTGGCCTGTTGGTATAACTATAGAAGAGGGTGGAATCATCAAAGACAGTGGGACACCTCCGCCTTTGCCAGCATTTCTCCAAATGGTTGTCTAGTGTCCCATCTCCTTTATATGCCGTGGTCTACGCTGTGGCCACAGAACGGCCGCCTTTGGGTCCCCTCGCCCTCTGGCCGCGCACGCGGACGGTGCCGTTTGCCCGTCAGGGCGTGTGCCTTTGTGGCTGCTTTTGATGTGTGGGCGCAGGTTCCGTCTCGTGGGAACTGCTTTTTGCTGGCTTGTTGGTATAACGATAGAAGAGGGAGCAATCACCGAAGAATGTGGGACACCTCCGACTTTGCCAGCATTTCTCAAAATGGAAACCTTGTGTCCCATCACCTTGAAAGGCTGTGATTGACGCTGTTGCTGCGAAACGCCCGCCTTTGGGTCCCCTCGCCCTCTGGCTGCGCACGCGGACGGTGCCGTTTGCCCGTCAGGGCGTGTGCCTTTGCGGCTGCTTTCGATGTGTGGGCGCAGGTTCCGTCTCGTGGGAACTGTTTTTTGCTGGCCTGTTGGTATAACAATAGAAGAGGGTGGAATCATCAAAGACAGTGGGACAGTGTCCCATCACTTTGAAAGGCAGTGTACTCAACGTTGTGGCCGCGGGACGCCCGCCTTTGGGTCCCCTCGCCCTATGCCCGCGCACGCGGACGGTGCCGTTTGCCCGTCAGGGCGTGTGCCTTTGCGGCTGCTCTCGATGTGTGGGCGCAGGTTCCGTGGCGTGGGAACTGCTTTTTGCTGGCTTGTTGTTATAACGATAGAAGATGGAGGAATCACCGATAAAAGTGGGACACCATGGCCTTTAGCACTTCTCAAAATTGTCTTCTTTCACTGTCCCATTGCCTTGAGCAGGTGTGGTCGACAGTATGTGATGATAATCTTCCGCAGACTCATAAGTAGAGAATCAATCCACTCAGAAACTCTGTTTTGCTATTAAAAACAATTACTTATGTCTTCATGTTTCCTTTTGAATCAACATTTGTGCTTTGTTTCTAGTTTGGATTCATTACTACTCCATTAAACACAATATCTTTCATAATTGTACTTCCTCAACTTTACTTAAACTGTATACCAACAGAAGTCATTTCCCTCTTTCCAGCTCATCTGCTGGAGAACTTTAATAACACCAGACACACACAAGTCTTCCCTGCGGTGCTACTCCATGGAAACATGAACCTAACATCAGAGCCTTAAAACCTTCCTCTTCCAAAAAGCCTTCGAGGTCTGTGTGGTCGATCGTAGCCTATTGAAGAATAGGTTGACAGGCCAATAGTATTTCGCACTTTATTGTTTTTTAACTGTCAAACTACCTCATCTCTGTGAAGTATTCAGCCCTCGGACCAGAGCCGTGTTTCTACACCACTGTTTTTTAAGCTGGTAATGCTGTATGCTGACTGTGACTTCAGTTTTATTTTAGGTCTTATAGACCCAACATTTCCTTGAATACAGAAGAGTCTCACTGATCCAAGCTGAACGGGCCTACCTAAGCTTAAACAAGCACATATTTTCGATTGGACTTGTCGAAGAAAAGCGTATTACACATCATATTAGGTTATGATTTTCCTAATTAAGCACCAAAAATTCATGTTAGACAACCAATTTGACAGACGAAATCGTACAATATGCAGTAATGTTAAGTTGCTATTGTTTAATTTATGAATTTGGCTGCAAAATATCACGATATAATGGAATCATGAACTACCAAAATGGCTTGATTTATCCAGAGGCTTAACGGCTTGCTGTCATGGAGTGTGCCTTTGTGGCATCGGTTGTGGGGTGTGGGCGTGGGGCCGTCCAACGGTGGCCGGCCCCCCTGGTCCGAGGGGCTTGGGCCCACATTTCGAAAGCAGACGGAAAGAAAACATGCCCTTCCCTGTGGGTTCTTGGGTGTGGGCGTGGGGCCGGCCAACGGTGGCCGGCCCCCCTGGTCTGAGGGGCTTGGGCCCACATTTCGAAAGCAGACGGAAAGAAAACATGCCCTTCCCCATGGGTTGTGGGGTGTGGGCGTGGGGCCGGCCAACGGTGGCCGGCCCCCCTGGTCTGAGGGGCTTTGGGCCCACATTTCCTGGTTTTTTTCTTCTCTCTCTGTCTCAGGGATGCATGCCGGCCAACTGTGGCCGGCCTATTTTAACGTGTGGGCCTTGCCGGCTGTGGCTTTTTCTTTCTTTTCTTTTCTTTTCTTTTGATTTTGCTGCCTGTCGGCCTACGTGGTCATGTTTCCCACGTTGCACCACATCTCTCTTCTCTCGCGGCTGTCGTTCTTTATCCCTTTGGGCGATTTTGCACAGAAGCCTCCTTTGGGGCGGCCACTCTTTCTTCCTCTCTGGGAAGCATGCCAGCCAACTGTGGCCGGCCTATTTCAATGTGTGGGACTTGACGCCTGTGGCTTTTTCTTTCTTTTCTTTTCTTTTGATTTTGCTGCCTGTCGGCCTACGTGGTTGTGTTTCCCACGATGCACCACATCTCTCTTCTCTCGCGGCTGTCGTTCTTTACCCCTTTGGGCGATTTTGCACAGAAGCCTCCTTTGGGGCGGCCACTCTTTCTTCCTCTCTGGGATGCATGCCGGCCAACTGTGGCCGGCCTATTTTAATGTGTGGGACTTGCCGCCTGTGGCTTTTTCTTTCTTTTCTTTTCTTTTGATTTTGCTGCCTGTCGGCCTACGTGGTCGTGTTTCCCATGTTGCACCACATCTCTTCTCTCGCGGCTGTCGTTCTTTACCCCTTTGGGCGATTTTGCACAGAAGCCTCCTTTGGGGCGGCCACTCTTTCTTCCTCTCTGGGAAGCATGCCGGCCAACTGTGGCCGGCCTATTTCAATGTGTGGGACTTGCCGCCTGTGGCTTTTTCTTTCTTTTCTTTTCTTTTGATTTTGCTGCCTGTCGGCCTACGTGGTCGTGTTTCCCACGTTGCACCGCATCTCTCTTCTCTCGCGGCTGTCGTTCTTTACCCCTTTGAGCGATTTTGCACAGAAGCCTCCTTTGGGGCGGCCACTCTTTCTTCCTCTCTGGGATGCATGCCGGCCAACTGTGGCCGGCCTATTTTAATGTGTGGGACTTGCCGCCTGTGGCTTTTTCTTTTTTTTCTTTTCTTTTGTTTTTTGCTGCCTGTCGGCCTACGTGGTCGTGTTTCCCACGATGCACCGCATCTCTCTTCTCTCGCGGCTGTCCCTCTGTACATATTTAGGCTATTTAGCTAAGATCCTTCCTTTGTGGCGGGCCACAATTTTTTCCTCTCTGGGATGCATGCCGGCCAACTGTGGCCGGCCTATTTTAACGTGTGGGCCTTGCCGGCTGTGGCTTTTTCTTTCTTTTCTTTTCTTTTCTTTTGTTTTTGCTGCCTCTCGGCCTACGTGGTCGTGTTTCCCATGTTGCACCGCATCTCTCTTCTCTCGCGGCTGTCGTTCCGCACCCCTTTGGGTAATTTTGCACAGATCCTTCCTTTGGGACGGGGTCCTCTGGTTTTTTCTCTCTCTCTCTGTACGGGATGCATGCCGGCCAACTGTCGCCGGTGCAGGATGGGGTCTTTGATGCTGAGATAGACATAGGGGTTCGGATCCCCACGGGGATTTTTTCTTTCTTCTTTTTACTCCATCTTGGACATTGCGGTTCGGATCACCATGTTGATTTCTTCTTTCTTTTTGCTCCAATTTTTCCCACTACCCCTGCCAGTGCTTTTAATGGATCCTAACCCTCATGTGTATCTCAGCAGCTGAGCCCCCGCCCTACTGCTTTAGGGAAAGGGTCAGGGGTGTGGGATCCATGCCCCCATGTCTATTTCCGCAGTTTAAGCCCACGCCCTGCTGCTTTGGGGAAAGGGGCAGGGGTGGGAGACGGGCCACCGTGGACGGCTCCCCAGGGGAGTGGGATCCAAGCCCCCATTTTGCCATCAGGCAATAAATCAAACCAACGTCGCAGAAATCTTACATTTCTTGGGAGGGGGAGGGGCTTGACCCCTGGGGTATAATGGCCTCCAATATGGATGCCTGGGCAAAGTCATTGCGCATAGTGGCAGGCAGCAAAATGTGTCTCTTGGCCAATGGCCCCCAATGCCCTAAAATTTTGACAGATTTACGGGCACTGAAACAATGTTACACAAGTAGAAGAAGGACTTTCACAGTGATGGAACCCCTATTGAATGAACAGGAAATAACAATTCAAAAGCAGGAACAGATTTTTTGCAATTGGTAAAGTTTTTTTATATGAACTATAAAATTGCGCAATAAATCTTAGGAAAGGGCAAACGCTCTGCAATTTAGCGAACAAGCAGGGTGGATTGTGTTCTCCCACTGTACCAAATTTGATCAGTATAGCTGAAAAAATGAGAGCAGGAGAGCCCCCGAACTCCCCCCCCCCGGGGCTGTTTTTGGGCGACTGCGCATGCGCGTCCACCATTAACGAATTAATTTTGAAGATAACGAATTTTCGTTAATTTCGAATTTTTTTGAGGGCAAAATTCGGAAATGCCTTCAGAAACGAAATGCTGCCCCCCTCTAGTTTTGAAACGAGTTTAGAATCAAAATTTTCATGGATCGCTCAAGCCTAATAATTAAATATCTGCCTTTGAGCCCTACACTTAGAAAACCAGCATTTGGAAAATTCATTTTAATACTAAAATTTACAGAATCTTCTGACCAATATGACTAGTGGGGTTCTAGAACTCATACTCCAAATGTATAATTTTCCATAACATTTGAAAAGACTGGGTCCTTAGTCTGCAATCTGCTTTCTCCATTGTAGTTGTTGTGAATGCGCCTTCGGAGACTGAATGGGATCAGGGGAGGTAGGAAAAGCCTTCGCGAGGAGGGCTCGTTGGAGGATTTGTTTAGGAAGAGGGTCAGGGAGACTGATGGGGAGTCTTCTGAGGAGGATTCAGGTGGGGATTCTGAAGTGGAGATGGATGCTGGGGAACAGGTATTAATGGAGGAATTGGGCACGGACTGGGCACGGGCACTGGAGATGCTTGGGGAGGAATCGGGGCCCATGGATACTGCTGATACTGCTGATGCTGGGGAAGCTTGGGTGTCTTCAGAAGCAGACTCCACTTGGTCTGCTTGGAGGAGTGAAAGGGGGTCCACAGGTGCGGATAGGGTTGGGCATGGGCAGGATGATTGGGACTCTGATGAAGAATTCGGAACGCCTGACCCAAGGGCGTTGGCTGTGTGGAGTTCTGATTCAGATTAAGAAATTGGGACACCTGCTCTTTGGGCGTGGATAGTTTGGACGCCCAGGGAGACTTTGATATATTGGGGTTGTTTGGCCACTATACTTTACGTGTGGCAAGGTGTTGCTGGGTGCCAATGGGTTTCCTGTGTGTGTGTTACTGAAGACTGGACTGGGACTTTGCAACAGATGTAAGGTTAATCCGGGTTATTTTGCAATGGAGGGCTGGAATTGTGTGGGTTTTCCTGGACTGCACTGTTATTACTATTTTGCATTAGCTGCTGTTCGCCCCCATTGCTTTGGCTCTCTGTGCCATTTCACCTTGTGACCTTCTTGGATGACTTCAACCTCTTGGACCTTGGACCTTGGACTGGAACTTGACTTGGCTTTGCTCTTTGCTCTCAATTCTGTGGCTGACTGACTACTGCTTTCTCTCGTGACGCTGACGCTGCTGGCTTATCCCGACTTCGGACCGGCTTGACGACACTTTCCTGCATACTCCTTGAATCTCTGGTTTGGCGTGTGTTCCTGCAGCGGTTGCTGTGGGCTCACCAGCAATTCGCTGTGCCGCTGGCTTTGTTGCTCTCAACTGAGAGTTCCCTAGTCTAGTTTGGGCGTTTGTTTGTTTTTGAACTCATGAGTTTTTGGGGAAAGTTTCTGGGCTTCGACATTGTTTGTTCTAGTTTTTGCCTCAGTTTTTTTAGCCCATTGTGAACATTTGGGTCAAATTCTAGAACTCTAGGTTTAAACCGGATTATATTTCTGGTTAATCCGGTTTATTTGCCAGTTCTTGTTTTGGGGTTTTTTTTCTTGCTCATTCTGCTTAATAACACTGAAAGTTAAGTGTTTTAAGTCCTTTTGTGTTTATTGGACTATTTTTGGACAGTTGCTTTAATAAACTCTATTTTGCTCTCTTATTAGCGTCTGACTTTTGACAGTAGTGCTAGATATTGTTATGTGTCAGTTTCCACTAGCCCTAGCCAGCCTGACCAATGGTGAGAGTGGTGCAGTAGGGTCACATACTCTTTGGAGCAACCCTATTCTTTACCTCTACATTTCTTCTATTACTTTTTCTCAAAAATGTAAGCAGACATGCCATTGAAGCCATGCATTTGTGGCACTCTATAATTCAAATTCTTCTGCTTTTCATTTTTAAACAATTATATTCTGATTAGAAGGCATGATCATCAAGTTTGCAGACGACATCAAACTGGGAGGGATATCTAATACTCCAGAAGACAGGAGCAGCATTCAAAACGATCTTAACAGACTAGAGAGATGGGCCGAAACTAACAAAATGGAGTTCAACAGGGACAAATGGAAGATACTCCACTTAGCCAGAAAAAATGGAATGCAAAGATACAGAATAGGGGGTGCCTGGCTTGACAGCAAAAGGTGTGAAAAAGACCGCCGAGTCCTTGTGGACAACAAGTTAAACATGAGCCAATAATGTGATCTGGCAGCTAAAAAAGCCAATGGGATTTTGGCCTGCATCAATAGGAGTATAGTGTCTAGATCCAGAGAAGTCATGCTACCCCTCTATTCCGCCTTGGTCAGACCACACCTGGAATACTGTGTTCAGTTCTGGGCACCGCAATTGAAGGGAGATGTTGACAAGCAGTAATGTGTCCAGAGGAGAGCAACTAAAATGATCAAGGGTCTGGAGAACAAGTCCTATAAGGAGCGGCTTAAAAAGCTGGGTATGTTTAGCCTGCAGAAGAGAAGGCTGAGAGGAGACATGATAGCCATGTATAAATATGTGAAGGGAAGTCATAGGGAGGAGGGAGCAAGCTTGTTTTCTGCTGCCCTAGAGACTAGAACGTAGAACAACGGCTTTAAACTACAGGAAAGGAAATTTCACCTGATCATTAGGAATAGCTTCCTAATTGTGAGAGCTGTTTGGCAGTGGAACTCTCTGCCCCAGAGTGTGGTGGAGGCTCCTTCTTTGAAGGCTTTTAAACAGAGGCTGGATGGCCATCTGTTGGGGGTGCTTTGAATGCGATTTCCTGCTTCTTGGCAGGGGGTTGGACTGGATGGCCCATGAGGTCTCTTCCAACTCTATGATTCTATGATTCTAAGTAATGTAAAAAAAAATAACAAGCATTTTTATGTGTGACTAATTTTGATTTAAAGACTCTTTTGTGTGTAATACAAAGATTTGTTTGAATGTTTTTGGGGGTATACATTTAAGAAACTTTCAGTCTCTATGTAAGCTAAATTGCTTTGGTCTTTAATGCAGCTGCTGCTAACAGTAATAGACTAAAGATAAGAATCAATTGAACCTCTTCTAGAATAACAGTGATACCTTTGAGATCTCTTCCTTTACTGTGGTGTTTTGAATGAGATTTTCCTGCTTCTTGCAGGGGGTTGGACTGGATGGCCCATGAGGTCTCTTCCAACTCTACGATTCTATGATTCTATGAATCTATGTACTGAGTGATATTCTCCTTTGATTTTCAATGTTTTTCATTCCTATGTGAACATGTTTTTAAGTTGATATGCATTGACTTTTTAGGAATGTGCCCCCCACCATTTCAGCAGGAAAATATAATTAGTTATAATCTGAGTTTTTAGTTTTCTTTTTTTTTAAAATAATTTTTATTCATTTTCAACAGGATTTACGAAAACATAAACAAAAACAAAAACATAATTGCTAATTGCAATTGTGAGGGGAAGGGGAAATAGAATAAAGAGGGTATGGCAAGAAAATATATAGATACTAAGAAAGATGAGTTAGTGATAAAAAAGGAAAAGTAAGGCAGGGGAAAAAAAGATAAAAAATAAAGTAAAAAAATAAAAAAATTAAGAAGAAAAAAAAAGAGAAAAAAATTTGGAAATAACCAGGCAATGGGAAGTGACTTCCATTCGATTCCACAGGGTTTAGAGTTCCTTGAAATTATAGCACATATTTCCTAGGCCCTCTTCCTTGCTTTCCACACTGCTCTGTTTCCTAGCATGACTAATGTCATTAAAGCCATCTACTCAAAGGTAATGTGGCGTTTTTCTTGTAGGAACTTTTTGACTTGTGTCCAATCTGTCCTTTGTTTTTTTGTACTGTCTTGTAATAAAAAAGTCATAGTGTCCATATCCATGTAATCCCTTAATTTGATGATCCAAGAGTCTTCAGACGGAATTTCCTTCATACACCATTTTTGAGCTATTGAGGCTCTTGCTGCTGCTGTTATATAAAAAAATAATATATCTTCATTTCTTTCTAAATGAAAATCCGTAATGTTTAACAAATAATAATCAGGTTTGAAATCTTTTTTAAGATTTTTTTTTAATACTGGTGGATCAATTTCCAAAAACCCTTAATCTCTTTGCATTCCCACCATACATGTAAGAAAGTCCCAATTTTCATATTACACTTCCAACATTCTTTCTTTTGATTTTTATAGTACTTAGTAGGCTTGATCGATCCACGAAAAATTTGATTCTAAACTCGTTTCAAAACTAGAGGGGGGCAGCTTTTCGTTTCTGATGGTATTTCCGAATTTGGCCCCCAAAAAATTCGAAATTAACGAAAATTCGTTAGTTTCAAAATTGATTTGTTAATGGCGGACGCGCATGCGCAGTGGCAAAAAAAAAAACAGCACGAGGGGAGATTTTACAGGACTCTCCCGCCATCATTTTTTGAGTGATCTTCTTCAAACTTGGTACAGTGGTAGAACACATTTAACACTGATAGCTCACCAAAATTTGGAACGTTTCCCTTATCCTCTGATTTTTGGCGAATTTTCATAGCTTTTATAATAAACCATTTTTTAATAATTGCAGAAATCTGTTCCTGGTTTGAAAGTCTTATTTCCTGTTAAATTGGGTTGTCTTTACTGTGAAAGTCATTGTTCTACTTCAGAAACTATGTTTTTGTGGCTGAAACTTTGTTAAATTGGTGTGTGTGTGATATATACTGTGTATATAGTCCCTGCATAATGTGTGTGTGTGTGTGTGTGTGTGTGTGTATAGGTAAAGGTAAAGGTATCCCTTGACGTTAAGTTCAGTCATGTCTGACTCTGGGGGTTGGTGCTCATCTCCATTTCTAAGCCCAAGAGCCAGTGTTGTCCATAGACACCTCCAAGGTCATGTGGCTGGCATGACTACATGGAGTGCCATTACCTTCCCGCCAGAGCGGTACCTATTGATCTACTCACATTGGCATGTTTTCAAGCTGCTAGGTTGGCAGAAGCTGGAGCTAACAGCGGGCACTCACTCTGCTCCCGGGATTTGAACCTGGGACCTTTCGGTCTGCAAGTTCAGCAGCTCAGTGCTTTAACACACTTCGCCATCGGGGCTCATGTATATATAATATACATACACATACACACAATATGGAGAATATGTGCAAAGGTAGATAGATAAGTTGGGAGCCACAGCGAAGGCACCTTCCTGGGAGCAAGGTCTAATAATAATAATAATAATAATAATAATAATAATAATAATAATAAAAAATCCCTTACAATATCCAAGATGGGTACCATTATTGGCAGAGAAAGCCAAGCTGTAGGAGTTGAAATCCAATCATTTATCCTCCCTATAGAATCAATTTTATATGCATTTTTAGCTACAGAAAAGCTAAAATCAGGACAGTAAAAGAACAACACCCAGAAAATGGGAATTCCAGACAGGAAACAATCAGGGCCAGCTAATACCTCCCAACAAAGGATTCCCCCAGGTAGGAAGCAGCCAGGCTTTGAAGCTGCAAGGCTATTCAATGCTAATCAAGGTGACCAATTGCAACATTCACACTTGCCTCCCACAGACAAGAGTTCTTTCTCCCACCCTGGACCTTCCACAGATATATAAACCCCACTTGCCTAGCTTCGCACAGACGTCAAAACCTCACCGCCGGGCCCCTCTCTGTCTCTCTCGGTCTCTCCATTCCCGGCTCCATCCGCCACCTTCCCGCCTCACAGAGAGACACCAGGCCTGAGCTGAGGCGAGGCGGCGGCGGCCATTTCCCCCCTCCGTCTTCCTCCTCCTCCTCGGCCTCCTTCCCCCTCGCCCCCTCCCATTGGCTGAGCCCGTGACGCCCCTTTTGCTGAGGGGCAAAAGGAAAGGGCCTGAATGGTGGGAGTTTGGGTGATTTGCAAAAGCTTTTTTTTCCTAACGAAAAAAACGACGACATAACGAAAAACGGCCTCTCGCGATTCGAAACCGCGATATCCAGACGTGTGGACAACCAATGCTTCAAAATTGCTTCAAAACAAATGAAAATAACGAATTAATAACGGTTAACGGGGAAAACGAATTATTTGAGCAAGCCTAGTACTTAGATAGTTTATGGGGAGTTAAGTACCACTGAAAAAACATTTTATACCAATTCTCCCTTAATTTAAGTGAACAAGATTACTTTAGTTTAACCTTCCACAGTTTCTCCCACTCTTCAAACAATATAGAGTGTCCTAAGTCCTGTGCCCATCTAATCATAGTAGCTTTGACCGCTTCTACTTCCGTACTCCACTCCAATAGTTTTCGGTATAGAATCTTAATAATTTTCTTTTCCTTAGACATTATTATGTCCCAAACAGTTTCTTGGCCCATAAAATCACATTTTTTATCTTTTGCATAGCTTTCCGCTATCTGTCTATGTTGATACCAGGTTAAATTGCCTTCTAGCCTCCTTAATTCTTCTAATGATTTGAGATTCCAAATATTATCTTTTTTATAGAGTAACTGTTTATAAGTGAGCCATTTTTCTTTGGCTATTTCTCTTTTATGGTGAGCTTCTCCTGGTGAGATCCAGAGGGGTATTTTATTATAGAATCTGTCTTTATATTTAAGCCAGACTTTTAGGAGGGCAGCCCTTACATAATGATTAGTAAAGTTCTTTTCTACTTTTGCCTTGTTGTACCAAAGGTACGCATGGCACCCTCTCCTAAGCTCATGGCCCTCTAAATTGAGGATTTTTTTGTTAGCTAAAGTGGCCCACTCTTTGACCCATGTTAAGGCACATGCCTCAAAATATAATTGTAGGTTTGGCATGGATAAGCCACCTCTCTCCTTTGAATCCGTTAAAATTAAATACTTGATCCTGGTTTTTTTTCGTTCCCATATAAATTTAGTAATATCTCTTTGCCATTCTTTAAAAAGAAAATTAGTTCTGATAATAGAGAACGATTGAAAAAGAAACAATAATTTTGACAAAACGCTCATTTTGATCACAGATATTCTACCGAGTAGAGATAAATTGAGGAATTTCTATTTTTCAAGTTTTCTTTTTATCTCCTTCCAAGTCTCCTCATAGTTATTTTTAAGGAGTTGTGAGTTATAAGCCGTGATTTTAATCCCCAAATATTTTGTCTTATTCGTTACTTCCAATTTAGATATTCCCTGTAACAATTCTTTCCTATCTTTTGTTATGTTTTTAGTCAAAATTTTTGTTTTGGACCTGTTTATTTTAAATCCTGCCAATTTCCCAAAATTTTCAACTTTGTTAAGCCATTTTGATATTGTTTCTAAAGGGTTTTCAATAATGCAGACAACGTCGTCTGCAAAGGCTTTCAGCTTATATTCCTCTTTTCTGATTTTTGTCCCTTTTAATTCTTCGTCCTTTCTAATCTCTTCTAACAATATTTCTATAATCATTATAAAGAGGAGGGGGGACAGCGGACATCCCTGCCTTGTTCCCTTCTTTATATTTATATAACCTGTCTCCCGGCCATTGACTACTATATTAGCTCTTTGTTTAGAGTAAATTGATTGCATGGCATTAATGAAATGAAAGCCTATATCCATGTCTCTGATTGTCTCTAAAAGGAAATCCCAGCTGGTGTTGTCAAACGCCTTTTCGGCATCCAAAAATACAAGTCCTATTTCCTTTTGGGGGTTATTCTCATAATATTCTATAATGTCGAGCACCGTTCTTATGTTATCCCTCATCTGTCTTTGTGGTAAAAATCCCGTTTGATCATCCTTTATTTTTGTATTTAATACTTTTTTTAGTCTGTTAGAGAGAATTGTTGCAAATAATTTATAATCATTATTCAGTAGGGAAATTGGACGGTAATTTCTAAGATCTGTTGGATCCATCTTTTCTTTATGCAATCATGTTATATATGCATTTTGCCACGAGTTGGGGATTATTCCTTTTTTAAAACTATTATTCATTATTTCTTTTAAATGACTGACTAATTCTTCTTGAAATATTTTGTAATACAAAGCCGTTAGCCCATCTGGGCCCGGGGCTTTGTTGTTTGGGAGATGTTTTATGCCTTCTTTAATCTCCTCTTCTGTAATTAGCCCATTTAGTGTTTCTCTTTCCTCTTCTGTTATTTTAACCAATTTAGCTCTTTCTATATATCTAATTATCTCTTCTTTTTTTGTCTGATCCTTTTGATATAGTTTCCCATAAAATTCTTTGAATTGTTTAGCAATTGCTGCATCTCGGTATATGTATTCCCTTCTTTAATTATCTGTGAGATGTGTTGTTGTTGTCTCCTTATGTTGATTTTATTAGCCAACCATTTGCCAGGTTTATTGGCATTAACAAAATTATTTAATTTCAAAAAATTTAAGTTTTTAGCTATTTTATCCAATTGTAAAGAATTTATACTTTTCTTAGTTAGTTCTAATTGTAGTTTTGCCTTCTTGTCTCTTGGGTTTGTTTTGAGCCAATTTTCTGTCTTCTTTAGTTTCTCATAGAGTTTAATTTCCTCTTCCTGTCATTTCTTATTTTTGATCGATCCTTGCTGGATAAAATACCCTCTTATCACAGCCTTACTGGCATCCCAAATAGATTCTGGTTTCGTTTCTCCATTATTATTTATTTCAAAGTATTCCTTTAGGAGTTTCCTATTCAATTCAATGTCTATTTCTGATTTTAATAAGTTTTCGTTTAGTCTCCATCTTCTTATTTTCTCACTTCCTTGAATTACTGCTTTTAGAGGGCAATGGTCTGAGTGCAACCTCAGAAGGATTTGCACTTTAGTAAATTTGGTAGCAATGGTCTTCGTGGCCCAGATCATATCGATCCGAGACCACGACTTATGGCGGTCGGAGAAATAGGTGTAATCTCTGGCCGTTATATTCCTCATCCTCCATATATCCATTAAATTAAAATCATCTTTTAATTGTATAAAGTTACCTGGGAGCTTCCCTCCTTTTGAACCCATTGTATTCCCCTTTTTCTTTGATCGATCTAACTCATTCTCTATGACTCCATTAAAATTGCCCAAAATTATCAAATTTTCATATTCTTGCTCTAGGATCTTCCCTTTGAGCTGATTGATGAAGGTAGTTTTAACTCCCACTGGAGCATATATATTACAAAGTAGGGTAGCCTGGTTATTGATTTTTGTTTTTATGCCTATCATCCGCCCATCCTGGTCTTTGAACGCTATTTCTACGTCTAAATTATCCCTCACATATATGACCACCCCTCTTTTTTTTCTGGGGCTAGGGAATGAAATTCTTTACCTAATGTTTTTTGTGTTAATAATGATGCAAATTTGTGTTTAATATGCGCTTCCTGCAGAGCAATTATGTCGTAATTGCCCTTTTTTAAATGGTTGAATACAATTCTCCTTTTATTGGGGACATTTAAACCATTAATATTATGTGAATAAATTGATACTGACATTTGTATTTTCGTCCTCTGATCCTTCCAAGTTCACCGAAGTCGTTCCAAACACCTTTTCGTAGTCTTCTGGAGATAATTCTCTAAGTCACTTCTCTCCCTTTTTTTGTGTGTCTGCATTATCTTTTTCCTCTGGTTCTGTGTCAGGTTTTTGTTGTCCTTTATTCCTTTTTTGCCAATGGTGAGATGCTTTCTCCCTTTCCTGTAAGACCTCAGAGTGGAGGTTTTTGGCTTTTTGTACAGAGTTTATCCACACCTTCTTTTCTTTAAATGTTGCCATTAATCCTTCAGTTTTATCCCATCTGTATTTGATCTCATGCTTTTTAAGTTCGTCAGTAAGGAAATAATATTTTTTTCTCCTTTTTCTTATCTCACTTGGAATTTCCTTTAGGATAATTACTTTTGTGCCTTTGTAATACAGTGGATTTTTAAGGTTACTTGCAAGGATGTCATCCCTTATTTTTTTCCTGTTGAAATGGACTATAATGTCTCTGGCCACTTTGTTTTCCTGGGCATATCTTGTATTTATCCTATACACTCTGTCCAAATTTAGGTCTATTACTTCTTGCGGTGTATCTAAAATCTCAGCTATTATTTCCAGGATTATATGTCTTAGTTGTTGGCTTTCAACTTCTTCAATATTCCTGAATCTAAGTTGAAATTCAGCCTCTCTTACCACCATAAGTTCTTGTTGTTTCTGTAGATTCACATTGACCTCTTCCAGTTTAGCCATCTTTTGATTTAATTTCTCTTGTGTTTTTTCGGTCACCATTTTATCTTTCCTGATGAAACTTATTTCTTCTTGGATTTGGGAGACTTCCTTTTTGACTATTATTATTTCTTGCCTCATTTCATTCCTTAATTTACCTATTTCATCCTGGAATACCTTTTTGAGGTTTTCCTGCATCCTTTCTTGTCCTTCTTGCATTTTCTGAAGTTGCAGCATTAAATCTTTTAAGGAAGGTTCCGTTGGAATTGAGTGCCTTCTAGCCATTGTTCCACTTATATTGGGAGTGTTTAATTTGTTAGCTTTGGGAGTTGTGAATTTGTCCATTTGTTTTGAATAATTTAAATGATTTTTTTTTTTACTTATTTGTTGATATATATGTATGCATATATCAATGATATATGTTTCGATATGTATTTCAAGTATGTTCTCAGTTGAGGATTCAAAAATTCAAAAATTCAAAAAAAGACCAGATTATATATAGTAAAATAAATAGATCTAATAGATAAATGTACTAGACTGATGAGAGTTAGGATTGATAGCAGGCAGTCCTCTCAGTATTTAGCTATGGGCTCCCAAGTTCCTAAATCTACTATTGTCAATGTCATTTGAGAAAAGAGGATAGGTTAGCTATGATTTGGGGTTTAAAATTGCCCCTGACAAGTTTATTAATGAAGTTAGTCCTTGTAGCTCCTTCTAATTCCTTATATCTTCCTTTCCTCTTCCTGCTCATGTATAGAGTCCCAGTTGGGTGTCTCTTACCTTTTCTCCACTAGTGAAGATTATATGTTCCAATGGAAATCTAAAGACCAAACGAAGCGGGATAACCCAAATAAGGAAAAAACCTTGCTGCAGGGGTTCCCTCTCTGCCTTTCTTTGCCCTTCTTCCGCCCTTTCTTGGATGCTTCACTGCTTCTTTTTGCTGCGCCTTGTATATTGCGTCACTAGAGGGCGTCATTCATTCATTCTTCCCTGATCTTCCGCATTGTCTCCTCACTTAAAGGGACCGTATGTATATATGGACAGTTTGTTATCCCAGTTATTTGGCTTTTTTACTTCTTGTTCCTTGCTTTCTTGTTTATGAATTATTTGGATTAGTTTAATGCTCCAAGGCAGATGTTTTAAAGTTCTAGTTCTTGATAGTTCTTGATAGAAAGCTCCAGTCTATTTGGTTGTATTGTTCTGGTAAGCAGTAGTACATGGAGAGGTCACTTAACCCCTGTTTCCTCTCTTCTTTTACTTTTCTATTTTTAATAGTTCAATTTAATAGTAGTTAAAATGAAGGCGGACGGCTGCGGCTTGGTTCTCTCGAACCGCGTTCACTCTTCCACGGGAGCTCCCTCACTGCGGGTCTGCCGGGTAGTTTCAGCAACTCTCCTTGAGGGAGGGTCGCCTTTCTGCCATTGGGAGATTGCCGCGACGGGGTTTGCAACTAGCCAGCCTCGTTTTTAGTTTTCTTGATGATACAGGATTGTCTTTCTTTTTTCTAATATCTTCAGCAAAATGCATCCCAGCTAGCACTGAGCAATCAGGGTATTCCAGACATGATGTACTGAGGGCCAGCTAACATCTCCCAACAAAGGATTCCCCCTCCGAAGCAGGAAGTAGGCAGGCCTTGAAGGTGCAAGGGCATTCAATGGTAATCAGTGTGGCCAAGTGGAACATTCACAGTCGCCTTAGACAGATAAGAGTTTTCCCATCCAAGAGGGCCAAAGAACATCAGCATCAGGGAGCTTGGAGGAAAGGACAGTGTTTGTCTGCTGCAGGCTGCCTTTGACCTCAGCTCCTGGTGACCAGCTACTTGCAGACCTGGGCCCTGACTGTCTGGCTGAAGGAGGGCCCAGCAGAAACACCTGCTGCCTCCAGAGGTTGCGGCATAAAAGTACCATCCCTCCAGAGGTTGCGGCATCCTAGTACCATCCAAGAGGGCCAAAGAAGACCTTAAGATCATGATGAGGAGGGAGGCCTAGTAGGGTATATCTAGATTCTGTTTTTATGTTTTAATATCTTAATGTTAATGGTTTTAAATTGTATTTATGTTGATTGTTTCTATTGATTTTATGTTATGTTTTATTTGCTTTGTATAATGAGGCATTGAATTTTTGCCTAAATGTATGTTGTATGTCACTCTGAGTCCCCTGTGGGGTGAGAAGAGAGGGATAGAAATGAAGATGATGATAATAATAATAATAATAATAATAATAATAATAGGCTTTTCCTGAATCCCTTCTTATTATCCAACATATTCAGTTATCCAACGTTCTGCCGGGGTGTTTATGTTGGATAAGTGAGACTCTACTGTATATTTATAATCTTATATTATCTGCTTAGAACTGGATTATATGAGGCCCCTTCTACACAGATGGATAAAATGCACACTGAAGTGGATTATATGGCAGTGTGGAGTCAAGATAATCCAGTTCAAAGCAGATAATATAAGATTATAAATAGGTTATATAGCTGTGTGGAAGGGCCTTGAGTCTACACTGCCATATAATCCAGTTCAAATCAGATAATCTGTATTTTATAGGCAGTGTGGAAGAGGCCTAAGTGAGGCCTAACTCTGCCTATCCCCTTGGCTGAGTGGGTTGCTAGGAGACCAAGTGGGCAGAGCTTAGCCTTCTAACTGTCAGCAATTGGATAAAAACAATTATTCCTGTCCCTCTAATTAAGACTTTATTTTTCTTTTCATTTTGTTGTTGGAACCTAGGGGCAAGGATGGTGGATTGTGTTGCCAAATTTCTAAGTTCTATTCTTTTCTCTCTGATACCACAAGAGTGGCAAATGGGATAGAGACATGGTGGAACTGTGCCAGTCTGTTCTTTTCTCCCTATGGAGGCCACAACACTGGCCTAAACTACTAGCATGAAGTAGAAAATCCATCAAATAAATAGAAAGGACCACCCAGGTCTATTTGCTGCTAATCCTGTCTTTTTGACTATTCCTTTTCTCTTACGTCATTGGTAGGGAAAGTGTGGTCCTGTTTTTGCGTCCCTCAATCACTTCTGAGACTAGAGATGCTATGTTAAATTATTCATTCTTACAAGTTGAAACAAATTTAACCATATTTATCTCCACTGCCAGACACCTTGGAAAAGGAGCTAGTTTTCAAAGAGGTCTCGTGGGGGGAGAAAGTCTCTAGTAGTGGGAAATGGGAACCATACAATAACAACAACAACAACAACAACAACTTTATTCTTATATCCCATCCCATCTCTCTGAAGGGACTCAGGGTGGCTCACATGGGGACCAAGCTCAGCAATACACAATAAAATACAACCACATAAAACATTTAAAAGATATGGACATAAAAATCATAGAACATATAAAATACATTAAAACATACTCAAAACTAATAACTAATAGCCAGCCGCGGTGAGTATATTAAAATTGGAGGCAAGGCAAACATTGTGTATGTGAAATATCTTGTAACCTCTACTGGACCAGAAAAATGCAATAGCTGGGTGTAGGTGGAGGTACATGGAATCCAGATCCTCAGCTATTTTTGCTACTTCTTCTGTGAGACATCAGACGGGTGGGCTGGGAGAAAGTCAGCCAAGAATCTGGAAGCCCTAAAGGATTGTCAAATGTGAAATCTTTACCTTCTTCTCATCTAGTTATCAAAGTAAATTCTGTGAATCTCCTAAAGTGATATTTTGAGCTCTGGGTAAATCAAAATCTTATGTCTTTGCCTTTTCTTGCCTTTCCAATTTTCAAAATCTTGTGGCCTTCCTTTTCTAATTTTACTATAGTCTGTTTTCTTCTGATTATATCAGCTTCTATATTATGGAAATATTTTTTCCAAATGTTTTGTCCATTCACATTCTAACGCATATCTTTTTTACAGTTATCTGTATAATTATGTCTGCTACTCCAGGAGTTTAAAACCAAGGCCAGTTTGTAAATATTTTTAAATAAATGCATATTCAAATAAAAAAACCTTTTTAAACAGTGTCTGGAGACAATGCAAACTTTTATTTATTTCTCTGGTATTGGTTTTAATGTAGTTTAGTCTA